>NC_133406.1:58785000-59085000 GCF_049350105.2 Macaca mulatta | reverse complement strand
TAGGATAAAGAAACACAAACCACGGTAGGATCTGTGGCCTATGCTTTTTTCCAGAGAGGGTTTTGAGGACTTTAGTATTATATTAATTATTAATAACATTAATAATATCACATTAATTAACTATATTAATAGTCCCTTCAGGACTCTGTCTCCCCTTGACTACTGTGACATCATGCTAATCTTATTCTAGCCCTGTCTCTTTTTCTCTCCTCTTCTGAGTTTCTTCCTCTGCCTCCCTTTAAAACACATCAATGACTGGGCGTGGTGGCTCGCACCTGTAATCCTAGCACTTTGGGAGGCCGAGGAGAGCAAATCACCTGAAGTCAGGAGTTTGAGACCAGCCTGGCCAACATGGTGAAACCCCATCTCTACTAAAAATACAAAAATTAGCCAGGCATGGTGGGTTCCTGTAGTCCTAGCTACTTGGGAGGCTGAGGCAGGATAATCGCTTGAACTGGGGAGGTGGAGGTTGCAGTGAGCTGAAAGTGCACCATTACACTCCAGCCTGGATGACAGAGTGAGACTCCGTCTCAAAAGAACAAAACAAAACAAAAAAAGAACACATCCATGCCCCTTGGGGCTTATTCTTAACCTTCGTCTCTTCCATAGCAAGAGTAAACTGGCTAGAGTTCCCCATACACCATGCTTTCTTAGGCCACTGTGCCGTGGCCGGGCTGCTCCTTGGGTCTGCAGTGCCCTTTTTCCTCGGTTGCCTGATGAACTCCTATACACCCTACAAAACCCGGCTGAGGGCTTACACCCTCTGCAAATCTTCTCTTGAGTCCTCTCTGAGAGAATTCATCACTACCTTCTCAGTATGACAGTAAAACGCATGTTATTGCACGTATTACAAATGTTTGGGGAGTTTGTATATGTTCATGTGGCCAACAAGGTAGGAAAAGCAGGCTTCCCTTCTGTCTGGATTTTAGACTGAGTCACAAAAAATTCACATTTATCAAGGTAGGTGGAGAGGATACCAGGGAGGGTATAGCAAGAGTGTACTTCACTCTAGGTTGAACCCCCGGAATTATTCTAAGGTGGCTGCACCTGGAGGTGAGAGTGAATATTTTGTTACAGGCTGTGAGATTCTTGGCTCCCTGGACTCCACAAGGCACCCTGGGAACCTCAATATCCTTCAATAGTGGAAAAGGGAATTTTCTTCATACCTTGGTCTGCTGAGGCATCAGGGACCGTCCACTCACTCCCTGCTCCACACCTCCCTCTAGGATCAGCCGCCTTCTCTCCAAGCTCTTTCTCTGCTTCTCAGTGTCACGGTTGGCCACGCCCAGAGAGGAGCAGGGGCTACCGCAGCTGGTGTCTCTTTCTGGGATGAAGCATCTTGAAGTCTTTAGAGACACTTGTGTACAAACTACTGGTCAGGCCTCCTTCCCATGTGCGTCCTTGAATGGGTTCCAGAGGGTCTCTGAATCCCCTGGAATTGGTGTGGAATAGCTTTTGGCTTTTCAAAATGATGTGTGTGAATGCTTTTGGATTGCAAAAGTTTTCAAAGGAAGCTTGGACCCCCTTCCAAAAATTAAGAACCACAGAACACTTAGATCCTCAAGGGAATTCTGGGATTACAGGGAAACCTCACTTTAAGAAAGAGAGACAGGTCCAAAGCAGCTATGTTGGGGTTACAGTAACTGCGTTGCAAGACGCTTCTATCAGATGTACTGTGTTTGTTGCTCTCCAAGCGTTAGCCCTGAAATCCACCCAGATCACCTAGCTGTGAACAGGCACGCAGGGAAGGTTCAGGGAGTGATGAATAAGAGGCTGGGACTGGAAACACTTTTGATTGTTTATCATGTGGGTGGAGGGAGAGGGGAGGGTGGGAATGGGGAGGAGAGACATTCACATACGATCAGCCACTCTGAAAGTTTCACACCCAAGCGATCTCAGGCATATAGTCGGTCACAAACAAGTCACCCACATGTTCTTTCTCTTTCTCTCTTTGTTTCTCTGTCTCTCTCTCTCTCTACACACACACACACACGCACACACACGCACACACACATTCGCCAAGGCTCACCAATGCTCCCTCTGGTGGCAAGAAGAAGAGCTTTATCTCTTTATTCCAGGAAGAGAAATACAGCTCCTGGGACTAGGTCAGCCAACGCCAGAGTTTTCTCACATAACCCACACAGAGGACTGAAACAAAAATCATAGTTTTATAATGCCACTGTTTCATGCAGTGCCTTAGGGGCGTTTTATTAAATCACAAAATACCTGGAGCTCACTAGCAATGGCTGATCTTACACACAGTAACTTGGACGTTAAAAATTCTTGGGCTGGGCGCCGTGGCTCACGCCTGTAATCCCAGCACTTTGGGAGGCCAAGCCGGGCGGATCACGAGGTCAGGAGATCGAGACCATCCTGGCCAACCCAGTGAAACCCCGTCTGTACTCAAAATACAAAAAATTAGTCAGGCATGGTTGCGGGCGCCTGTAGTACCAGCTACTCGGGAGGCTGAGATTGGAGAATGGCGTGAACCTGGGAGGCGGAGTTTGCAGGGAGTCAAGATGGTGCCACTGCACTCCGGCCTGGGCGACAGAGCGAGATTCTGTCTCAAAAAAAAAAAAAAAAAAAAAATTATTGGTAGAATCCTGTTATTGGCTGCCATTGGACATAATTAAAAATCATACTTTATGTTTTCTTGATTATTTTACTTTTTATGTTATTTTGTAGATGATAACGTGAATCAGGATAATAACAATAATAATCTGCTAGAAACATAGAATGTTCGTTCTCAGATTAATAATAAAGGGTGTAAAGTCAGGTCTCAAGATAGCAGCCCCAGGTCACCAACTTTCAATAAAACATTGATACCCGTGGCCAGGCGTAGTGGCTTACACTTGTAATCCCAATGCTTTGGATGGTCAAGGTGGGAAGATCACTTGAGCCTAGAAGTTTGTGACACCCTAAGCAACAGAGGGAGACCCAGGACCCCTTTACACCCTTTGTTAAGGACTCCAAAGACCTTTTGTTTAAGTCAGTTAAGTCTATCAATATTTTCCATATCAGAAATTAAAACTGAGAAAAAAGTTAAACATATATATGTTTGAGACAGAGTCTTGCTCTCTTGCCCAGGCTGGAGTGCAGTGGCGCAATCTTGGCTCACTGCAGCCCCTACTTCCTGGGTTCAAATGATTCTCGTGCTTCAGCCTTCCAAGTAGCTGGGATTTCAGGCATGTGCCACCACGCCTGGCTAATTTTTGCATTTTTAGTAGAGACAGGGGTTTCACCATGTTGGCCAGGCTGGTCTTGAACTCCTGAGCTTAAGTGATCCACCCATCTCGACCTCTCAAAGTGCTGGGATTACAAGTGTGAGCCATTGCACCTCGCCTAAAATATATTAATTCATTTAATAATTATAATAAGTCCACTTTACATGTTAACTTAAACATTTTATTATATGTTATAAATAATGTAACAATATATTATACATTATAATGTAAAAAATAAATAAAAATAAAATATTATTATTTATTATAAATAAAAGGTTTTGTGATAAAATTACAGAGCAGAAATACCTAGAGAGGAGTGGCATTTTATTACATTTTTACAAATCCTTTAAATTGTCTGGCTTAATAGAAAACAGGTGGATTCTCATATCTGCTTTGCAATCAATCTGTTTGTTAGAAATACAAAAAAAAAATCTAGTCTTGCATAGACATGTAGTCAGAAAACAGATAAGTATTTTTTTTTTTTTCAAGACAGATTCTCATTCTATTGCCCAGGCTGGAGTGCAATGGCATGATCTCAGCTCACTGCAACCTCCCCCTCCCTGGTTCAAGTGATTCTCCTGCCTCAGCCTCCTGAGTAGCTGGGATTAGAGGCACATGCCACTACACCCAGCTAATTTTTGTATTGTAGTAGAGACGGGTTTTACCATGTTGGCCAGGCTGGTCTCAAATTCCTGACCTCGTGATTCGCCCACCTCAACCTCCCAAAGTGCTGGGACTACAGGAGTGAGCCACTGTGCCTGGCTGAGAGAAGTATTTTAATAGCTTTTTCAGAGAAGTGTGGATATTTTTAGGTATTACATCAAAAGTCGGTAAGTGGGAGTTTCTTTTTTTTTCTTTTTTTTTGAGATGGAGTCTTGCTCTGTCGCCCAGGCTAGTGGTGCAATCTCAGCTCACTGCAAGCTCCACCTCCCGGGTTCACACCATTCTCCTGCCTCAGCCTCCTGAGTAGCTGGGACTACAGGCACCCGCCACCACGTCCGACTAATTTTTTGGTATTTTTAGTAGAGATGGGGTTTCACCATGTTAGCCAGGATGGTCTCGATCTCCTGACCTCATGATCCACCCACTTTGGCCTCCCAAAGTGCTGGGATTACAGGCATGAGCCACCACACCTGGCAATAAGTGGGAGTTTCTTAAGGGTTAGCTACAATGTACAATCTGAAAATTATCAATAAAGTTTTAATACTCTGGATTTTGTGACATTATGCCTTGGTCATTTGGAGGATATTGATGTTCTAAGTTATGCATATTTTCCAAATGTTGATGCATTTCATACATTAAACAATGATAAAAAACTTACATCCTTAATATCACCACTGATCTTATCTGAAAAGTCTTTACATGTTTGGGAACCTGTCAAGCTCATGATGGCGGATAGAACTTTTCAAGATTCAAATTTTTGTTGGAAAGCTTGAATTTTATAATTGGCAGCAAGTACTCTGAACTGTTTTCCTTGGAGTTACAGGCTTAGGCTGGGTGCAGTGGTTCACACCTGTAATCCCAGCACTTTGGGAGGGTGAGTCTGGAGGATCACCTGAGGTGAGGAGTTTGAAACCAGCCTGGCCAACATGGTGAAACCCGGTCTCTACTAAAAACACACAAAAAATAGCCGGCCGTGGTGGCGCATGCCTGTAATCCCAGCTCCTCAGGAGGCTGAGGCACAAGAATCACTTGAACCCAGAGGGTGGAGACTGCAGTGAGCTGAGATCGGGCCACTGCATTCTAGCCTGGGCAACAGAGCAAGATTCTGTCTCAAAAAAAAAAAAAAAAAAACAACAAACAACAAAAAACAAAAACCAAAAAACAAAGTTACAGGCTTACTTTGTTCCTTTTTGAGAAAATATCTACCAGTAGTCAAGTCCAAAAGTCCAATTAACAGTTTTTCTTTTCTTCTCTTTTTTTTTTTTTTGAGACAGGGTGTTCCTCTGTTGCCCAGACTGAAGTATAGTGACTCGATCTCAGCTTCCCTTAGCCTTGACCACCTGTGCTCAAGTGATCCTCCCACTTTAGCCTTCTGAGTAGCTGGGACTACAGGCCTGTGCCACCACGCCCAGCTAATTTTTGCATATTTTGGTAAAGACAATGTCTCTCCATGTTATCCAGGCTGGTCTCCAACTCCCGGACTAAAGTGATCCTTCTACCTCGGCATCTCAAGGTGCTGGGATTACAGGAATGAGCCACTGCGTCCGGCCAATAGTCCCCTCTCCTCCCCTTCCTTTTTTTTTGAGACAGGATTTCATTCTATTGCCCAGGCTGGAGTGCAGTGTGCTATCTTAACTCACTGTAGCCTCAACCTCCCAGGCTCAAGTGATCCTCCTGCCTCAGCCTCCCAAGTAGCTGAGACTACAGGTGCACACCATTATGCCTGGCTAATTTTTGTATTTTTTGTAAAAATGGGGTCTCACATGTTGCTCAGGCTGGTCTGAAACTCCTGGGCTCAAGTAATCCTCCCACCTAGGCCTCCCAAAGTATTGGAATTACCAGTGTGAGCCACTGCATCCAGACAATAGTTTTTCAGAGTCCTTTTCTCAAGTAAAAATGACGTATTGGCTGGGCATGGTGGCTAACATCTATAATCCCAGCACTTTGGGGGACTGAGGTGGGTGGATCACCTGAGGTTGTGAGATCGAGACCAGCCTGACCAACATGGAGAAACCCTGTCTCTATTAAAAATACAAAATTAGCCGGGTGTGGTGGTGCATGCCTGTAATCCCAGCTACTTGGGAGACTGAGGCAGGAGAATAGCTTGCATCCTGGAGGCAGAGGTTGTGTTGAGCCAAGATTGCGACATTGCACTCCAGCCTGGGCAACAAGGGCAAAACTCCATCTCAAAAAAAAAAAAAAGATGTTTTATGATGTAATACAGCACTTATAGCTTACATAGATATATAGATATGTATTCCATCATACTTTGGTCTATGGCATGCTTCCTGGGTTCAAGCGATTCTCATGCTTCAGCGTCCCCAGTAGCTGGGATTTCAGGCACGTGCCACCATGCCTGGCTAATTTTTGTATTTTTAGTAGAGACAGGAGTTTCACCATGTTGGCCAGGCTCGTCTTGAACTCCTGAGCTCTAAACATGTTTAATTTAATACACTTAACATTTTTTTCTGTTTCTTCAAGGATGCTTAAATAAAACTGGCTTTTTGGCCCCAGTGACTGCATTGTGGGAAAGAATAAGGCACCAGTTTTACCACCCACTGCCTTTGCACTATCAGCCCACATGCCAACCCAATGCAAAGACAAATATGGTACCCCCAGGAGTCGATGGACCACTCTTCAAGAAGTATTACCACATTGCAAGCCCAGGATAGTCTGTGATGAGGCGGAGAGGGTCTGTCTTAGGGGGCCTAATCCCTCTCCACCTCCTCCTTTGGCTGGGAGAATTCATTCCACCCCCAGCTCCCAAAGCCCCTGTTTGGTTTCAGGCCTCTGCCGCAGCAGGTGCACTCTGGGTGTAGTTATATGTCTGCAGTCCCGTTCCCTGCTGGACTGACAGCGAGCACCTTAGAGCTGGGCTTTGTGTTACCAATTTTCCTATAGCTGAGCCCTGACGAGCAGCAAAGAGATGGGAGGAAGTGTGGCTGGGAGTCTGCATGTGTGAGGAAGCAAAGGGAGGCCTCCTCTTTCTTGCACCGAGAGGAGGGTAGCATCTTGCCCCTCCCCCTGCCCCAGCATGAACAGGGTGAGACCGCATGAAAGCCCTACCGTCAGAAAGAGGCTCAGCCCAGCCTCAGAGTTTTGGAGAGGTTGTCCCATCTGGCTGGGGTCTGGAAGGACCTTCATTAGATCTGCTGACTGAAAAGGTCCCACCCTGCTCAATTCCTCCCCAAGCCTCCGCAAAACAGTCATGGGGTGGGGGCAAGGGCGTGAGAACGGGGAAGAAGGAGGGCTGGGGTCTGTGGAGGTACGGGGTTTGGAGGAGAATGGAGCGGGAGGAGGAAGCGGCCAGGGAGGCAGGGTTGCTCACCAGACACAAGGGCAGGGCTCTTTGTCTGTGTTGGCACCTGCTTCCCCCTGACATTCCTGGCCTGAGCCTGGGCACGGGGTGGAGGGGGTGGTCATAGTTCAGGGTGACCTCCCAGGGCCTAAGTTTAACATCAACAAAGGTCCAGTGTCCAGCTGTTGTTTCTATGTGTGTCCAAGCGCATTGTTGGAGGGGCGAGCAGTTCATCACCTATGTCAAGGTCAGTGAGTGGCTGTGACTGCTCCTCTCTGGGGGAGGGGGCAGCTGGTGCCCAGACACTCCAGGTGCCAAGAACTCGAACGAGATGGGTTCTCAGCCAGCCCTTTCCCTGTACCCTTAGCCAGGAGCCCCCCAGCCTTATTTCGGGACCCTGAGAAACCAGCAAAGATCCCTCCTGAGCCATGGGAGGCAATTTCCTGCCCTGTGTCTGGCCAGAAGGTGCCTTTCTGTGTTGGCTACTTGTCCATTCGTTTATTCAATGAGCATCTACTATGTATCAGGCACTGTGGTGGTCACTGAGGATACAAAACTGCATAAGACATAGTGTCGACACTCAGGTTCCTCCCAGATGAGTAAATAGATGACTTCGATATTGTAGATGCCACATAGAGAAAGAGGGACATACAGGGCTATGGGGCTTGGAGGAGCGGCTCCTAATGCAGTCGGGTGGTCAGGGTGGACTTCCTGGATGAGTCAGTGCTCCACTGAGACTTGGAGGAGGGTAGGAGATAGGTGGAGTGGGAGTGAAGGGCCTTCGGAGAAGCCTCTGGTGATCTGGGGACGTTGAATAGTTCTGTGCGGCTGGGACCGGGGGACACAGGGGCTAGGGAAGCTGTAAGGGTGTGATCATGAAAGCGCATGTGTCTTGACCACAGGTTTGCATTTATCCTCATAATATTGTCACTGAGGGAAGGTGGTTCAGGCGGCAGTGGGATGGACAGGCTTCTGGAGCGGACAGCCCGACCGGTGAGGAGTTTGCTGCCATGAAGCTGGCAGAAGGCAGTGGCTCAAGCAGAGACAGTGGCGTGGGTCTGTGGAGGAGGGCGGATTAGGAGGCCTCGAGGGGAGCAGGACAGGACTTGCTGCTCCTCTGGCTGTGAGGAGGAAGGGAGGGGAGCAGAGGGGGTGATCCTCAGATTTCTGGTTTGGCTCAGTGGCTGTGGCTGGGCCTTTGCATGACAGGGAGAACAGAGAGGGAGCAGATGGGGTTCAGGGTGGGGCCATCGAGTGAGGAAGGGCTTGCAGTGCCTGAGCCAGGGTGTTGCGCAGGCAGCTGGGCACACGGGCCTAATGCTGGGGTGGGCTAGGCTGCCCCAGCAGGCCCCAGGGAAGGCCGGCAGGCTGGGATGCTATCCGCATGGACTCACTCCCCTCTCTTAGCCCTGGCACTAAGTGCGTCCCTCTGGCAAAGAAGAAAATGATTTCTGTCCCTCGCCATCTGCTGCATGGGAAGATGGGAATGGAGTGAGCACGGTATGAGGGGATCAGGAACATCGAGGGGCTGTGTCCAGCTGCCCGAGCCATCCACGAGGCCGGCACCATGTTGAGGACAGTGGTGGGGACAGGAGCCAAGGTTCATCATTGTACCCCAGGGCCTGGGTTGATGCCTGGTAAGGGGTGTTTGGGGGGCTCCAGAGTTCTCTGGGTCTGAAGCGTAGGGTGGGGAGGGCAGCATGGGGGATGGACCAGGACCGGGGCTGCCTATGCCCAGTTCAGGGGCCCCGCTGAGGAGTGAGCACAGACTAAAGTGTTGGGTCTGGCTAGAAGGGGTGCTTTTAGGGTTTTTTTTTTCAGTCTTTCATATTATTTTATTTTCTTCCTTCAACCATAATAATATGATATCCAAAGTTTGTCTTAACTGGTGGATGCTTCACAGGCTTCTCCATCCCACTTACAGACAAGACAAATGCTGCTTCCTGCAATGGCCCCACCATGGACCCTCATCATCCAACCCAAGTCGCCCCCTTGCCTGGCTTTAGCTTCACTATATTGTGAGGCCACTTCATTGAATCTTATCCCAGACTTTAACTTTTCCATGACTGCCATGATTTTGCCATGTTTTTTACACAGAATGTATCTGACCTTAGCTGCCTTGCCACCGCCTTTGGGACCCTGAGCCTTCTTGCCAGCACTGTCACTCCCAGAGGTTGCTCCCACTTTCCCCTTTTCCAGAACCACTTGTTCCTTTGGGTGGCATCGTGGAAATTTGCTGTTGAAGTCTCAACTGCCTAAGTGGTTCTTAAAGGGAGGTCCCCAGGCCAGCAGCGTCAGCATCACCTGAGAAATAGTTAGAAATGCAAATTTCTGGGCTTTACCCCAGACCTGCTGAATCAGAAACTTTGGGAGGTGAGGCCCAGAATCTGTGTTTTAACAAGCCCTCCCCAAAATTCAGATGCCCTATAAGGGTTTGAAAACTACTGGGGTGGGTGGGGGAGTGGGCAGGGGCCTGTTCCGCTACACACCATGCTGGGTCTGGAGTGAACAGATGGAGGCGGGAAGCCCCATCCGCTGCCCCAGGGACAGCCTTTTCAGAGGGAAGGTAGAACTGTGCACCCAAAAACACAGGGGATGCAATGCTTAGAACCAAGTGAGCATCAGAGACAGAAAGTCCTGTGCAGCAGAGCTGGGTGGAACCTGGTGAGTGGGTAGCATGGGGCAGAATTGGGAGAGAGACACACTGACCTGGTGTCCCAGTTCCCAGGGTTGCAAACTGCTCATGTGCCAGCTTGAAAATAATTAGTTTCTAGGCAGGGGTCTACACCCAATTTGCTAGCTCACTCTCCATCACTGTCCTCCACATCCCCCCATCCCTGGACATACAGAGTTAGCCCCAAACCCCACCTACTTATTATGGGGATTCCTGGAGAGTCAGCCTGTTTTGCGGGGACCTGTCAAGGCACTGCCAGTCCCAGGCTCAGGGTGTGGAGGCTCAGTGGCAGCACAGAAAGCAGGAACCTGGGGTGGGAGCGGGGTGGTCTTTGGGCCTTCCTCCTTCATCCTAGCACTGGGCTGATGGGGGAAACTAGATGGGCCAGAAGAGAATTCAGGGTGAGGCAATGCTGAGCTCAAGGAGCAGGTAGTTCAAGAGAGAAGTGAAGCAACAGGTTTGGCAGAGGGTGGTGGGTGTGGGAGGGGGTCAGGGGCATGGGGAGGTGTGTAGACTGTGAGAGATGCACCGCCACCTGCCCAGTGCTGGGACCTGCAGGGACTCACAAGACCCTCACCCTCTTCCCTCTGCCCTGCCTCTCCTTCACTTCCACTCACCCCATCTCTAACCCCACCCAGGCCTCCCTGGAGGGGAAGAGCCTCCTCTCCTGGTGTCTCAATGCTAAAAAGCGTGGCTAATATTATCTGTTACTACACAACCAAACCTCTCACAATTAGGTACATCAAGAGTCAGTCATTCAAACCATCACTTACACTTTTTTTCTGCTTTGAGACAGGGTCTCACTCTGTTGCCCAGGCTGGCGTACAGCGGCATGTGATCTCGGCTCATAGTAGCCTTGACCTCCTCCTTGGCTCAAGCAATCCTCCCACTTCAGCCTCCCAAGTAGCCAGGAGCACAGGCTTGTGCCACCACACCCGGCTAATTTCTGTATTCTTTGTAGAAACGGGGCTTTTGCCATGTTACCCAGTCTGGTCTCAAACTCCTGAGCCCAAGCCATCTGCTTGCCTCAGTCTCCCAAAGTGCTGGGATTACAGGCCCGAGCCACCATGCTCAGCCCATTTATTGTTTTTAATGTTGGGATGAATTATACGCAGCTTTGGAGTCACAACACTGGTCCATTCCAAGTTCCCGTGGGAACCATGGTGTTGGCTGAAGATGAGGACATTAAAGTCATAGTGACGGCCCCTGTTTACTGAACACTTACTATGTGCAGGAGCATGGACTTTGGCACAGAGACCTGGGTGCAGCTCTCAGCTCTGTCTTGTCCTTGCTGTGGGACCCTGGGTGATTGCTAAACCACTGTGACCCTGTTTCCTCATGGGTATGGTAGGGTAAGTAATAGTGCCTACCTCAGAATGGTAGTGTGAGGCCTCGAGGACTATATGCCAAGAACCAACATTTGTTCAGCATTTGCCTTGGGCCAGGGCTTTGCAATGCCCTTTATGCACATACCTCATTGGAGCCTCACAGCCACCCCCCAGGTGGGCACCATTATTACCCCCATTTTACAGATGAGGAAGTGGAGGCTTGGAGGGATACACTGCTAAGCTTCACTAGTGAGTGTTCCTGGTGAGTGGCAGAGCTGTCTGCTTCCAAAGTCGCGTGTTGACTCACCTCACTATGCTATGTCTCTAATGCCATAGACTTTCATGTGGGACTGATTTGTGGTGAAAAATTGAGGGTGACACCCTTTTGATTTCTTTGTTCCTTCTGCTCTAGTCTCCTCAGCCCCCAGCCCTGCCCCCTCTCAGAACTCAGTCACAGAAAGCTGGCCTTGGAACCATGATGGGCTTAAGAGGGGGTGGGTGGAGAAGGCGGGGAGGGGCGTGGGGTTGGCTGTCACTGAGGCGAAGGCCCCTGAGTAGTGGGGGGAGAGCCCGTGTCAGGAGGGGCCGCCGGGAAGACAGATGGTCTGGGCTTTGTCACTTGCTAATTTGGGCTTCTGTGCTTCCCAAACCAAGCCAGGGCAGCCAGGGCTGACAGGTGTCAGCCTCTGAGGTGGCGGGACCTGACTCCACAACCCACAGCCTTACAAGGCTTAGCTCCTCTGGCCAGACACTTCCTTCCCTTTCCCTGTGGCCTCCCCAGCCCTGGGAGGGACAAGGATGACACTGGAAGCCAGTGGCACTAGAGGCTGAAAATCCCTCCAGGCCTTCTCTCACTGACACCCATCTCACCGTCCCTCTTTCTTGGACTTGCCCCTTCCTCCCACGATCTGGCCAGCTCTGGTTCTCACTCCTTCTGGCAATTCTTCCATCCATTTCCATTGAGCTGGGCAGTCACAGAAGATCTGAGAGGGTACTGACCACAGAGGCCATTCTCCTGAGGCCTGGATTCTTGTCAAGTTTGCCTCAGCCTCTTCCTGGACTTTAAAAGAGGCTAAGGGGGTTCAGACACGGTGGCTCACACTCAGACATACTGTAATCCCAGCACTTTGGGAGGCCAAGACAGGAGGTTTGCTTGTGCCCAGGTGTTCAAGACCAACCTAGGCAATGTAAGGAGACCCCACCTCCATAAAAAATTAAAAAATATTTTGAAAAAGAGGCTAAGGGAAAGCCTCCAGCCTTGTCCCAGGGAGGAGGACCCCATGGAAGTCAGGCTCAGCCTCAGGTCTCTGCACACCCTTAACCCATTTTACAAATGAGGAAGCCAAGGTTCAGAGAGGATGCTGCATAGCTGGGTCAATTCTGCAGTGAACCTAAATTCAGCTTAGTGTCTAGAAGGCCTGCAATAAGGCTAGGGCCAACGCCAGGAGGGGAAACTCATGTGGTCTAGGGTAGGGCTTGCAGATGAAGCTGGATTAGGAATTAGAACAAGGTCAGTTTTAGCATTTTGCATGCTGTGTGCAGAATGGATTGAGAGGGCAAGCAGTCACCTCAGTAAACCAAGCAAGAGAGTAGAGAGCAAGAAGGTGAAGGTTCTAGTAGGTTAGGGATAAAGACAGGGACAGGGATTATATTGGGGTTAAAAGAGGGTTAGTGTTAGGATTAGAATTGGGCTAAAGTTAAGGTTAGGGAAGTGTCTCTGCTTTGTGGGCAGCATGACAGAGCACTGGGCTGGGAGTTAGGAGACCTGACCCCTCACCCTGTGGCCTCCCCTCTGGGGGCCTGGGTTTCCTCACGGGCACACAGATTGGACTGGACAGTCTTCCTGCTCTGGTGTCCTGTGATGCTCTCGGCAAAATCAGAGCTGGCTTTCTGGAAGGCCAGGCAGGCCCTGGTGGGGCTGGATTCTGGCCCACTCTTCCTCAGGGCTGCCTTGTTCTGAAACCCGGGCTGGTTTGTTTCACTGACCCTCCCAGGATCACCGTTTTCCTGGCTAGTCCCAAGCATAGCCGGAACCATGAAGTCCAGGGCCCAGCAAGGCACTGAAGAATGTATTAGCTTCTCATTGCTGCTGTAACAAGTCAGCACAAATAACCCAAGTTTATTATCTTACCATTCTGGAGGGCAGAAGTCTGAAGTCAGTCTCCCTGGGCTGCAAGGCAGGGTGTTGGGAGGCCTGCTTCCCCCTGCAGGCTTTAGGGGAGAAGCCGTTCCCTGTCCCTTTTTTGGCTTGTAGAGGCTGCCTGCATTCCTTGGCTCATGACCTCCCTCCATGGTCAAGGCCAGCGGCATAGCATCTTTTCTGACATCTGCTTCCTTCATCACATTTCCTTCTCTCAACCCTGCTTCTCATGACTCACTCAGCTGAGAAGGACACTTGCGATTAGATTGGGCCCACCAAGATAATCCAGGATAATCTCCCTGTCTCAAGTGTCTTAATGTAATCACATCTGCAAAGACCCTTTGCCATCTAAGGTAACAGATTCACATTTGCATTAGGGCCCAGGCACCTATGAGGGCCACTATTCAGCGTAGCACAAACAGTGCTGCCTGGGGCCAGGGCCAGGGCCAGGAGCACTCTTTCTGGCTCTGTGTCTGGGAAGGGTCCTCCCTGACCAGTGAGCATCTGTGTCAGACAGAACCTCAGCTCTGGTACAGCTGTGCCTGCTCTGCAGGGAGAATAGGAAACCTGGCCCCAGGGCAGATGTGCACTGAGAAGGGGTGACCTTTTCTGTAGGCAAGGGCGGGAGGAGAAAGGCTGCGGAGGCGCAGTTGGTTGGGGCAGTGAGTGGGCTGCAGGGCTGAGACCTCCAGTGGCGGCCCCTCAGCTGGGTGTGGGCGGCCTGGATCATTGTGGCCTGCTCTGCACCCACTCCATACATGAAGGAAGATGGGGCTCAGGAGCAAGGACAACAGGGCATGGCATGCTTGCTTTTGAAGGCCACCTTTGAGTGACAGGAGAGAGATGCTGGAGAAGTCAGTGTGTGAACTGGGGCCGAAGGTCATGGTGGATCTCAGAGGGGGAGCTGGAGGCTGGATTCCACGTGGTGTGCAGGGATGGTGGGGATGGAATTGGGACACTGGGGTGAGGGGTCCTGGCCCCATGCTGCCCAACAGAGTGTGAAGATGAATAACTCTGAGTCTGAGATTCTCCGTGGCTCCTGCCCAAGAAGGGCCCCTGGCTGTGCTATGTTCTCCACATCTTGCTGTGGACATCTGGCTGCCTACTTTCTTGGCTTGTGTTCACCCTGCTTTGTTCTTCTATTTATCGACCTGTGCTCTTTGTTTTTCCTTTTCAAAAAGCAGGATAATTCATGCAGATAATTCAGTTTTTGAGAATATCAAGGTATTTTAAGAAAGTTATTGTATAGGCTGGTCATGGTAGCTCATGTCTGTAATCCCAGCACTTTGGGAGCCCGAGGCAGGTGCATCGCTCAAGGCCAGGAGTTTGAGATCAGCCTGGCCAACATAGTGAAACCCTGTCTCTACTAAAAATGCAAAAAATAGCCAAGCATGGTGGCGCACCTGTAGTCCCAGCTACTCAGGAGGCTGAGGCAGGAGAATCACTTGAACCCACTAGGTAGAGGTTGCAGTGAGCCAAGATCACGCCCCTGTACTCCAGCCTGGGTGACAGAGCGAGACTCTGTCTCAAAAAAAAAAAAAAAAAAAAGTATATAAATAAAAGGAAAGTTATTGTGTAAATTATAATAAGCTGAGGCAATAAACTCCAGTAGGCTTATCTGCAAAGGCCCTGAATTCCTGCTCCCTCTGGCTGATCCTCTTGGCTGGAGTCCACCTCCATTATCCATTCCAGCCTCTCCACTTGGAATCCTATGCCCCCAACCCCCATGTCTCCCTAGACCCTGTCCTTTCTTCCTGGCAGCTTTCTCGCATAGAGGCTTCTCAAAGTTGACCCGACCAGAACAGAATTAGAGCAACCTCTATTAGGCAGCAGAATGTCGGTGTAGAAAGGGCAGGGCCTTTACCTCTGTGGGCACTGGGTTGTGTCTCCTTAGGACACCCCTGCCCATTACTCTCTCCCTCTCCAAATGGGGAGCATGGCTGGGACTCCCTAACCTCCTGCTTGCGAGGCCTCTCTCTGGCCTCCGAGAGGGTCAGTGTCCTGCCCCAACCCATGAGATGACACACTATAATAGCCACAGGATTAACATAGCAGGCATTGTCTTTCTCTGACTATAGGGTGGGTATTATGTGTTCATCAACTGTCCTAAAAATACCCAGTAAACAGGTGCAGCCCCTGTGGCTCCAGTCCCCTGGGATCTGTTGGCTTCTGGCTGGAGATGAAGATTAGGGCAGGGGAGAGGTGAATTAGTCTCACTGAGTTCCTGGCATGAAACTTGGGTGTTTTTTGGAACCCAGGAAATCTAGATTCCAGGAAACCCACCTGGAGTGGCATGCAGAGTGTCTGCAGACCCTCAGACCTCCCTGAGCGGAAAAGGTGGGCCCTGCTGCCACTGCCATTCTGCTCAGCCCTGGAAACACTCACTGGGGTCAGCCTGCAACACTGCTCACATCACTCCCCACAGCCAGGCACTCTCCTATCCCACGTGCACCCGAGCCACCGAAAAATCCCGGAAAATTGAGTCTTTAGCCCTCTTGGGCTTTTGGAGCATGGGTTTGGGGGCCTCATTTCCATAATGCCTTATAAGAGATGCAGGGTTAGCCCAATGGTCCTCTTCCCCCAGCTGCTACTTGCCCTTCTGGGCCTTCCCTGTGGCCCCTTGCTCTCCCTCATTCCCCCTCCGGTCCCATCTCTGTTCAGTCCCCACACCTGGTCTGGCTGTTCGTTCTTTCCCTTTCTGCAGCTTGAGTCTCCCCAGGTGGGTGCTGGTTTCACTCAATCGGTGGCACCTATGTGCACAGAATTTGCCTCTGCTCCTGAGCCACAAACTCGCGTGGCTTTCGGCCTGTGTGACTGTTGTGTGCATCTCAGCACGCATCTGCCCTGTGAGGTGTGCGTGTGTGTGTGTGTGTGTGTGTGTGTGTGTGTGTGTGTGGTGGGAGGGGTGGAAGGGAGGAGGGGCAGCAGGAGGGGGCAGTGGGTCTGTTCTATTTTTACCGGCCAGTTGCTGCTGGCTACAGTTTTCATAGCCTCCCCTCGGCTCTGCCCCTCACAGTCTGCGGTCTACAGCGAGGCACAGGCCAGCCCAGCTCCACGAGGACTGAACAAGGTAAGCGCCTACAGCCCAGGACTTCAGATCTAGGTTGATCCCAGGCAGAGAACCTGGGGCTTTTGTTTAAGGAGAAAGCGAGGTCTTGGAGCTGGAGAAAACCGTTTCTTGCCTGTACAGTTGGTTTGTTGGTAGAACATTCCTAAAATACTCCCACAGCATTTTGTCCCACAGAATGGCCTATCTCTTGCAAAACTGTTGTGAGAGGTGAAAACTTTTCCTGGCTATTTGGAAGCTGGGAGCAAGGAGAAGAATCTTCCATGAGGTTCCTTAGGAGCCCCAAGGCTGCCTAAGGGATGACGTTTTCACACAGGATGCCCAGCAGGGTGTGGGAGGGATAGTGCACCCAGGGGAAGGGGTGGCCCTGGGATCAGAGAGCTGGGTGAGCGCTCAAAGTCAGCAATACCTGCAGCGGAAGAGAAGGAGGGTGCCTGGCGTGCAGGACTCCCAGGGAGCGTAGAAGGCAGGGCCAGAGCCCCCTGCTGAGCAAGGAAACTATCTTGCTTCTGTGTTCTTTGTCTTTGAGCGACGCTGTTAGCTCCCTTTGCCCATCCCTCTGTACTGCAGCACAAGAGCAGGGGAGGGCAGACCGGCAACCCTTCTTGACCGCTCCTGCTCAGAGCTCCTGGCTCTGAGGAGCAGCAGTAGATACTGGGGGTCCTCTTGGAGGAAGGCAATGGTGGCAGCATTTTGGGTTGAGGCACAAGAGCCAGTGAACACATACGCCAGGGCAGTATCCACAGGGCAACCCAAGGCTTGGGGCAGGAGGCCATGTGGCAGTCCCTGACTTGGGTGAGGGCTGAAGGCAGCACCTACCACCGGGTTTGGGAGTCACAGTCCCACAGCAACTCTGAGATTAGGCTTTGCTGTTCAGAGCTCAAGATGGGGGTATGGTGTGTGGTAGGCAGCCCAGCACCATGGGCTTGGGAGTGTTAACCGTCAGGCAAGGAAGACAGGGATGCCCTTGAATGGGGTTCCAAGGTCAGGGGGTGGGGAGTAGGGGGAAGCACATGAGCCTAACTAGATACTTGTGGATGTGATCATTGGGTGTGCAGAGATCAGTTCTTTCCCCTATATATACACACACACTCTCACACACAGTCACTTACACACATTTACACACACAGACTTAATCTCATAGTCTAGTTGATAGTCCCTGCCATGCTGCAGAGCCTCAAGAAAGGGAAAGCCCAGCTCTGAGGCAACCACCAGAGACTCTTTGCTCCCTCCCGTGGGTGGAGGATTTTCTCATTATCTCCTTGCTTGCTACTTGTGGAGGAGATGGAATCCTGGCTCTCCAAGCCTTCCCGTGCTATCTACATCCTGACTTATCAGTCCTTGCTTGACTTCCACAGAGCCTGGCAAGGGCCCCCGTCTGGTGGGTGTCAGAGCACAGGCTGAGGCCTCTTGCCTGACGTGGGACCCCTTGGTCTGGCATTTGTCAGTGAGGCAGGCTGGGGGCAGGTCCCAGAGCTTGGCATGAGGTGCAAATTGGCCTTGGCAGGTAGGGCCCCACACTGGGGACAGTTGGCTCTCTGAGGGAGAGAGGGAGGCATGATCACTGCCAAATGCCCACCAAGGACAAGGCACATCCCAGGGAGACAGACACAGACCTGGTGCCCTCTGGACACTGGCATTCCTGGAGGCTGATGATGGACAGAGGGGCCTGGAGGTGGCTCTTCGCCAGCTGGTGTTTCCTTTGGATTTCCTCAGCATCTTTGGAGAAGCAGAGCCCTCAGAATAAGCAGCTGCCTATAAAATCTAATTCCAGCCAAGCATCTCAGGAATTCATGGATTGTCTCCATACCCCTCCCTCTGTACCCCAGCATGACAGCTGAGACTCTGGGGTCACACTACCCCTCCATCTCCTCCACCCGAGCCTTCCCCTCCCCTGGTGGTGGAGGCAGAGGTGGAGGCAGAGGTGGAGGGAGGCCCAGAAGGCTTTCTGATCCACTGGTAGATTCAGGGGAGGTAGCCAAAGCATGTTCACTGGGGCTGGGACAGTGCTTCATGGGCACAAAGTGAAAGGAGAGAATTAGGGCAGAGGAAGGGGTGGGTCTGGGATGAAATTATTGGCAGGCACTTTGCAAGTGTACTTTAATTCCCTGCCTCCCAGACCCCACAACCAGGTTCTTGAACCAAGTCCACACTCCTGACCCTGAGCTCCATGCCTGCCCTCCCCTCCACACACACACTGGGCTCTCCCACCCTTTACCTCACAGCCTGGCTCAGAGTTTCTGTGCGCCCCTGCACACCTGCTCCTCACCTCAGCTGTCCCCTTCGTTTCCCTGAGCTTTTGCACAGTCCCTCCCTCCTCTGGCATTGGAATGCTCTGTGTCCAGGCCCAGGCAAGATGGTGAATTATGTCTGGCTTTGGAACATCTCCCTCTGCAGCCTCATGGACCCCCTCTTTGGCCTGGGCCTCAGGATCACCTGGTCAGGGGGCTTCAAATTGTGCTCCATGGCCAAGTATCCTCACAGAAGACCACAGGGCTGCTATGGTAACCCCCTTCAACCAGTGCCATTTGGCTCTTTTTGTTTGTTTGATTTTTAAATTCAGGAGTACATGTGCAGGATGTGCAGGTTTGTTACACAGGTAAACATGTGTCATGGAGGTTTGTTGTATCAATTATTTCATCACTCAGATATGAGAGACGTATCCATTAGTTATTTTTCCTGATCCTCTCCCTCCTCCCACCCTCCACCTTCTGATAGGCAAAATGCCATGTTGCTTATACTGATTGGATTTATTTTACTTCCAAGTAAGATTTGGTTAGAACAAAGGATTCAACCAAATAAAATTAATTAAATATTATTTTAATTAATTAATATTAATTAATAATAAACATCAAGTGGAAACCCACTGATTTAACCCCTAATTTTGCAGAGAGGAAAACCAACCCAGAATGGGGAAAGACAGATTTGGGTGAACACAGGATTTGCCCTGCCTCGCGGCTTATCCTCCCCCACTCAGGGCCTCTCACTGCCCCACCCTGGGGGTGCCAGTTGTATTACCATCTGTGGATGGAGTTGTGCCACATAGCAGCTACCCGTATTCCAGCATCCACTCTGCTCATTCACTTTCCAGGCCTTCCTCTCTCTGAGCCTTTCAATGACCACTCTTTTTTTTTTTTTTTTGAGACTGAGTCTCGCTCTGTCGCCCAGGCTGGAGTGCTGTGGCCGGATCTCAGCTCACTGCAAGCTCCGCCTCCCGGGTTCCCGCCATTCTCCTGCCTCAGCCTCCCGTGTAGCTGGGACTACAGGCGCCCGCCACCTCGCCCGGCTTATTTTTTTATATTTTTAGTAGAGACGGGGTTTCACCGTGTTAGCCAGGATGGTCTCGATCTCCTGACCTCGTGATCCGCCCGTCTCGGCCTCCCAAAATGCTGGGATTACAGGCTTGAGCCACCGCGCCCGGCCTCAATGACCACTCTTAATCCACAGGATAAAATCTAAACTCAGCCTGTCCTTCAAGGCCCTCAAGAGTGAGCTACAATCTCAATTTTTTTTTTTTTTTTTGAGAAGGAGACTCATTCTGTCACCCAGGCTGGAGTGCAGTGGCACGATCTCGGCTCACTGCAACCTCCGCCTCCTGGGTTCAAGCAATTCTTCTGCCTCAGCCTCCTGAGTAGCTGGGATTACAGGCGTGCACCACCACGCTCGCTAATTTTTGTATTATTAGTAGAGATGGGGTTTCACCATATTGGCCAGGCTGGTCTTGAACTCCTGATCTCATGATCTGCCCACTTCGGACTCCCAAAGTGCTGGGATTACAGGCATGAGCCACTGTGCCTGGCTGCTCTCACTTTCCAAGCATATTTCCTATGGACTCCATTCTGTTCTCCACCGGGCTTAGCAAGCTTTATCTGGAAAGGTCCAGATAGCTTTGTAGCTCACATAAGGTTTCTGTTGCAAATTCTTAAAAAAAAAAAAAAAATCTTGCAACTCTTTAAGTAAAAACAGGCGGGGGGCCAGGTTAGGCTTCTGAGCTGTAGTTGGCTGACCCCTGCCCTGCAACCCTGTCCCATCTTGACCTGCTGGAATCCAGTGTGTCTGATTTCTTCCTTTTGTATTCTGACTCTGTCTCCTAGGCTGGGCTCCCAAGGCGCAGCTGGGTTGGGGGCAGGGGTTTCTACTTTCCCTCATGAACTGTTCCTCTGTGCCCCCAGGTGCTGTCCCACTGCCACCATGCCGGAAGTGTAAGTAGTCTCACTGCCATCTGGGGCCCCAGGAAGGCAAGTCCCTTTGCCACAGACTTCAGCCCCACAGTGGAGGCACCGTGTTTTCAACCCCCAAAGCTTTCCCCTAAGAGACCAGGTCCTCAAACAGGGACAGCACTTGATGGTCTGCCCCGTGCTGCCTGTGTCCTCCCAGCCATTGAGCAGAACTCACTCTCAGGTTGCCCTGGGAGCGCCTTTTTGGCCTGTGCCTCAGAGTTTTCCTGTCTTGATCTAACACGTGAATTGCGTGTACCAGGCCACCACTTAACACTGACACAGTAGGTGAACAAAGCTTTGGGAATTTACCCACACACCCATGGATGGATGCTTTCATGTTACTGGAACCCTACCCTAAGGCTTCCCTCCCCTTCCACCACTTCTCCCCAACTTACCATGCCCAGTACCTCCCAATAAGAATGCCCGGTAGTTCAAAGGGCTGTTGAGTTTTTATTCTGTTCTGCCGGAACCTCGAACTTCTCCCTCTGCCTGATGCCTGATGACTCTCTGGCTCACTGTTGTCAGCGGCCCCCTCCTTCCCCAAGCTGGTCTGCGAGGTTCTGCGGCCGCACATGTAATCCTCATTGTTCATACTCACTCTGTGTTCTGCTCTTTCCCTGTCCTTCCTGTGATGGATGCCTGAAGCGAGGTAAGTGGTATTTGGGGTATCTCTGTCCTGGTTAACTCTTCTGACTGGTAAAGGTGGGAAGGTGGGGTTGGCATCTGAGGAGAGGGGAGAGCTTGTATTAAGCCCTGGTGGGAGTCTGGGAGGTGTAGGGTATTTAGTGGCTGAACAAATTCCCAGGAGATGGAAACATCAGGCGAAGATTCTGGATGTGGGGTTTCCTAGTGTCCAGGGAGTTGCTGTGCCAGTGTACAATGTCACTGGAAGGTTGTCCTGGGACTGGTACTGCAGCAGGGCTGGGTGTGACTCTGCATCTTTGCTGAGCACAAGCTCTTCCTCACCCACTCTGAGAGCTGGTCCAGTCCTGGGGGGACCACCCTATTCCATGCAAAGCTGATCCTGTGCAAAGCTATATTTGAGGGGTAAGGGATAGTCATTGGGTTATTCCACTCTTGCCCAGTGGCTGAACATTGAGCGAGGAGCAAAGAGATGTCCTTAAATCCCTCAGGTGTTAGATAATCCTGACACTGGCCATTCTATACACTCCAGACTTAACAGGCTGCTGAGATCACAGCCTATATACAGTCCAAGGATGGGGATGGCAGGGATAGGAATGGGGACTCAGGGATGGCAACAGTGCGAATTAGCGGTATTGATGGAGGGGACATTTGGCACAGAGATTCTCGGAAAGAATTGAAAATGTTACTTTTGAACATTCATATGAATGTTGAAGTTTTGCTAAGGCTCGTATTAAAGTGAGTCCTCACTGACTGATGGTCAGATGAGGTGACCATCAGCTCACTCACCAAGTGGTGGGGAAACAAGATAGCAGTAAAACATTTGCCATGTGTACATTACGGTGTGTAAACTGTGGAGGTAATGCTTAGAGTCATAGGCTCTTTCTTTTGAAATCACACTTATCTGAAATGTAACAAAAATCTTTAGGAGAGGAAAAGACAAACAAACCACTCTGAACAGTCAGAATAGAAGTTACACATTCCATTTGCTGAAACTCATCCATTGTCTCTCATGAGAACTTCCCTCTCAAAGCCTAATCACTTCTACTTTACACCCTGGAATAACATTGGAGAGCCATGCTCTCCCAGCTTGCAGCACATTAAGTCTAGGTAGGATGCTTCCTGCTGGCAATGAGAAGTGACCACCTATGGCCCGGAAGAGATACTAGTGCTCGAAAGGCATCACAGTCTCATTAGTTGGGGGCCAAGCAGCCCTACTCACCTTTGCCACCCCTGAGGCACCACTGTCACAGGGCTAGGACTAGTAAGCAACAACATGTTTAGGATTTTTGATAAGAAGATAAAACAGTGGTTTTATATCTTAGAAATATTTGTATGGGTAATGTTAACATTTTTAAAAGTTTTGAGGTCTACATAGATACATTTAATTTATTTGGGAAATTCACAGCTTATTTATGCAGCATGATAGATCATCAAGGTATTGCTGTATTACTACCTGGAGTGTGAAAACATACATAGCTTTTATGCTTTTCAAAGGATTTGCACATCCATGATCTCATTTCATCTGCAATAACTCTGTGAACTAAGCAAGGGGGGGTCATAATATCCTTATTTACAGATGAGGAAAGAGGTGCCTGTAGAAGCCATGTGACCCTCATAGTATCTTAGAAGATTTCAGCAGCAGCAGAATCAGAGTGGGAAGTTAAGGCTTCAGCCCCTAGGTCAAGGTAGCTGACTGCAGCCTTGTCTGAACTGCAGGGGTTAAATCACAAAGATGAGCTTTTAAGGCACCACAGGGTGAGCAGAGGATTCTGGATAAAGACAGAGAACCCTAGCTGGCACTTGTCTTGGCCTAGACCAGAATTCCAGTTCTGCAGCCTCTGCTTCACCACCTGTCTCTCTCTCTTCTTGCTCACAGAGAAAACCCAAGATCACTGCCTCCCGCAAACTCTTGCTGAAGGTGAGGCTGGGGGCTGGCTGCAGGGGGATGCCCAGTGGGAGGCAGAGGGGCAGAGAGCCGACTCTGAAGGGATGTGGAGGGTTACGGAAAGGAGAAAGGAAGGAGGCCAGAGTGAGGATGATGAGGGGCAGAAGGAGTCCAGCATTGCTGGAGCCAGTGCCAGGCTCAGGTGGTCAGTGGGTGGGATCCTCGAGTATGGATCCTGGCACCCGCCTGGGGTCCCTAGAGTAGGTGGTGACCAGCTTCAGAGTGGGAAGCTACTCGTGCAGGCAGAGAGACTTCCTTTATTCTCGTATGTGTTTTTCTCTTTGGAGCTTTGTGAGTCAAAACAGACAGTAAGTGGGTAAGAGGAAGACTGTCAGGGGAAAACAAGTTCCAGGACTCCAGGAACATTGTGTGTGGCCACTTGGTGTACCCTCACGCACAGCCTGTCCGTGGCCGCTGCATACACTTCTACACTGGACGGTGGTCTCAGAGTTGGCCCAGCCTGGGGCTGTCCTCGCCTCATTCCCTGATGCCGGGTGGGAGATGCGAGGCCCCCAGCTCAGCAGGTTTGTTCTGTCCAGAGCCTGATGCTGGCCAAGGCCAAGGAATGCTGGGAGCAGGAGCATGAGGAGCGCGAGGCTGAGAAGGTGCGCTACCTGGCAGAGCGCATCCCCACACTGCAGACGCGTGGCCTGTCCCTCAGTGCCCTGCAGGTGAGCCCAGCAGGTGCGGCAGGGCAGGATGGGGTTGGAGGCACTATGTGGGTGGCTCCAGGGACCAGGCGGCAAGAGCCTGAACTAACACTAGCTCAAGGTTCCATAATTTACAGGGCACCCCTGACTTCCATGGTCTCATTTAATCTTCACAACCACCTGTGAGGTAGGAACATTAGATTCCATTTTACAGGCACTGAACTGAGCCTTAGAGGGGAGGCGTCACTTGCCTGGGCTGGGCGGAGCCAGGGGCCCAGTTTCACAAGCAGTCAGGGTGATGGCATGGAATGGGGAGGCAGCCAGGGTTTGGAGAAGCCCCACTTCTCCAAGGACTTGTCTATCCTTTCTTAGAGCTTGGTCTTTAACGTTTTCAGAACACTGGGAAATTATTTAAATGCCAGTGATTACAGAGAAAAGAGACTGGAAGGAAATACATCAAAATGTTACTAAGTATCCCTGGGTGGTGGCATCACTAGGTATTTTAATTTTTATTATTTTTGTATTATGTTTAATACATAGTTTTCAAAATGTCTAAAATTAAAACATTAATCATAAGAAAACTATTTTATTTTGCTGGGCACAGTGGCTCATGCCTGTGACCCTAGCATTTTGAGAGGCTGAGGCAGGAGAATCACTTGAACCCCGGAGTTTGAGACCAGCCTGGGCAACATAGTGAAAGTGAGACCTTGTCTCTATAAAAAGTTAAAACAATGAGATGGGAGGATCACTTGAGCCCAGGAGGTTGAGGCTGCAATAAGCCATGATGAAAGAATACTTTTTTTTTTGAGACAGAGTCTCACTCTGTTGCCCAGGCTGGAGTGCAATGGCGTAATCTCGGCTCACTGCAACCTCCACTTCCCATGTTCAAGCCATTCTCCTGTCTCAGCCTCCTGAGTAGCTGGGACTACAGGTGTGTGCCACCATGCCTGGCTAATTTTTGTAGTTTTAATAGAGACGGGGTTTCACCATATTGGTCAGGCTGGTCTTGAACTCCTGACCTCAGGTGATCCACCCGTCTTGGCCTCCCAAAGTGCTGGGATTACAGGGATGAGCCACCATGCCCAGCCAAGAATACTGTTTTGTTGTTGGTGGTGGTGGTGTTGGGTTTTTTTTTTTTTTTTTTTGAGATGGAGTCTCACTCTGTCGCCAGGCTGGAGTGCAGTGGTGTGATCTTAGCTCATTGCAACCTCTGCCTCCTGGGTTCAAGCAAAGGAATACTGTTTTTAAGAAAGCATGACATATAGACAGGAGAACAGAGGGCATACCCTTTGAGCTATTGCCTGTCATGAGCCTCAGAGTGGAGGAAACTGTCAGCTCCTCTCTGGATCCCAGGTCTTGCAAAGGGGCTGGGGAGAGGGTCAAGGGCTGGAAACTGATGGCTTTGTTCTGCTCTTCTTCGCGCCTGCCTGATCCATCTGCCGCCCCCAGGACCTGTGCCGGGAGCTGCATGCCAAGGTAGAGGTGGTGGATGAGGAGCGATACGACATTGAGGCCAAATGTCTCCACAACACCAGGGAGGTGAGTCTAAGGAAGGGAAGGGGCATGGCCAGGGTGGGCTAGGCAGGGGCATGGGCACGGATGCAGCAGCCATGGGAGGTCCCCTCCTTCCACAGGGCCTGGAAGGGGCCACTTAAGCAGGAACCTTTGGTTTCTCTGCCCTAGCCCCATAGGGCTGGAGATCTGGAGATGGGCAGAGTGGATAATCACACATGAAAAGTACAAACTTCCTCCCTACCTGCCATGTGGGCTCATCAGCCTAACAGAAGCCACTCTCTTTATCCACCCACACAAATAATCATATGCCTGTTAATAACGTCTTACCTTTGTGAAGTGCTTTCATGTGTGTTATAGCCTTTGATCCTCCCTATAGGCCTGTGGATGAAGTAGGGGCTATTTGCACCTTGCAGAGGAGAACACTCAGGATCAGAGAGGCCAAGGACTTGTCCTAGGTTGCACAGTGGTGGTCCTGGGACCAGTGCTGGTCTCTGGCTCCCACTTCGGTACTCTGTGCTCCCTTAGCATGGAGTGTGGGAGGATTAACTCCATCCAGACCCTGCTCCAGTGGGGTGGGGCAGAACAGGGAAGGACAGGGCTCCTTTGGGTCATGTGTCCAAGCAGTGAGGAGGGGGCAGGGAGGTAGCACAAGTCACTTCCCTCCTTCCCACTTCTGCCCACCGGGAATGATATGTGGGGTCATCAAGCTCCTAAGAATTCCCTCTAGAGATCACACCCTGGAAATTCCTCCAGGGGTCTAGGACCTGGAAGTTTATCACCCTGCTGGACCAAGGCTGTGAGCTGCTTTGAAGGCTCACTGGGGAGGAATAAGTTAGAAGCAGGGATGAGGCTACAGGAACAAAAGGAAGCAACCCTGCACTCCAAATAGGGCTTCCAAACCATACAAGTCTCAGTCTGGTGGAGCTACCCCTTTTATTCAAGGTTACAGTATTAGCAATGGCTAATAGGCTTTATCTATCTGATTAACTATCCATTTATCAGCAAATGTGCAGTGGCTATTTGCAAAGGGGTGGGTGGGTCTGACTGTCCTAGAGCAGGGTCTCCAACTCTTGGGCTGTGGACCAGTACTAATCCGTGGCCTGTTAGGAACTGGGCTGCACAGCAGGAGGTGAGCAGTGGGTGAGTGAGCATTCCCACCCGAGCTCTGCCTCCTGTCAGATCAGCAGTGGCATTAGATTCTCACAGGAGTGTGAACCCTATTGTGAACTGTGCACGTGAGGAATCTAGCTTGCACACTCCTTATGAGAATCAAACTCATGCCTGATGGTCTGAGGTGGAACAGTTTCATCCTGAAACCACCCCACCACCTCTCCGTGGAAAAAGCGTCTTCCACAAAACCAGTCCCTGGTGACGAAAAGGCTGGTGACTGCTGATAGGTCTGGCTTCAAGGGTGGACAAATTAAGGTGTATCTCTGGCTGGAACCCTAGCAATCTGAGGTCCTTAGGAAGGGTGCCCTGTGGCTAGCTCCCTCTCCAGTGAGCCCCGGGTGCTTCTCACCTGCAGATTAAGGACCTGAAGCTGAAGGTGATGGACCTCCGTGGGAAGTTCAAGCGCCCGCCCCTGCGTCGGGTCCGTGTCTCGGCTGACGCCATGCTCCGGGCCCTGCTGGGTTCCAAGCACAAGGTGTCCATGGATCTGCGGGCCAACCTCAAGTCTGTGAAGAAGGAAGACACAGAGAAGGTGAGGTCCCTTTCCTCAGAACCTTCCACCCTCTTCCCTACCAGCTTTCCCCTTGTCAACCCCTCACATGGCCTCAGGCAGGCCCAGGAGCTCCTGTTGGAGGCCAGTCAGCTTGACAGAGAGAATGTTCTAGAATGTTTTGGAAGACCAGTGTGGGAAGAAAGAAAGAAGACTTGCTCCCTTCCTTCAGGCTGTTCCCAGTCTGATGAAGAAACTAGGACATAAAGAAAGCTAGACCCCAGACTGAGACATGAAGCAAAAATCTTGTTCCCAGTGTGAAGAGAACGTGGAGATATAGGGTAATGTTGGAGGTGACTGCCTGGTCACCACAGGGAAAGGAGACAGCAGCTCATCTTGGTGATAGCCACACACAAGCACAGACGTTAGAGAACTGAGTTCAACCACCCAGCAACAAATTATTCAAAGTTGGTTGAACTCACAGTATATGTGCCCCAAATTGATAGGCTCTGTAAGGAACAGGGATGACAGGAACATAGTCTCTGGCCCAAGAAGCTTCAGAGGACAAGAGATAAGCCAGGCAGTATACTGAGGAAATGGAAAAGCAGTCACATTCGCAGGGGAAGGCTTCTTGGAAGAGGTGGCCTTGAGCCTGCAGAGTGCCAGACCAGGAGGGTGGCATGGGGCCTGGGAGGAGGTTTTGCTCAGGTGCATTGAGGTGGGAACTAGCCCCGTAGCTGCCACTATCACCCAGTGCTCCCAAGCCACACAGCTTCCTGTGGGGCCTCGGCTTGGCCCGTGTCCACCTGCCTGGCTGAGTCCTAGGACTTAAACAGCTGGGGAGGGGCATTGGGATTTCTTATCATCTGAGGAGACTGGTTTTCTATCACCCAACTTCTCTTGAGCTGGGGGGGGGCATCCAGCCTGGTAAGTCCCTGATGTGTGTGCCACTTGTCCACAGGAGCGGCCTGTGGAGGTGGGTGACTGGAGGAAGAATGTGGAGGCCATGTCTGGCATGGAAGGCCGGAAGAAGATGTTTGATGCTGCCAAGTCTCCGACCTCACAATAGAGGTACCTAGAGATCAGCTCCCTTCTCTGGGGTCCATCAGAGTCTAGAGGATAATGAGGGAGTCCACGATGGGCAGGCAGGTTGTACTCAGTGTGGTGCAGGGACAAAGGCACTGATAAGACTGATTTGAGTCGGCTCTCCTGGGCTCAGTCCTGGCTCCAGCACCGTGATACCTTGGGCATGTCATTTCTGTTTGGGGGCCCTTTTTGTTCCCCTCCTCTATGAAATTGGGGGCTGTGTTAAATCAGTGGTTCTCCAGGTGTGGTCCCGGGACCAGCAGCATCTACATCACCTGGGATGCAAATGATCACCCCCCACCCCAGGTCCACTAAATTGGAAACTCTGGGGTGAGACCAGCCTTCCAGGTGATTCTGATGCACATGGAGAGTTTCAGAACCACTAGGTTAGAGGATCCTTGGGGTCCCTTCATCTCTGACTTTCTGAGAATCTATGCTCTTTTAAATACCTCCTGGTGATGTCCTTTATTTGTGCTCCCTGCGAAGTACCCAGCACTCACAGTACCTGTTCCCAAGGAGCTACCACTCAGAGAAGCTAACACTTCCCACTCTCTGAGGAAAAAGCTGGAGAAACTGGGCCAAGCAAGGAAATCAGGCCACATAAAACCGTCTGTGGAAGTGCTGAGAGAATGTGCAATAGGGCAGGCATCCACCGGATAGCACTGGTCGGAGCAGGCTTTCTGGAGAGGAGGAGCTCTCTGAGGACGTGATGGGCAAGTGTTAGCTGATAAAGGGAAGGGCACGTTAAAGGGCTGATGGTGCAACAGAAGCATGGAGGTGGGAATTAACCACCCACAGAGTAGCATGGCAAGGCCAGGTAAGAGCTGAGGGCCGCAGTGCGGAGGAGCAGTGTGAGGGGTCCCAAAAGGGGAGAAACTGTGCCTGTGGGCTGAGAAGCTGAGGTCTTGTAGGAGCCCCTATGAATGAAGATCCAGCCAGGGGTGCGCTAGGGGTGAGAAGCCCTGGAGACTGCATGTGCTGTAGGTAAGTCAGGGATTCATGCACTGCACACAGGTCCCTGGGAACTGATGGCTTCGCCTCTTTGTCCCTACAGGCCAGCTTGCTGTGCTGCGCTCTGAGCTCCTGCTTCATGCTTCTTCTCCAACCCAGCTCACTCACTTCTCTGCCCGTGTCTGGAGCATCCCTTCCCACCTCCCCCCTCACTTCTTCCCTCCAGCCTGCATGCCCTCCTCTGGAACTGGGATTAAAGAGATATCCAAGAGGCAGGACAAACGAGAGTGTCTGAAGACCTCACCCCAGCAGGGTGGGCTCCCACCCATCCATGAGGCACTTGGGGCTTCCCAGCTACCCTGTGGTGTAACAGGTGAAGGACGAGGAGGGAGTGAGAGCACCTTTCCTCTAGCCCTGTGCCACACCCCTTCTATGTGTGTACAGTGTCCACAGCCATCTTCATTAAAAACCCAGTTTCCTGGTCATTTCTGCAGCTCTGACTGTGAGCACGGAGAAGAAAGGGAAGACTTGGGGCTTGTGAAGAGAGGGCTGTGCTGGGCTCCAGTCAGCCTGTCTGCAGTCCACAGTCCAGGATCTGAAGGGAGGGCTAAGGAATTGGTGGCTGCTTGCCAGGGTCCCCTGGGGCCCCTTCTGCCGAGTCCCTGTGATGTCACACAGCACACACTCACCACCCAGGATGCTCAGCTCACCAGAGCCCTGATCTCCGAGAACTGACCCCGTCCTGCCCCTGACTCTGGCCATCAGAAGAGGCTTCTCCATTCAGAGCTGCTTCTCCTGCCGGATTTCATACTCTCCTTCCTCTGCAAAGCTAGATTAACTCTCCCTGATGTCTGCTGGGTGTACCTGACTGCTCCGGGCTGAGAGGTCAGGGCACTTTCAATCCCTCACCTAGTCCAGCTGCACAGGGCAGGAGGCCTCACAGAAGAGATACTTGCAGTTCCAGGCCTGGCCACCAGGTGACTCCTTCCTTCTGTCCTGGGCACTCCTGTCCCTCCCGCCTCTGCTCTCCCCACTTTCACTCACCCTCCTCCCAATTGTTTCCCCTTCACACTCCTGTACTGGTCCTATCCCCCAGGACTGATTCTTTCCCGGAGTGGGGGGCGGCCACTTATCTGTCCTCTGGCTCAGGTCCTTTCTCCATCCCACTCACTTCTGGGTCCAAACCCTGGTGAGGGCATAGGGCATGCTGGGGTGGAGTGGGGGTCTGGGGCAGCCCCTCTTCCCCCATCATACTTGTGAGAGAGGCTCCTGTGAAGCAGAGAGCAAAGTTCTGACTTTCCTTTTTTTCTTTTTTCTTTTTTTGAGATGGAGTCTCGCTCTGTCACCCAGACTGGAGTGCAGTGACATGATCTCGACTCACTGCAACCTCCGCCTCCCAGGTTCAAGCGATTCTCCTGCCTCCACCTCCTGAGTAGCTGGGATTACAGGTGTGTGCCACCACACCCGGCTAATTTTTGTATTTTTAATAGAGACAGGGTTTCACCATGTTGGTCAGGCTGGTCTTGAACTCCTGAACTCGTGATCCGCCCACCTTGGCCTCCCAAAGTACTGGGATTACAGGCGTGAGCCACCGTGTCTGGTCAAGTTCTGACTTTTCAGGGCAGTGGGATAGTGACTTCTAAGCTAAGCCTGCAAGGGAAGTGGCTGGTCCCAGATCTAGGGTCCCTTGGCTTTTTGACCACCGCAGCACTGGCCCCAGGAGGGGCTGAGTTATCAGAGCAGTAATCCTTCCACCCACCCTACTGAGTCCCCATTCTGCCCTCAAATCCCATGTATTATCTGCCATAAATGCCAGGAATTGGTACAAAGTGCAGTGCCAGCTACTCCCTGGGGCATGGTCTGGCTCCGTGGGCTGCTGGCCTGCCAGCCCCTTTCAGAAAACATGGCAGTGGGAACCAGCAACTTGGGCTACCTTAGGGGAAGCAGCAATCTGCCCAGGGTTCTTGCTATAAATATGTCAGTGGGCAGAGAGGCAGATGTGTGCAAAAAGCACAACCCCAATCACACACACAAACCTGTAGGCACAGACACACCCAGTCTCAATGCATGAAGTTGGAGACCCTGACAGGGCTGGTCCAGGCCACAGAGGATGGGGTTAGGCTTCATGCCTTCATGCCCAGGCGGCCACAGAAACCCACTCTTCCCTGCCTTACAGGGCTTTCCTCCGGTTGGCCTGGGTCCAAAGCAGTCTCCTTGTTTCACCTTTCCCAGCCCTTCCCTAGAGCCTGGCCCCAAGTTCCAGAGTCAAATCCCAGTTTTGCAGTCAACTATTAACCTGGGGCCCTGGCAGATTGGGGTATCCACCCAGTCATGTAAAGGCAGGAGACCTGCTCTGGGCCTGACTCAAAGCAAACACGTGGGTGCAGAAGGCCTGTGGGAGGAGGAGGAGGTGGGGCCCACTCAACACACCTAAGCCTGTGGCCCTCTAGGAGGGGCAGAAGAGCCAACCAGAGGGTTCCTGGAGGTCATCGGGTTCCTCCTTCTGCTTCCAGGCAGGAACAGACCTAATTCATCTCCTATGAGGATGGAGCAAGAGCAAATATAGGCATAGACACATCCAGAGCGCAAGGATTGAGAGGCCCTGTGGACAAGGGGAAGGAGAGCTTGTGGGTGGGAGAGGGATCTATGGAAGTGTCTGTTGTAGCCAAGAATGCGGCCTGAGGGTGAGAGGCCTGGCCTCTGGAGAGCCCTGATTCTACTCCAGTCCTCTCTTACCATGAAGGGTCGACACCACCCAGCCTGGACACAACGCCAGTAGGGCTGGGAGCTCGGGCCAGCCACTGAGTAACAGCTCACACATGTAGCACACTTATGTGTCAGGCACCAGCATGTGCACCTTCATTCATTTAACCTTCACAACAACGCTAGGAGAAAGGTACGGCTACTATTCTCATAGTACAGTGGGGAAAACTGAGGCACAGAGAGGTTAGGGACTTTTCATGATCACACAGCTAATAAGTGGTGGGCCCAGGATTCAACCCAAGAAGTCTGTTAGAATCCATACTGTTATTGACTATTTTAATAACAGCATTTCAATAATAGTAATATGTGATGTTAAATGCTTTATCTGAATTATATAATTGCATTCTCACAAAAATGGTACATTTGTTAGCTCAAATTTACAGATGAGGAAATGGAGGCCTGGAGAGTTCAAGTAGCTCACTCTAAGTTGCAGGGTTTGCTAGCTGCAGACTGGAGACCGGATCCCAGGTCACTCTGCCTTGGGGTTGCCCTTTTCTGAGAACAGACTGGCCTTAACAAAGCCCAACCAGCCACTTTCTTGGAAGGACACAGCTGGGGGTTAAGGGTCCTGCATATGCACCCGGAGAGTCCCCACATCCCTAGTGAAGGGGAAACATTCAAAGGAGGTGCAAGTGACATCCAAATGGGCTAAGGTGAGGCCTTCTTGCAACATGGGGCCCAGGCTGAGGGTAGAGGGATGGGTGCTACTTGGGGGATATCTGTTATTAATCAGCACACAATAGCTGGGTGGGCATCCCCTCTCTCTGCAGCTGGTGGAGATGGGCCTGGTGCTCCTCTCTGCTTGGTAGGAATGACCAGGGCAGGATGCCACCTGCTACACCCTTGCCTGTCCCAGAGCCCTTGGGGGACCAGCTGTTGCCCCCACCTTTCTCCACAAGGTGGCCAGTCCCCACAGGGCAAGGAGGCCAAGCTCAGCTGTGTGTCTGAGCCCACTCAGCAGCAGGCATGATCAGGGCAGGGCCCAGCGCTCAGGGCTGCTGGGGCTAAAGTGCCTTGCTGAAGGAGGGGCAGAGTTAAACATTAGCCACAATGGCCCCCCACGAAGTGAGTCATACTCCCCACAAGGCTCTGGGCTGGGCAGCCGGGGGCCGGCGGGGAGCTTCGTTCCAGGTGGGTGACCAAGCTGCGGAAGCCCGGGACAGTTCGCTGGGACCAGTGCTAATGGCAGCCTCTTCTCCTGACCCCCATCAGGTCTCTTTCCTCAGACATCCCCAAAGCTTGTCTGCCTGCGGGTCCTTCATTAAAGATGAGGGACAAGGGTTTTCTCTTCCTTCCAAGATACACTTCTAGGCTGGCCTGTGGGTCCCCTGAGACCAAGGCTGAGCAGGGTGAGCCTCGAAAACCTCACAGCACTGGCCTAGAGCACTGTGGTCAATGTCTGAAGGACCAGAGAGGGAGAGTGACTTGCTCAAGGTCACAAACCTAACTGGAACTAGGAAGTAGGTCTCTAGACTCCCAGTCTGAGAAAATTGGACATTGACAGGGCTTTGGTTCCTGGCCAGAGGCAAAGGCCCAGGGACCCGAACAGGCTGCCCATCTCTGGCCTCAAGTCAGCACCCCAACTGGCTCCAGTGCCAACCACTGGCCTCTCTCATTGGTTGGCACAGGCTGGGTGAGCCTGGCCCTTTGCTCTGGGTTCAGGAGAGAGGTATGGCCTTGCCTGGCAGTCAGGGGAGGTGTTCCAACCTGGGAGCCCCTGGGGGAGAAGCGTGTGTGTGAACGCTTGTGGCCACTCATCAGAAAGGGTGAGCATGGCGTGTGTGCGTGGGCATGCCGAATGACCTGTCTGCCTGCCCTGAGTGTCACAGACACCTGGGTGTCCCCTGTATTAGTGCCTCCCAGATGCTCTTCTGACTGGCTCTTTGTGACCCAAATTTCAACTGCTTCACCTCACAATGATGAAACCAGAGCCACAAATGTAGTGAGATTTTCATAAAGCTAAATGTATTCAGTGGAAATTCCTCTGATCTAAAAGCATGCATGCCTTTATTTCATTACTGGAGTATTAAATTAGCCCTTACTTATGGAATAGGAGGACAGTAGGTGGCAATTGTTTTCTACCTCTCTTAGTTCACAAAATAAAATGGTGGCAGCACAATGTCAGTATTTACATTAAACAATATTGTTAGTTTGTAAAAACAAAAAGCCAGGGAGTTTACCGTCCTGGATTCTTTAGGGTGTGGGTCTTATCACTTCATTCAATTCTTCCCTTCCCCCAAGAGTGCCACAAGCATGACAGTTGCTCAGCTGAGACACATGAATGGGAACAGAACTGAAATGTCAGGATGTGACCTCGAGCCAGCTGGTTGGGGCTGGGGATCCCCCTAGATCTCCACTCTGTCCTCTCTGAGAAAGGAGAAGCTGCCCTATGAGCCTTTTTTCTGGGGGATTCCAGAGGTTGAACGTCTGTTCTGAGGCTCCTCGGAACCTCAAGGGAGGGGACGAGAGTGATGACTCCTTGCCCAACCACTGGCTGAAAAATCTTGAAATTCCCTGACTTTGACCAGGGAATTCCCAGTTGTGCTAAGCCCTGCCTGGTAGAATCTCCCTGGAGGAAGTAACCAGCACACACATACGCTTTTAATGTACGTATAAAGAATCGTAAAGTGAATACCCATCTGCCAACCACTCATTTTAAGAACTAGGATATTGCACATACTTTTGAAGCCCTCATGTGTCCCTCCCCCATTACAATCCCTTCCTCTCCACAAAGGTAAATACAATCCTCAATTTTGTGTTTGTTATTCTTTTGGTTCTCTTCAAAATGTTACTACATATTTATGAATTCCTAATACATCATTGAGTTTTGAATCTTTTTGTAAACCTTACTCAAGTGCATGCATTTTGCTTTTTCCCCTTCAATGTTAAGGTTGTAAATCCATCCCTGTTGATAATTGTAGTTCATTCATTTTCACTGCCATGAAATGATGAAATGATGAAAGCACCATTCATTCCCTTTCCTGCTGATAGACATTTAGATTTCTGCCACTGCCAATTGTGCTGATTGAATATTCATGAGTCTCACTTCTGGTGCTCATTTCAAGAGCTTCTCTACCCAGGAGTGCAACTGTTGGGTCGACAAGAATGACATCCCCACCTTTGCTAGTTGTACCACTTACACTCGCATCAACTATGAGCATGAGCTCATAGTTGGTTTCAGCAGATTCTGAAGACAAAGGATGCTGGATACTTAACCCCACCTGATCTCAGCTTCTTCCCTACCCAGCCTCCTAATGTTACTCTGGGCAGGGGCTCTCAGGCTATTTGGGTTTTCCTGTTCTTCCCAAATCAAGTTAGTGCAATTCTCCAAACCTTTATTAAGCACCAACTCTGCCAGGCATAGTGTTGAGGGGATACTGAGGCAAATAAGACATTCTTTTTCTTCTCAAGGCACCTACAAGATGCTTGGGGAGCCAGGACATGGGCACAGATAACTTGAACTCCAACCTCTCTGCTCACAAGGAGTCATTCCCTCCTCCTTCCTATTCAGTATGGGCCCTTGGGGACTACGGAAAATGCAATGCGAAGCTGTCTCCTGAGCTCTCGACTCCAACAACCAATCATCTATTGGGCAGCTCCATCTGGCTGTCTTCAGAGACCTTAAATTCGAATGAGTAGAGGCCAAGGATGCTGCTAACCATCTTGCAATACACAGACAGCCCCCGACAACAAGGAATTATCAGGCTGAAATGGCCATAATGCTGAGGCTGAGAAACCCTTGGTGGTCCAAAGTCACCCCTCCCCAGGTCCCCTGCTCTCACATCCCTGTCTCATCAATGGCACCTCATTCACCCAGTCCCTCCAGTAGGGAGATGTGAGTCACCTAGATTTCTCCTCCCTCACAAGCCATAGTCAATCAACTCAGTCCTAGCCATCCAGCCTTCCAAAACTCCTGCCAATACCTTCTCCTCCCCACCCTCTTGGTGCCCTTGCTCAGGGCCTTCATTTCTTTTGTCAACTATAAAAAATAGCCCCTAAGCAGTCTCCCTTCCAGTGTGATCTCTCGCCACACTGCCTCCAAACCCTCCTCATTTTCTATATTCAACTTTATTCTACAGGATAAAGGCTGTTTTTTTGTTTTTGTTCTGTTTTTTTTTTTTTTTTTTGAGATGGAGTCTTGCTCTGTTGCCAAGGCTGGAGTGCAGTGCAGTTCAGTGGTGTGATCTCAACACACTGCAACCCCTGCCTCCTGGGTTCAAGTGATTCTTTTGCCTCAGCCTCCCAAGTAGCTGGGTTTACAGATGTGTGCCACCACGCCCAGCTAATTTTTTGTATTTTTAGTAGAGACGGGGTTTCGCCATGTTGCCTAGGCTGGTCTTGAACTCCTGACCTCAAGTGATCCGCCCACCTCAGCCTCCCAGAACGCTGGGATTACAGGCGTGAGTCACGATACCCAGCTAAGGCTGACTCACTCTTTAGCACAACACACAAAGTCCTTACTATCTGTCTCTAACGTTTCCTTTCAGCCTTGGAAGGGGCTCAGTGCTTCAAGCAAACTAGTCTTCTCTCTGTTCTACACACACCTTTCATGTTTATGTCCCAATGTCTTTGTTTATGCTGTATCCTATAGCTGGATGCCCTTACGCCCTTTCTGACAATTGAATTCCACTTACCCTTCAAGGCCCAACTTAGATGTTCTTTCTTGTGTGAAGACTTCCCCAGTCCCTCCTGATGACACAATTTTCATTTTTAATCACAGTCTGAGTTGAATGAGGCTTGGGGTATATGTGTGCTTGTGTATGTGTGTGTTCACCAGCATGTGTGTGCCTTCACTGATAGACTGAGAATGTCCTGAGGTCAGGAACTGAGTTCTTATCATCTTTGTGTCACTGAATGTCAAAGCCACTTGTTGATTACAGTGGGTAGAACACATCCCAGAAAAGATGTGTTCAATTCATAACTTCTGGTACCTGTGAATGTGACCTTATTTGGAAATACGGTCTTTGCAGGCATAATCAAGCTAACATGAGGTCATACTAAATTAGAGTGGAGGGATACTTGAACACAAACACAAGAGACATAGGGAGAAGGCTGTGTGATGAGAGAGGTAAAGCTTGGAGTAATGCAGTTGTATGCCAAGGAGCTCTAGGAAGAAGCAAGGAAGGATTCTCCTCTAGAGTCTTTGGAGAGAGCCTGGCTCTGCTCACATTCTTTTTTTTTTTTTTTTTTGAGACAGAGTCTCGCTTTGTCACCCAGGCTGGAGTGCAGTGGCGCGATCTCTGCTCACTGCAAGCTCCGCCTCCCGGGTTCACGCCATTCTCCTGCCTCAGCCTCCTGAGTAGCTGGAACTACAGGCGTCCACCACCACGCCCGGCTAATTTTTTTTTGTATTTTTAATAGAGACAAGGTTTTACCGTGTTAGCCAGGATGCTCTTGATCTCCTGACTTTGTGATCCGCCCGCCTCGGCCTCCCAAAGTGCTGGGATTATAGGCATGAGCCACCGCGCCTGGACTCTGCTCACATCTTGATGGCAGACTTCCAACCTTCAGAGCTGTGAGAGAGTAAATTTCTGTTGTTTAAAGCCACCCAGTTTGTGGCACTTCATCACAGGAGCCCCAGGAAATGAATGCACTGATTCAGCACCAAGTGCAGTAGCTGGCACTTAGAAAGTATCCCGTAAATGTACAATGTCTGCCCTCAGGGAACTTTCTGGGCACTAACATATATGACATTCACTTTGCGTTACTTCTAGGGTTGTCTGCATACAAACTTTCCATGTCTTTGGGCTTTTATATCTGTAGGGAGGCTATTCAATTTTGGGCTTTTAGAAACCCCACTGTTTCCTGGCTTCATGCAGTGTCCCTGGCATGACCAGGCTTCAGATGACTTCATAGGAGTATTTTTCTTCCTGTGTTGAGGTGTCACCACTGACCAGCCATGGGAAGAACATTCAGTAGGTCCCCAGGGAGACAGCAGCTTCCCTGACAGTGTCAGGCCCCAGGTCAGAGGATGCAGGGACCTAGACTATTGGGGTCCCCTCTTTCTCTTTTCCTGTAAACAGCAAACAGCTCCAGGGCCTGCCTTAGCCTCTGTTCAGAGCTCCCTGGGGCCTTGTCGACGTTCATCTGCTCACTTTAATGTCACTAGCAGGGAACTCATGCGATTTCCACAACCTGGAAGGAAGCAGAGCAAGGTATCATAACATCCACTCCACAGATGAGGAAACTGAGGGAGTTTGTTCCAAGTCACATAGTTCACAAACGTCAGAATCAGACCTCAAGTGTGCAAGTTACCAGTACAGTTCTCATGTCCTGGACCTCATCCTGCCCCTCCTATGCCAAGAAGAAAGGCTCCCTGGAGGAGGGGGTACTTTGGGAGGGGGAATCTCAACAGGCTGGCTGTGTGTGTGTTTCCAGGCTTCTGCCCGGCAGCCAGCTTGCCCTTCACCATGAATCTCAGGGCTGGAGGGCCTGAGAATGAGCACCAAAGAGAGGCTGAGGCTGGGCAGTGAGGCCCGGGAGCATGAGGGCAGTTCCTACTCCGGCTCCTTTTCTATCTTCTCATCCTGGCGCTGGCGGCTGTGCTTCCTTCCTCTCAGGGCAGGAACTGCAGCTGTGCCTTGACCCTGTGTTTCAGATCCATCAGGGAAGATAAGATTCCCCAGGCTCAGCACCTGACCTTCTCTTAGCCCACCTGACGCTGGTTCCTGGAAAGAAAGCACCTGGCCCCGCACCAGCCCGGATGGGCACATAAAGGGAGCCAGGTGGTACCGTGGTGCCTGAGCTGTCTCACGGTGCTCCAAAATTCGAGTCCTAGATATCTGTGTTTAATCTTTCCTCGGAGAAGAAAAACTGAGCTTCCTCTGCCCCTATTATACACCCTGCCACTTCAGCCAAAGTCCAGTATCAGAGAGCAAGGACAGTGCCTTTGACATATTTGTGCTTTCAGGCTGTGGGCACACAAATGTTTGCTGAATTGAGTCTAAGATTCTCCCTTTGGGTGGGGCTGGCTCTACCAGGGGCGTGTTTTATGTGCAGCTCAGAAAGCAAAGCCCCATTCATCTCAGCCAGGCCTACTGGGGCGGTGGGCCCGGGTGGGTTCTGAAGCCTGGGAGTGGGGAGGGCGTTCTCTGGAAAGGGGCCCAGAAGGCGCGGGCGCTCCGAGATTACAGTACCTGCGCTAACTTTTCCGCTCGGCTTCTTGCTCTTGAGCTTCTCCGGGCTAAGTCGGGTTCCCGGCAAGGGTCCCCGCCCCCCAGCCCAGCTCCCCGGCACCCGGGCCGCGACACAGCGCGGGGAGGCGGCCCAGCGCCAAGCTGGTCGGACTGGTTCTGAGCAGGAAGTCTCCCGCCCTCGCCCCGGGCAGCCGACCAGCCCCACGCCGGCCCCGGGCGTCCGTCGGTCGGTCCCGCGATCCGTCCGACGGTCCACCCAGCGCTTGCGGCCTCGCGGCCCGGCCGGCCTGAGCTGCGATCAATGCGGCTTTGTCTGGGACGCCCACACCCCAGAGGCCGCTCCCGGGTCGGCAAATCGGAGCGCGGCCGGGGCGCGCGGGGGTGAGATAAGCGGCCATGTGACCCCACCTGGGCGGGCGGGGGAGGGGCGCCAGGTGAGGCGGCGGCCGGCGGGGCGCGGGCGGCCACGCGGGGCTCCTGCAGCATGGCTGTCAGCAGGAAGGACTGGTCCGCGCTGTCCAGGTGAGCGCCCGAGGGAGCCGGGAGGGGCGCGGGGTCAGCGGGGAGCTTTTGGGTCTCCTCTCCCCGGGAACCGGCCTCCTCCCCGCCTGGGACCCTGACACCAAGGCTGGACCCTGGTCTTGCTGCGACTCGCGGGAGACAGGATTGGGGCCAAACTCGGGGACCCTGAGGTTACAGGGTAGGTCTTCTCCCATCGGGGCCTGAGGTCCCACACAGGGTACTTGGGGGAAGGCTGGTCCCCAGTCTGGACGCCCCCTGGGGTATGGCCTCCCTGTGGAAGGTGGAAGCAGGAAGGAACGTTTTGGGGGATTGTGGAGGTGTTCAGAGTAACCTCCAAGCCTCATTCCTGAGAGAAGTCTCCCTCATTCCTGAGTGTGTCTCCGGCGGAGAGGACCCCTGGGAGGTGTCCCACAGCCCCTCTTGGGAGGCGGAGGAGCAGGGAGAGCCGTCTTGGAGGGGTCAGTGAAAAGGACTGGAGGGAAGCAGACCCATCTCCCACCAAGGAGGCTCAAAATCTCAGCATGGCATTTTGGGGTGGCATCTGGGCTGAGAACCTTAAGATAGTGTCCATCCTCATCTGTGCTGCTACAATATTTGTACACTGGTCTCCTAAAGGGTCAGGGGATGAGGCATCCTTTCCCTGCCTACTGGACATCCTATCAGGGTCCCAGAGGCCTGGGGAAGGTGGGTGTTCAGAAGGCGGCACCCCTCATAGAGATTGGTGACCTCTACTGACTTCTCTTGGAGCGACCCTGAACCTCTGCCAAGAAGGCCCCCTGTGAGCATTTTCACCTCATTCCTCCACTGGGCGCCTCCCTCCCCCATCTTGTCCCTAAGGAAACTGAGGCTCCTGCAATAGCTCAGAGCTGGAGCCTGCTCTTTTGATCTCTTTCTAGCCAGGTAGACATTAGCGTCTTGGCCCCTCCCAGGTGGGCATTTGGGTCTTGGCCTTTCCTGAGCCAGGGCTATTTCTGCCAGGTGCAGACCAGCACCCTCCAGCCGTTTGGGTCCTGCAGGCTTTCCCCATCAAGGCATCTTTCACAGGTTTTTCCAGTGCTCTAGTATGTCCTCTACCCCGCTCCCGCCCTCCCTTAAGCGCTCCAGAACTACCTCATTGTCTCAGGCTTAGCCTCTCCATAGCAGCTCATCGCCTGGGACTGGGGGTGGGGGGCCACCTCCCCAGACCCTCAAGACCTCACAGTACTCTGAAGCACTGTGGGCAGCCCATGGGCTCTAGAGAGGGGAAAAGGTAAGCCCCAGGAATGGAGGGAACTCAGTGCTCTGGAAAAGAAACCCAGGCTGCTACAGAGGAAGATCTGTGCTGAGGGTGCGGCTGAGGAGTCAAGGTCTTGGACTTTGCATGTGGGTCAGTGTGCCTGGGGGTTGATGTGGGAGTGTCTTTGCTTCTAGATGTGGGCCTACCTGTGCCTATGAATGTATGCTTGTGTGTGTGTGTGTGTGTGTGTGTGTGTGTGGTGTACTTGTGGACAAGTGTGTTTATGGCCTATGAAGAGATGAGACATCTGCGTGTGGAGTTGGTTCTTAATGTTGCTGAGTCTTGAGCTTGTTAGTCTGCATATGTTCAGTCGAATTGTTTATTGAAGACTGTGCATTGGGTTAAAAATACAAACCAGACACTCCTTCTTCAGAAGTTCATAGTCTGGTGGGATATATGTGATTTTGTGTCTGAAAGCATGCCTGGATATGCATGGGGGTGTGTGGGGGGAGGCAGCTGGGGCACTGGAACTTTGAAAATGGGAGCAAGGTCTGGCCTAAGCTTGTCCACTGCTCAGATGGACATGGACTCATGTAGCTACAGCCAAGTTCCCACAAGATGTCCAGGGTAAGTGCCAGGGAAGCTCTGGGAAACCAGTCCTGCCACAGGGGCCCCTGGCCTGCCCTCCCTGCATGGTCCCAGCCCTCATAGAGCCCCGTGGGCAGATGCAGCTGCTGCCAACAGTCACCCTGATGAAGCACCTGGAACAGAGGACCGCTCCCGCTCCGCTCCCTGGGTGAACAAGCCTCAGCGGGCAGGCAGGAAAGGGCTGTGAGTCACTGTCAACGGAGCCTCCTGGGCTGGGGAGGACCGTGCTAGGGTGTGACAGCATGGCCCCAGGTGGGGAGGTGGATGGAGAGGTAGGTGGGTAGCTGGGGGCCAGCCTGCAGCCCATCCTTGGCATAGAGCAGAAATTCAAGTCCTCCAGCCCTGGGATGGGATGGGGGGCAGTGGTGAGCTGGCTGGCTGGGTGCCCTGGTCAGAGGCCTTGTCCTTTTCTCCCTGGACTGGCCTGGTGACCAGTGAGGCTGGGCCAGGCCTGTCTGCAGGGGGTGAGGGGTTGATCTAATAGTGCCTGGGACTGAACAGCCAGTGGTTAATCATTTCCCTGCCTGGGCCTTGAGCCGCCCTCCTACTTCCAGTTGCTGCCCTGGGTTCTCCCGACACCTCTCTCTAGACCTTTGGGGCTGGAAGAGACCTGAGTTACCCCCCACAGTGACCATGCAGAAGGGGAGCTTAAGGCCTGCCCTGCTCAGGTTCAGGAGACTGGCCAAGGTCATGGGCATGCCCTCCCATCCCTCCTCTGTCCTCCCTTCCCTATCCCCAGCCCCCAAGATTTGCAAATTATGCTCCTTGAGCCCCAGGGTTCCACAAAATGCATCTGGGGCAGCCTTCTTACCCTCTCCCAGCTTTAAGCAGAGCAGCTGAGCCTTAATCTATTGTATAATGGGCTTCTGTCTGATTCAATTTGGGAAAATGGGTTCTACTGCTAAACATGACTTTTAACCACTTCACTTAAATCCCTGCCATCAGTTGCTGCAGAATAGATGGAAGTTAGACTTCAGGAAGAAAATTCCCAGGTGAGAGGTCAAAACAAGCTCCCTAGTGAGTAACAGGGCAAAATGTCCTTTAGAATTGTTTAAGAGAAAAAGAGGACCCCCATCTCCAAAGGATGGAGTTGAAGTCTGGAGTGGGGAGGATAGCAGCATTACGTGGAGACACCGAGATGGATGTGTGTCCCCAAATGAAGGCCAGGAGGTTGGGGAAAGGGTTGTGGAGAGGGAAGGAGTGGTAGGCAGCTGGCTGGTGCTGTGGCCTCAGCTAGTAGGAGCAGCAGAGCCTCCCCAGCTGTTGGGGCCTGCAGGTTTCACCCTGGGCCTTGCTCTGGGGTTTGAAGGTCAATGTTGCATGGGCCATGGGGTTTTCCCAAACCTCTGCCCTCCCAGGCTTTGCCCTGGGCCCCAACCTGTCCTGGAGTGGGGGAATACCACACCTTTAGATGCCCTCTTGGGCCTCTGTTCCCTCCCCTGAGGGTTCAGCTGTTAAGCTCACTCTGGGTTGGGCCGGCCCTCCCTGGACATCCTTTTCTGGCACTTGGTATGGTGGTTAAGGGTAGGTGCTTTTGAGAGGCTGACCTATATTTAAATCTTGGTTTCTTGTTTTTATTAGCTGTGCAATCCTGGGACAGTTGACTCTTTTGAGCCTCAGTTTCTTTATATAGGAGATGGACAGAGTCTCGCTCTGTCACCCAGGCTGGGGTGCAGTGGCATGATCTCGGCTCACTACAACCTCTGCCTCCTGGGTTCTAAGTGATTCTCATGCCTCAGTCTTCTGAATGGCTGGGATTACAGGCGTGCGTCACCATACCCAGCTGTTTTTTTTTTCTATTTTTAGTAGAGATGGGGTTTCACCATGTTGGCCAGGCTGGTCTTGAACTCCTGGCCTCAAGTGATCTGCCCGCCTTGGCCTGCTGAAGTGCTGGGATTACAGGTGTGAGCCACCACACCCAGTGGCTGTTGTAAAGACGAATGCCAGGGGTATTAGAACAGTGACTGGTGTTAGAGTAAGCACTTCCACGAGTGTGCTCACTTCCCCCCTTATTCCTTTAGTTATGGATTTATTCGTATTCACCATGTTCAACAAGTGCCCAACACTGTTTTGAGCCCTCAATTTTTTATTTATTACTGGGGTTTCAACAACTGTACCCACTGAGTCCCCTCCTGGGGACTGGCCTTTGCCCTTCCCTCCCTCCTCATAATTTGTGCTTATCCGAGATAACATTTCTCCCCAGGGTGGGGTGGTGCTGCTGTAGGGACTCCTGTTTTGCCAGATGTCAGGGTTGAAGGCAGCCCCATGATTGCCAAGCAGCAGGGATGGTGGCCATGTCACCTTGGGTGAGCTGTGGGGTCTTAGTGTAAAGCTTGGGGACACTCAAGGATCCCTGGGTTCTGAGTCCTGCAGCTCAGCCCTGGAGACCCCCCAGGAGACCAGGCCCTGAGTGCTCATGCACCATCCAGGGCCCCACAGGAGGATAAACAAATTGGCCACTTCCCCAAGGGCTGAGGGTGGCATGTGGGAGCTGGGTGGCTCAAGACCTAGGAATCCTGGAGGCTCCAGCTCAGCCAGCTGTGGGTGTGGTCAGGGGAGAGGCGTTCTGGGCTTTGTGGGTCACTTTCCCCAGTGTTTGGATCCCTCAGCTTTGGAGGGCAAGAGCTATTTCCAGGCTGTGGACAAGGTGCATCCAGGGGAGGGAGCTGGAGATGTGGCCTCATATGTAAGCCAGCCGAAGTTGGCGTTTCTAAGTCTGAATAAGAAAACCGAGGAGAGGTGGGACTTTGGAACCCGCCTCATAAGAGAGCATCTGTTTGTGTGTAGTGAATGAAGGATGAACGAATGATGAATGTTCAATCTACAAATGCCCAGAGCTCACGGGAGTCATGCAGAGGCCCAGGGGAATCTTGTTTAAGTTCCGTGGCCAAGGTCATAGGGGGAAAGTTTGATGTGGGCTCCTCTCCATCTCCCCTGAGGAAGTAGAGGTGTGACTGATAGAGGAGGGATTGAGGTTCTCACCAGGAAGAGCTGCCCTGCTGGCAGAATTGGGAGGGTCTGGAAGGTTCTCCTCCAAAGGCACCTCCTTTCCCCTTGGGGTGATGGGCAGGCACTCACCTTCCCTGGGCAGACAGCCGGGCAGATTGCCTTTGGGGGAGGAGTGGGCTTTGTTTCCCCTTTGTGTGCCTTGGCATCCAGGAAAAGGTTTTGTAATTTCTAGGGAGGAGGAGAGCCCAGCACTCCTGAAATTGACACTTACTTGTTCTTCCACATTTGTCAGCACCTGCTGGGTGCCAGGCGCCGTGCTGGGCACTAGACATGAAAGACACCCTATCCTGCGGTTGTTTCTCTCACTGCAGGACAACTCAGTTGCTCTTTTCTTATATAAAGACGTGGGTCTCGCTTCATTGCCTAAGCTGGTCTCAAACTCCTGGGTTCAAATAATCCTCCCACCTTGGCCTCCCGAAATGCTGGGATTACAGGCATGAGCCACCATGCCCAGCCAGTCACACTCTTTTCAACCCTCTCAGACCTTCTCCACTCCCTCCTTTGTTTGCTCATCAAAAAAAAAAAAAAAAAAAGAAAAAAGAAAAACTTAAGATCTGTACATTTATGTAAATTATACCTTAAAGCATTCTTTGAGCCCACATCCTCCTCTAGCTACTGTCCACACCCCCCCTTTTTTTTTTAGATGGAATCTTGCTCTGTTGTCCAGGCTGGAGTGCAGCAGCATGATCTTAGCTCACTGCAACCTCTATCTCCTGGGTTCTAGCCATTTTCCTGCCTCAGCCTCCTGAGAAGCTGGGATTACAGGTGCCTGCCACCATGCCTGGCTAATTTTTGTATTTTCAGTAGAGACAGGGTTTCGCCATATTGGCCAGGCAGGTCTCGAACTCCTGACCTCAGGTGATCCACCTGCCTAAGCCTCTCAAAGTGCTAGGATTACAGGCGTGAGCCACTGTGCCCGGCCACTACTGTCCCATGCTATTTGCTTCTCAAAAGAGTTATTGCTACTCACTAATTCCTTTTTTGGTTTCCATTTACCCCCGCCAGCCTGCTCAGACTCTGGCACAGTCCTGGGATCTGCTTTTCCTGTGGTACCTGGTGCCTCTGTGCTCACAATTCCGTCCTGGTCTCGTTCCCCTCGCAGCAGCATCTGACTGAGGCCTTCACTCCCCTGTTCATGCCAACGCCCTCCTCTGGTTTCCTTTGAGCTCCCTGGCTGCAGCGTCTTGATCTTTGCTTTTCACTGGTGTCTTCTCCCTTGGAACAAACCAGAAGCACAGCTCTTCATCTCCTCCTTGTCCCTCCCCACTACCACCCAACAGCCCACTGCACTCCTCCTTCCCCTAGTCTTTCTTATGTTATTAATGGCAGCTCCAGAAATAACTCAGGCCCAAAATCTAGCAGTTCTTGATTTTTCTCTTTTCCTCCCCCTCCTGCCACCCAACATCCAATCCAACAGCCAACCCTGGTGGCTGTATCTTCAGAACATGTCCCAAATCTGTCACTTTTCCCACATGTTTTCTGTCATCACCCCAGTTCAAGCCACCATAGCTCTAGTTCTCGCCTATGGGATTGCAGGTGCCTTCTGACCCCTGTTTCCTCTCTCGCCTAACCTTTTCAATTTTTTTTTTTCATACAGCAGCCAGAGAGATTAAAAATACAGCGATTCCATCATGTTGTTTCTTTGTGTACCACTCTCCAGGGCTCTCCAGCACACCTGGAATAAAACCCAAGTCCTTTTCCTGTTCTTCAAGGCCCTCTGCTTTGGCCTTGCCTCCCTCTCCAAATTCCCTGAGGGCCCCTCTGGCCCTGGCTTCCCATCTTCCTCTGAATACCCAGCTCCTCACATGTGGGCTCTGCACTGGCTGGATCCTCCTTCTGGAACACTGGCTGCCAGATCCAGCTCTGCTGCCTACTTCTCATGAACCAGGCCTCTCCTAGGAGGCTTCCCCATCCAGCCACCTTCTCTCATGTTCCTTACTTTGTTCCCTTGTCCTAGTGACACTTAGCTGGTGTCATTTTGTTCATGGGCTCATTTCCTTGTTCATGGTCTGACTCCCCCATGCTGGAAATGTGCTCCGTCAAGGGGAAGACCCTGTTGGTCTCATTCCTGGCTGTTCCAGCCCCTAGAATCATGCCTGGCACATAGTGGGTCCTCAGAAGTAATTTTTTCATGAATATTGGCTCAATCCAGGGGATGCTGGACCTAGAAAAAAATCGGATCAGTCATGTGGTTCATTTTCTCATTTTAGGAGGGAAAACAGAGGAAGAGAAAAGGAAGTGACTTGCCCAAGGGCAGGAGGACTAGAAACCAGATCACCTGACCTTGCCTTACCAAAGTCTCCCTGCAGAGGAGAGGGGCTCAGTGGGAACTAGGGCTGGGCAGCAGGAGAGGCTGGGACAGCAAAAGGTAGAGAGTTTGGCATCCGGCAGTGGCAAGGGGAGGCCTTGCAGTCGTTGCTATAACTCTGGGAGGCAAGACAGAGGCCTTTTCTAGAACCTTTTAACCTGATTTGCAGACAATGCAGGGGGAGCCACAGGGAGGTGCCGGGAAGGGCTCCTCCATCTGACTTTCACAGCCTGGTACTTCCCTGCTCACACCCCGTCCTGTCTCCCAGAGTGAAACTCAGCTTCCTGCCCCCAGCAAACCCTGAATCCTGGTACCTTCCCTCTGCTTGGACTGCCAGCCCCACCCCATTGAAAGCCTGTTTGTTCACTGAGATGCAGCCCAGGTTCATCTCTTCCATGAGCCTTTTCTGATAACCTTGGCCTATAGCATTTGTTCTCTCACTGTGCAGAACAACTTCTGCACTTTGGTTGGGGGAGTTATTGGTGGACACACTTCTCTTTTTCACTGGTTTGTCAATATCTCCAGGGCAGAGACCCTGCCATGTTCTGTGACCCCCACATAGTTCCTGACATGGTGCTGGCCTGTCACAGTCACTCAGTTTTCATTTGCTCTTTGGTTGGATTGGAAGGGGTGGGTTGGATGGAAGATGGGCTGGTGGGAGGTGGTAGGTAGGGCAGGTGGATAAAGATGGTGGAAACAGGTGGGTGGCTGAGTACGTGGGTGTGTGGGCTAGTAGTAGATGCATAGACTGGTGGGGTTGGCTGACTGACTGTAGAATGCCTGCTTGGCCCCATGAATGAAGAATGACTGGGGCAGGAACCAAAAGTAGGGTGTGTGATCCCCTTGCTCCCCGGAGAAGTGAAAGTTGTCTGGATTTTCATCCAACTCTGTGGAGCTCCATGGCTCAATTCTTTCCATGAAGCTCTTTCCATCTGATAGGTGAGGGAGGCTCCAGGAGCCCCTGGGAAAGTGAAGGGAAGGCGATATTGGAGTTTTTTCCAGGTGTAAGTGGTTTTGTAAGTCTTCCCTTCCCAAACGCTAAGAAATTCCATGGGGAACTGAGTAACTGAGGAAATACCTCCATGACTGTCCACTGATGGGTATTACCTAAGGATCCCAGGACCAAAAAGAGAAAGGCACTTGGCAAGTCCATCTGTTTCCTTCAGGCAGGACCAGGCCCGCCCTTCCACATTCCTGGTCACCCCCAGGGACGGAGGCGCCCCATTCTCATCCTTGGGTCCAGAGTACAGTTCAACCCAGTGGTTCCTATCTGGGGTGACTGCCCCCAGGGCACATTTGGCAATGTCAGGAAACACTTTGGTTGTCCCAGCTGGGGAATGTACTACTGGCACCCAGCAGGTAGAGGCTAGGGATGCTGCTAAACATCCTGTGATCCAGAACAGCCCCCGACATGGAATTGTCTGGTCAAAGTGTCAACATTGCTGAGCTGGAGAAACCCCGGTCTAATCCAAAGCCCTGCAGCTTTAGTAGGAATTTAATAGATGTATAATTTGAACTACATTTAAAATGTTAAGTTTTTTTTAAGGTGGAGTTTCACTCTTGCCCAGGCTGGAGTGCAATGGCACTATCTTGGCTCACTGCAACCTCTACCTCCCAGGTTCAAGTGATTCTCTGGCCTCAGCCTCCTGAGTAGCTGGGATTACAGGCATGCGCCACCACACCCAGCTAATTTTTTTTTTGTTTGTTTTGTATTTTTAGTAGAGACAGGGTTTCACCAAGTCTTGATCTCAGATGACCTACCCTCCTCAGCCTCCCAAAGTGCTGGGATTACAGGTGTGAGCCACTGCGCCTGGCCTAAAATGTTAAGTTTTTGAGTAGTCACGTTAAAAAAAAGTAAAAAGGAGCCCAGCGCAAGGTAGGCCAAGGTAGGAGGATTGCTTGAGCCCAGGAGTCTAGGACCAGCCTGAGCAACATTGTGAGACCTCATTTCTATAAAAAATTTTAAAATTAACCAGGTGTAGTAATGCACACCTGTAGTCCCAGCTACTCGGGAGGCTGAGGTGGGAGGATCACTTGAGCCCAGGAGGTTGGGGCTGCAGTGAGCTGTGATCGCGCTGCTGCCCTCCAATCTGAGCAACAGAGCGAGACGCTGTTTCCAAAAAAAAAAAAAGGGAAAAACAAAATTAATTTTAATATTATAGCTCATTTACCCCAATATATCCACAATATTGCCATTTCAACACACAATCAATATACACAATTTTTTCTTCCTTTTTTTCCCCCCTTTTTCGAGACAGTCTTGTTGTGTCACCCAGGCTGGAGTGCAGTGACACAATCTCAGCTCACTGCAACCTCTGCCTTCTGGGTTCAAGTGATTCTCATGCCTCAGCCTCCTCAGTAGCTAGGACTACAGGTGTGCGCCACCATGCCCGGCTATTTTTTGTGTGTGTGTGTGTGTGTGTTTTTAGTAGAGATGGGTTTTTGCCATGTTGCCCAAGCTGGTCTCGAACTCCTAAGCTTAGGCAGTCCCCCTGTCTCAGCCTCCCAAAGTGCTAGGATCACAGGCATGAGTCACTGCGCCTGGCCAATGTACAAAGTTCTTAATGAGACCTTTTTCTGGTCTTCAAGACCCAGCGTGCATTTCACACAGCATGCCTCGGTTCACACCAGCCACGTTTCAAGCGCTTCTGAGCCACTTGTAGCCAGTACAGGCCTAGAGGGCATTTGGTCTCTTCTCCCAGCCCTACAGGAGCCTGCCTCAGGAGGGTCCTGGGTTTCCCCAGCTGTGCTGACCCTCTCCTCCCCTCCCCCAGCCTTGCCCGGCAGTGGACTCTGGAGGATGAGGAGGAGCAGGAGCGTGAGCGCAGGCGGCGGCACCGCAACCTGAGCTCCACGACGGATGATGAGGCTCCCAGGCTCAGCCAGAATGGGGACCGGCAGACCTCTGCTTCTGAGAGGTAGGTGCTCAGGTTTCTATCCTGATTGATGGGGATGGACTGGCTGCCTCGGACTGAGTGCACCATGTTCGGTCTGCTCAGGGAGTTGGGGTCCAGGAAATGAGGCTGAAGGGTGTGATGATGAACTTCAAGTTCCCCACCTTCCCCAGGCTCAGTCCTGCCAGCTTCTGTCCTCTTCATAACAATGCTTGCTACTTTTTGTTGACCATCCATGAGCCAATACTGTGCTGGACATTTTATGGCCATAGCTCATGTAATTCTCACCATATCCCTGGGAGAGAGGTATTGTTATCCCATTTTACAGGTGGAGAAACAGCTGAGATCTTGCTGAGATCATGTACCTTAAGAGTGGCAGGGCCAGAATGTCCATCCAGATTTGTCAAGCTCCCACCTCCTTCTTCAGGCTGCCTCCCTCTAACCCTGACCCTCTATAATTTAATTTACTAATTCTTTTTTTTTTAATTTAATTTTTTTTTTTTTTTTTTGAGAGTAAGTCTTGCTCTGTTGCTAGGCTGGAGTGCAGTGGTGCGATCTCGGCTCACTGCAACCTCCGCCTCCCTGGTTCAAGCAGTTATCCTGCCTCAGCCTCCCCAGTAGCTGGGACTACAGGCGTGCATCACCATGCCCAGCTAATTTTTGTATTTTTAGTAGAAATGGGGTTTCACCATGTTGGCCAGGATGGTCTCGATCTCTTGACCTCATGATCCGCCCGCCTTGGCCTCCCAAAGTGCTGGGATTACAGGCGTGAGCCACCACACCTGGCTGCCTTTTTTTTTCTTTTTTGAGATGGAGTCTCGCTCTGTCACCCAGGCTGGAGTGCAGTGGCACAATCTTGGCTCACTGCAACCTCCACCTCTTGGGTTCAAGCGATTCTCCTGCCTCAGCCTCCCAAGTAGCTGGGATTAAAGGTACCTGCCACCATGCCTGGCTAATTTTTGTATTTTTAGTAGAGATGGGGTTTCGACATGTTGACCAGGCTGGTCTTGAACTCCTGACCTCAGGTGATCCACCTGCCTCAGCCTCCCAAAGTGCTGGGATTACAGGTGTGAGCCACTGCTCCTGGCCTATAATTTACTTCTGAGGAGAAGAACCCTGGGGCTAGTTTTGCCATCTAGATTTTGGGATTATGAGGTGGGGAAGAGCCTGGGGTTTACTGAATGCCACCTATATGCCAGGACTGTGCTGGGCACCCTCACGAGTCTCATTTTGCTTCCTAACAAGCCCAATTTGCAGATTTGAAAACTGAGGCCCAGACAGTAAGCTAACTTGCCTGAAAGCACATGGAGAGCAGGGTGGTGAGGAAGGAAAAGAATCTCCTTTTGCTGGAGGCCGGGTGCTAAGGGTTTTGGACAATCCTCTCATGTTGCTTTTGTTTCTTCGGGTCGCCGAGAAGGGAGAACAGGGCTGTGTTGATCTCCCCTCCCCTCCCCTCCCTTCCCTCCCCCATCCCCCTTCCCCTCCCCTCTCCTCTCCCCCTTCCCCTCTCTCCTCCCCTCCCCCCTCCCCTAGCCTTGCCTGGCCCCAGACTTTGGAGGATGTCCAGAGCTGGGCTGCACAAGTACCTGTGGCTGTCACCTAGTCTCGGCTGCACCCACAAAACTGACAGGAGTGTGGAATGGGACATCAGAAGCCTTAGGTTCTGCTCCCAGCTCCCCCACCAATTAGCTGTGTGACCTTGAACAAATCCCTGGACACCTTTAGTCTTGATCTAAGATCTAAGGGGCAGTGACTGTGCTTATTCCTTTTGATCCCCAATGCCCCGCACAGGCTCTGGCCCATATTAAATTAGTTATTCAGGGTCTGTTGACTGTGTCTGAACATGGAGTTGTTGGACTTCATAGGAATTTATAAACTTTTTAAAAAGCATAGAGTGCTTTGTTCAGATGATACCTTGGAAGTGCAATATATCGAGTGGATAAAGGTGGTGGTGAGCCAGGGAGGCCAGGGCCTGACTTCCTCACCTCCTCCTTGGTGGCCCTGGCAGCATCTCCATTGGGTTAGGTATACTTAGGGTCTCGTCCACCTCTATCCTCTGATTCTGTCTCCCATCTTCTGACTCAGACTACCGAGCGTGGAAGAAGCAGAGGTGCCCAAGCCACTGCCCCCAGCCTCCAAAGATGAGGGTGAGGACATCCAGAGCATCCTCAGAACACGGCAGGAGCGGAGGCAGAGGCGGCAGGTGGTGGAGGCTGCACAGGCCCCCATCCGGGAGAGGCTGGAGGCAGAGGAGGGGAGGGACAGCTTGAGCCCTGGGCAGGCCACACAGCAACCCCTAGTCCCCAAGAAGGAACTGGAAATCCCACCTCGCCGGAGACTGAGTCGGGAACAGCGGGGCCCCTGGGCCCTGGAGGAGGAGAGCTTGATGGGCAGGGAGCCAGGAGGGAGGAAGAAAGGGGTTCCAGAGAAGTCCCCAGTCTTGGAGAAATCATCCATGCCAGAGAAGACGGCACCTGAAAAGAGTCTGGTCTCCGAGAAAACCTCCATCTCCGAGAAGGTGCTGGCCTCGGAGAAGACATCCCTATCGGAGAAGATAGTGTCAGAGAAAAGAAACAGCTCAGAGAAAAAGTCTGTTCTAGAAAAATCGAGTGTCTCCGAGAAGTCGCCAGCCCCAGGGATGGCACTGGGCTCAGGAAGAAGGCTGGTGTCTGAGAAAGCATCCATCTTCGAGAAGGCACTGTCCTCAGAGAAGAGCCCAACTGCAGATGCCAAGCCGGCCCCAAAGAGGGCCACAGCCTCAGAGCAGCCCCTGGCGCAGGAGCTGCCAGCCTCTGGAGGAAGCCCAGCCACCACCAAGGAGCAAAGAGGAAGGGCCCTCCCTGGGAAGAACCTGCCCTCCTTGACAGAGCAGGGGGCTTCAGACCCTCCGACTGTGGCCTCCCGCCTTCCACCCATCACACTCCAGGTTGGCAGTGTCCCGCCCCTCCCACCCTTCTACTCTGCCACCCGGCTGGCCCTGCCGGCCAGTCTCACCCAGGTAATCCCTGGTTCCCTGGCTCCCTCCATCCTCCCACCTGCAGGCTGGCCTTGGAAGTCTCTTCTTTCCCTGCCTGTTTCTAACCACGGTCAGAGCAGGGAGGCTGAGATGGGGCAGGCTGCTGGAGCTTAAAGGGGCACCAGCTGTGGGGCAGGGAGCAGCTGGTGCCCTCCACCATATCCTCATCCAGGGCCTGGGCTCCAGGACCCTGGCAGACTAATGGGAAGCCTCAGATCCTTCTAGAAGCTCCCCTAGAAAGCTCTGCCTGGTGCCCTAGCCCCAAGGGACTTTGTCCGTGAGCTACTCCCACAGCAGATGAAGGAGGCAGGAGAGAAGGCACAGGGCTGTCCCACTCTCCCCTCTTCCTGTAGCTCCTGGGGTGAGCCATGGGGTCTATGGCTGCCCTGGCCTCCTGGGCCCTAGACCTTTTGTGTGACACTCCCCCTGCTCCATCCAGGTGAAAATCCCCAGCAAGGAGGAAGAGGCAGATATGTCCTCACCCACACAGCGAACCTACAGCAGCTCCCTCAAACGCTCCAGCCCCAGGACCATCTCCTTTCGGGTGAGAATGCTGGGCACCTTGGTCTGGGAGCCTGTGGAGGGCAAGCGGAGGAAGCCCGCATCCATTACAACATAGAAGCCATAGGTTAGGTAGGAAGCTCCTCTGGATAGAGATGGGCTTTGGATTCCCGTGGGTGGCCCTGAACAGACAAGGCTGTATTCAGCAGAGAAGAGCAGGTTAGTGACCTGGGAGGTAGGTTCCAATAAGCATGAGTAGCCCCACCTAGTGGGTAAGGCCAGGGCTGCATGAAGACCGGACAGGCAGGGCAGGTCCTCGGCTGCAGGGAGGTCCACACCTGCCTTCATCAGTTCCTGGCCTCACCTAGGAGACTTGTCTAGGAGGGGAGGGGAGGAACAGAGAGCAGCAAGGGTCTCCTAGTTCTCCCTGCTCTGCCAGTGTCCCAATAGAACAAACTATGTGGATTGGGGAAATCTCATCTTGTTTTGCCCTGGTGTTTGTTCTTAGTTCTTCTGTTCACTGGGTCATTCACTCAATCATTTTGTATCACGCCTCTAATGTGTGCCAGGCCCTGGAGAGGTGGCCCGATAGTGACTGGTGCCCCCACAGAGCTCATGGGCAGTGGGAGGCAGATAGGAAATAGGTGGTTACAGGTGCCCTGAGAAGGAAGCCTGAAGAAAGACTTCTGACCCATATTAGTGGGTGGGAACCTGTGTCTTCCAGATACAAACAATGATCTTTAATGAAGGCTTGTCCACATATTTCTTTGGTGGGGGTTGACCCCTGGTAGAAGGGGTGGGAGGTCTGAAGAGGAGGAGGACATGTCTGTCCTCACTCGAGGGGGCCACCAATTTCCCGGGGACTCCCATACACCAATGCCTTTCCTTCTCATTTCAGATGAACCCCAAGAAAGACAACTCAGAAACAGCCCTAACTCGCAGGTGGGCGGCCTGGAGGCTCTGGTTCTTTCCTATTTGGCCATATTCAGGCTATTTTCTGAGTACCTGCACCTGCCCTCCTTGTGCCAGGCTGTGCAGTAGGGTACATGAGAGGAAAGTGCAGTCCTTGCCCAGGGCTCCAGATCTGGCAGGGGGATGGGATTAACAGGATGGACTCAGTTGGGATGAGATGGAACAAGGAGGGGGAGGGATCAGGGAGAGCTGCTCGGAGGAGGTAGGGCTTGGGTGGGGCCCCAAAAGGGGATTAAGGGTTTAGCCTTGAGGTTAGGAGAGGGAAAGGTGGCTTTCTGGGAGGGAGACCACAGACAGTGTAAGGAAGGGGAAGCCCCTGCTCCAGCAGGCCTGGTTGGGGGGCTGTGGGTCTGCAGGTTTAACAAGGATTCCTGGGCTCAGTGGTGTTGATGCAAGTAGCCTGAGGACTATGCTTTGAAATAAAAAAGCAAAACTGAAATAGGATCTGAGAAGCAGATATGCTTGTGTGTTAGGAATGTCATCCACTCATGCTGTATTCATCTGCCCCATGAACATTTACTGGAGCCTACTACACTAGGCTAGGCTTGGGGTGGAGGAGGAGGAATGCAAAGACAAATGACACAGCTGCTGTCCTCAAGCAACTCATACCCACCCAGCGAACCTATAGCAGTTCTCTCAAACATGATACCATTGCATACTGGCCAACCAAGGAGGGACAGGGACACAGGAATATGAACCCAGGGCTAGGAGCTCAGGAGTAGCTGCACCTGCTCAGCCTGTGAGAGCTGGGGAAGGTGTCATGGAGCAATCGATTTTCCATGAACTAGTAGGAAGTTTGCACGTGTAAAACTGGAGGAATAGTGTTTTAAATAGAGGAAACAGCATGTGAAAAGGCAGAGTGAAGAGCATGGTGTCCAGCTGGCCAGCACACAGGCATACTGTTGGGGAGGGAAGGGGAGGGCCCAGATCACTAGAGCCTTGTGTGCTGTGCCAAGGCCTGCGGGGTCCGAGCTGGAAGGACAGGATTAGATTTGAGGTAGGAGCAGCCATGTGGAGAGCTCATGATGGCAGGCCGGGAGAGCAGGTAGGTGGCGATTGCTGTGATGGGGAAGATGGAAAGGAAGGGCCTGCTTCGGGAGGTGTTTTGCAGTGGAAGTGACAAGGTATGGAGGAGAAGGGAAGGAGGGACATCTTGGGGATGTCCTGTTGTATGGGACGTTTCTCGGGAGTGGAGGGAAATCCCTGGAGTCTGTAAGTTCCTCACCTTGGCCGAGTCAGCACAGCCTGCTGTGTGATGGAGGGCCACGTTTCTCTTGGCCACAAAGAGAAAGCGTGATGGGGCTGCTTCTCAGGCCATGGGGGCAGGCCTGGTCTGCCTGGGTGTCTCACTTGGCTCGCCTGTTCCATCTTCCATCCTGCAGTGCCAGTATGAAGCTCCCAGCCAACACAGTGAAGTTGGGAGAGAAGCTGGAGAGATACCACACAGCCATACGGGTGGGTGGGGGCTTCTCCCGAGGGGTGGAGGGCAGGATGAGTGGTGGGCATGGCCCTTGCCCCTCCTCGGCGTGGGTCAGCTGTTGGTGTTCTTGGTTCCCAGAGATCAGAATCTGTCAAGTCTCCGGGTTCCCCTCGCACTGAGTTATTCGTGGCTCCTGTGGGTGTAGCCAGCAAGCGTCACCTCTTTGAGAAGGAACTGGTGGGCCAGAGCCGAGCAGAACCAGCCTCCAGCCGGAAGGTGAGGGGCTCAGGCCCCACCAGGGTCCTTAGGGTGATTAGCCCTGACATCTCCAAAACCCAAATCTTGGCTGTGGCAGTGCTGGAAAACTGTGTTTTCATGTGTCAATTAATGTTGGCAGAACCTTCACTTGAGTTCCCATTCACGTTCCTGAGCCCGTCTCCTTAGCTGGGCACACAGCTCCCTGGGAGAAGGGGAGGGGGCTGTCCCAGGTATATGTGGCACATGCTGGATGCATATGGGAGTGAGGGAGAGTCCTATCCCATTCCAGGGCCTCTGAACATGCCTCGCTGCTGCCAAGGGCCCCAAACCCTGAGATGGAAGATTCTCTTTTTAGGAGAACTTGAGGCTCTCAGGGGTTGTGACATCAAGACTCAACCTGTGGATCAGCAGGACCCAAGAGTCTGGAGATCAGGACCCCCAGGTACCCTGGCCCTCTCTGATGTCTCTTACTGTGGGGCCATTGCGGTGGGATGATTGGGGACAGAGGAGGGACAGTGGGAGATGAGGAGTCATTTCAGGAGTGGAAACAGTGGGGGATGGATGGGTATGTGGGTCAGACTCTGGCAGAGAGGAGGGGTGGGTCTGGGTTCCTTTTCTCTTGTGGGAAGAGAAAGGACATCCTGGGCTGGGAGCTGGGCCTGGGGGATCCTGAGCCCTTTGGAGCCTGGTCTTAGTCCCTGATCTCCACCCTGATACCCTCAATCAGGAGGCACAGAAAGCGTCGTCTGCTACCAAGAGGACTCAGTGGGGACAGAAATCTGACTCCTCGCTGGACGCTGAGGTGAATGGTGGGGAGGGGCCTGGCCCTACAGCAGAGGGCCATAGTGCACTGTGGGAGACCCCATCGCCCCCGTGTGTACACATTAACTGGCCTGCGATCGCACAGTCTACCCAGAACGCCCCCATCCCTGCTCATGCAGATTGGTCTGAGCCAACCGTGAGAACAAGGTTGAGCCCTCAGCTGGTTTTGCTGCCTGTAGCTCTCAGAGCCTCTGCCCCTTCAGCTGGCAGATTGCAGGGCTCTGACTCATTGTGGGTGTGGGGCTTGGGCAAAGAGATGCCTTCCTATCCAGTGGCCCCCTTCCCCTTCCATCCCTGAGCACCCCATTGCCTTGTACTAACAGCTCTTTGCCCCACAGGTGTGACAAGCCCTGCCAAGACAGACCTGCAAGTCTTCATCTCAAGGGGCCTCCCTCATGCCAGGCCTCTGCCTCTCACAGCAGCACCCCTTCCTCTCATTGCCTCTGTTCCCTTTTTGCCTCTGGATCTGTTTGGCCAGAGCCCTGGGGTCAGGAATATTTGCAAGACTCAGCCAGTTCCTTCCCAGCCCAGCCTCTTGGGGCTGGGACCTTCTCACCCTGCAGCAGGCACAACAGATGCTGGGACCCAGCCTCTGCCCAGGGCACAGCACAGGTGCACATCAGCACTATGGGGCCTACGTCCTGCCCAGAGACCTCTGCTCCTTCCTGCTCACATCCAGGGTCAGGGCACGGCATCCCTCAAGAACTCCAGAGTCACCTGTCTCATCTGCTCCCAGCAAGTGCCCCTGTGTCTGTGATGTCCCCCTTCACTGAGGCCTGGACCCACCCATCTTTGTCCCTGGGGCCTGCTCCCAGCCACCGAGGCCCACTCTGGCCAGATGGGGAAGGAGCTGCCATGCATCTTCCCCGTGGCATCTCCCTGCTTGGTTCTCCCCTCCCTTCCCTGGCCTGCTGCCCTGGCCAGGAATTAAGTGCCTTTTTGTGTGCAACCACTTCCCCTTTCTCTGAAAATCCTATTCTCAGGAAGGATCTGATAAATTCATTCACTCTCAGGTGTAAGTGACTGATGAGACCTGAAAAGCGAATTCCTCTCTAGAGGCCTTGCTTTCTAGCAGAGGTCATCTGAAGTGTGCGAGGAGGATCATCATTTTCCTCATCTCCCCTCTTCTCACATTAAGGTGGTGGCTCGCCACTCAGTAGTCCTAGCTTGGTGACTGGGGAACTGCCACATACAGGGCCAGGCCTACCCTCCTCCCCACAAGCCCCCTCCAGCCCCCACCCCCATGCTCGGACATCATGGCCCCTATGAGCTTGGAGAATGAACCATCAGAGAATCTAGAACGGACCAAGCTAGGAACATCAGCCTGGTGCCCTGTTAACCCCTTAAAGCTGTGGTTTACAACTTTTCAAAAGTTTAAATCATTAGAACTCTGTCTTGATTGACTGCTCTAGTTTTACCCAGAATCAGCTGGGGATGCGGCCAGGTGCAGAGCCCCCTGCCCACTCCCCCTTTGCATGCCTGGGGAAGCTCCAGGTCTTTTTGGAACACCACCCTTAACACGGCTCCTAAGGGTATCATCAGTCCAGTTCCCCAGGTGTGTGGGGTATCAGCCCTACCCCTGCTCTGTGACTCGGTGAGGGCTCCGCAGATCTGCCCCAGGGGACAGGCCCTCAAAGTGCCATCTGTGCAGAGGTCCCAGTGCCCCAGGCTGGCCCACCTCTGGCCAGTGAGTCTCCTGTGCCCGAGTAAGGGACATAGGGACCTGGGGGCCCTGTCCCGAGCACCCCCCACCCACTGCTAGTGCTGGGGCTTTGTGAGTGTTCCAACTTCACAGCTAAGAGTTGGAGGACAAGGGTGGACAGGGCCGAGGAATGGAGTGAGTCCTGCCTGGAGCCTCGGGACATCTTAACGGCTCTGGCTCTGGCTCTGCCCAGACCTCAGGTGTGACCCTTGAGCCATTTCCCTTCTCTGAATCTCAAGCAGATGACCTCAGAGGACTTTCACATGTTCATGCCATGATAGGTGAACTTTTCCAGTAAACAAAACTGTCCCCACCCAGAGTCAGGAGAGCCTCCTGGAAGCCTTCCCTGGGCAGGGCCCCACCCTGGAGTAAGACACTGAGGGGCCTGTTCCTGCAGCTGCAGCCTCAGCAGGGCCCTTCATGCCTGCACCCCCTTCCCCTGGAGTGCCCAGTGAGGGCTGGCTGCTAGGGGAAATGTCAGGGGGTGCCACAGCACAGCCCCCTCCCCTGTGAATCCAATATGGGAGGGCCCTGCCCTTGTTCCTATTGCAGACACAGCCAGTAAACAAGGAGACCAGGGTGTGCCCAAGATGACCTCGGCTGGGGATAGATGAGTGGTAGTGACTGGATGTCCAGGCAGGTGGGGAGGCCTCTGGACGGGTGACATTGGGCACCCTCTGGAGACAACAGGGCTCCCACTCACCACTCCTGGCCGTACCCTCCTGCTCTCTTGCCGTAGGGGCCCTGTGACCCCACAAGTGGCCCGTCCTGTTGTGGATCCTCAAATTTACATGCACTGTTTCAGCATAAGCTTCCCATTCCACTCTGGCTTTGTTTTCTCTTTACATCCCTTTGCAAGGACAGGGATATCAAAAAAATGGGCTGAGAGTAACCCTGCTATGCCCAGGAGTGGCTGCTGCATGGGGGCTGGATTTCCTCATCTGAGTAGCTGTCTCACAGCGCTCTGAACGAAGCTCCTGCCTTAGAACAATTAGAAGCCGTACGGGTGTGGCCTATGACACCAAGGATCTACTGGGCTTTTCCCATGGGGCTCTGTAGTGATCTAGGTGCCCAGACCCCTCTTCTAGGCATCCATGCAAATAAACTGGCCTGTTTGAGAGTTTATTGGGCTTACAAGGAACAGTAACCCACCCTCAAGTTAAAAAGGGGTTTGGGAAAAGTGATTCTAAATTCTACGTTATTTCAGGCCAGGACCCGAGGCAAGGCTAGGCCCTGCTTCATGGGCTAGACTGGGAGAGAGAGATGATGGGGGTCCCCCCACTTTCTTCTGGATGGCCTGGCTCCTTCCTCACCATCCCTCGGGAATCTCTCCCCTCCATCTGCCTGTCTCTCTACAAAGTCTCCCTGCTTCCCTGTGGTCCTCCTCAGTCCCATGATGCTGGCCCGCAGGCGGTTGGCTTCCGCTTGCCCTGCCGCAGATCTGCTGGCAGTGTGGAGACCCACGTGGCAGGGGATAAGCCTGGAGCTGGGCAATCAAGGCCACCAGACTCGGAGGCCACAGGGAACTATGGAGGGGACAAAGTCAGCTGAGTGATGGGACAAAAGTCTAACAGCAGCATGGGTATGGAGCAAATGCAAGTCCCCTGTGCAGAGGACCTTTTCAAGGACATTAGTGGTGGAGGCAGCATAGTAACTCCCAAGATAGAGGGTTTGAGAGAAGAGTTTGAGGACTGGGAAGGTGGGACACATGACTGGGTGATGGGAGAAGAGGGCAGAGAATAGCGAGATTGCTTTCTTCGCCCACAGAGAAACAGGAGTGTGGATCATGAATGGGCAAGATTTTTAAGTGCCAGGGGGGTCATGGGGGAGGGGAGGGCCTGGTCCAGAGGAGGACCATTCCTGCTTCAGAGTCAAGCAGGACCTAGGCTGTGAAGATTCAGAGTGAGATGGAGGGGAGAGTCAGCTCAGCTGCCCACTGGCTTGCTTTCCTCCTGTCTCTTTCATTTTCATAATCTACCGAACCCTGCAATGGGCCAGCCCTGAACGTACAAGTGCATGTGCATGGTCAGACACAGGCAAGCAAGCGAAAGCCCGGGGCCTGACACATGCATCTGCAGTCTAGCAGGTTTAGCAGGTCATAGTCCGGCACTGTTTGATTTTAAAGCCGTTAAGGGATGACCTTCGAGAGTCCGCATCACCCCTCTCGCACAACGAGCCGCCTGTTCAAGGTTCTTGACTGGAAGTTCTACCTTGTATCTGGCTGCCCGTAGCGGTTTAAGTCCATTCCCTGTGAGGAGGGTGTGCCACATGGCTTTGGGGGTCATGGAGAAGACCCACCTTGCAGATGCCCTCACGGAGGCTGGCAGAGCTGGCCACCTGCCCAAGGCTGCTCAGCCCATTAGGAGCTGGTAGCCTGGAAGGTGTCTTCACCCCCAGCATCGGTTCAAGTGGAGCAGCACATAGCTCTTGCCCTCTGCCTTCCAAGATTCTGGTGCTGAGACTTACGGAGTGTCTTGGAGGTTACCTTCTGCCCCCCAACCCTGTTCCCAGCCAGCCCTCCCAGGCCTGGGTTTCTGGCCTCTGCTTTATCAGGATTCTCAAGAGGGACAGCTGGTTTATGTTGCATGACTGTTCCCTGCATATCTGCTCTGGTTTTAAATAGCTTATCTGAGCAGCTGGAGGACCACATGGGCTTATATGGCGTGGGGTACATGTTCCTGTAGCCTTGTCCCTGGCACCTGCCAAAATAGCAGCCAACACCCCCCACCCCCACCGCCATCCCCCTGCCCCACCCATCCCCTGTCGTGCATTCCTCCCTCCTCAGGGCTGGCTCACCAGGCCCCAGCCCACATGCCTGCTTAAAGCCCTCTCCATCCTCTGCCTCACCCAGTCCCTGCCGAGGCTGAGCAGACGCCTCCAGGATCTGTCGGCAGCTGCTGTTCTGAGGTAAGGCTCGGGCAGGGCTCTGGGGAAGAGGAGAACAGAGAATGGACGGGGAGATGTGAGGGTCTTGGGCCCTGGCATCTTTACCCAGAGTCTGCCTGTGTCTGCAGAAGTCCATGGCCCCTCCTGGTGGAAGTCACACTTCAGAGGAGGGGTTGCCAGGACTGGGCTCCAAGATTGGTACAATAGAGCAGAGAGAGAGAATCCCATGTGGCCATTGGAGACCAGGGTTGGAGTCCTGGACCTGCCACTAAAGATGTAGAGTTGTAAACTCTTGGGTGAGGCACTTTCCCTCTCCAGGCCTCAGTTTTCTCATCTGTAGAGTGGGCTAAATATTTGCTAGGCCTCTGCCTGCTCTAAATACAATGAAGCTCTAACCAATAGGGACTCCCCCAAATTGCTTGTTCCAGGCCAAGGGTCACCTATAGCTTTCCACGCAGGTCCTTCTTGAGTCCCAGAGAGCAGAGTGAGACTGCAGCCCTATCAGTCAGGTGAGTCCCCTGGTCATATTCTCAAGGCCAGGAACTCAGAAACTGTCCTGGAAGCACTGAGAACCACCAGATGTGCAGGGTCCACTGCAGCGCCTCTCCAGGCCGAGGCAGGAATTCCATTTGATGCCACTGACTCAGTGCCATTCCCTCCCAGAGAGGACCCTGAACTGAGCTGCACTTGAGGGGCAGATGGGGAAAGGCCTCACTGGGAGAACCTCTCCTTGGGTGTGAGCCCAGCTGGTTGGCATTAAAGGGTTTAACCTGGGTCCTTGTAAGTGTAACCCTTGTCCCACCCCACCCCAACACCCCATCTTGGGACAGGCCTTGCTCTGTGCCCAGGAGTGGTAGAGAAACATTCCCTTGGTTTCTAGTTTCTCCTGGGCAGGCTGAAGACTATTCGGGGAGGGGGTTGCCTGGTGTGTAAGGAATTTCAGAGCACATTCCTGGCCTGCTGTAGCCAGGAAGCTACCTGCCCTCCCAAATTCCTTTTCTGACCCATGTCTTAGAGGGCGAATCTTCCTTCTCCCTGCAAAAGTGGAATCTGAGAGGATCAGGTTGCCTGCTGCCTCCTACTTTCTGCCCGCCACTTCCACTCCTCCTGCTCTCTCCCCATCCCCTTACCCCCGCTGCCCTGGTGGGCTAACAGCTGTTGGCTCAGGAAAATCCCAGTCAAATGCTGGGGACAAGGACTGAGGGGTGGGGCCTGTGTTTCTCAGAAACTCGGAGACTGTTTCTACAAGGACAGAACTCAAGGCTCTTCTGTTTTATAGTTGGTTAACTGAAGTCAGAGAGGCTAGGTGACTTAAATAAGGCCACACAGCAAAATCTGTGTTTTAAGCCCAGATTTTTTGACCCCAAGGTCAGTATGCTTTATGCCTTCTATTGTCTTTGCTTCACTCTCCAAGAAAGGTAACCCTGATCTCTTGGCTGTGAATGTGTTAGGCTAGAAAGCTGCCTGTGGAAGGGGGTGGGACTTGGGTGTGAGGACACAGGTGTTTCAAGACATTCTGGGACCCTTGCCCTGCCAGGTTCTTGACCCTCTCCCATTCTGCAGCCTCCAGTCTCAGCCCACCTCTTTCCTCTGCATCAGGTCCTGCCTTTGAGCCACTGGCGTGGTGGTGTCCTCTGGGCTGGCTGAAAGCCCTCCTCCATCCTCCATGTCTGCGTGCTATTTTTGGGAGCTGGATGGTGCTCCCAGGAACAGGGAGAGGAGTCCAAGCGCTCTGTCCTCCTGTGAGCCCCCAGCACCATGCCCAGTGGCTCTGAACTGGTGGAAGGGCAGAATAGGAGAGGAGAGGGAAAGCTAGAAGCTATGCACCCAGGCTGGACATGCACGGTTCCTCCGAGAATTTTCTCCCTCCCACTGAGGGACAGGCTCCTTCTGGGGCTCAGGCAGGAGCTCCTCAAGTTCTCAAGTCACTAGTTCTGGCGGCTCCTCTGGGGCTTTGGGTAACAGTTGTCACCCCCACCCATCCTGGGGTTAGGAAGGCTATTCTCTTTGGCCACGCTCATCCTAAGACCCATTTGGAGACTCTCTGGGGTTTGAGTCTTTTTTTCAGCAGAATGAGGCTGACGTCTCTTTTGCTCACCCACCCACCCCACCCTGGGGGTTGGGGCAAAAAAGTGGCTCAGAGCTGTGGTCCAGAGCTCCTTGTAAACAAGGCTCCTCCCTCACTGTCCTCATCCTGCTCCAGCAGAGGGAGCAGGGGAGGGACCACTGTGCTGCAGCTGTGCTTGTTTCTAACCCAGCAGGACTGGACATAATGGGAGCAGGGTCTGAAGGCAGTCAATCCAGGGCTGCAGTGGGTGCTGAGTCTGGGGCAGTCTCCACCTAGAGGGGCAGCTGGGCAGTGGCAGCTGCCTTGGAATGGCTCAGCCTCAAAGAGGCTGCCTTACGGCGGTCATCACCCCACCCAACCAGAGCCCTGGCTCTTGCTGGATGTCCACAGATGAGTGCCTGAGGTTGGTCTCAGCCACTCTGGGGGGGTGTGCAGGGAGAGGTGGTGAGGGAGTGAGCAGGACTATCTATGTGCCTCTGGCCTCATCCTGAGGCTTGGGTCTGAAATTGGTGCTGCAGCGCTGGCAGGCGTGAGTGGGGCAGAAGGCGGGCAGCAGAGGAGGAGCATTGGAGGGTGGTCCTGCCATCATTCTCATTCTTCTCCCACCTCACTTCAGCCTCACTGTCACATCACCCCGTCCATTCTCTCCCTTGGAAGCCAACATCAGGGAGGCTGTGGGGCTGGCATATTGCACTACAACAGAGGCTGCTGTTCACATTTCAAACAACGTGATTGTGTCCCTGGAGCAGTGCACTGTCATGGCCCAGGAGGGTTGGGTCATAGCAGTTATTAGCTAAATGCCTACACTTCACACCAGCTCTGTTCCTCACACCTACCCGAGAAGAACAGCAATTTCACAGCAAAGGGAGCTGAGATGTAGGGAGGTTAAGTGACCTTGCCAAGGTCGCAGGCAAACACATGCTGGAGCCAGCATTCAAAATGAGATTAGTCTCACACTCAAGCGCTTGCTGTCTGCCCCCTCCCTGTGATTACATGCGCACTGTAACACCTGACATTGCCTAATGCCTTCCCCTTTTGTTAATGTCAACTGGAGCCTCATAAAGACCCTGAGTAGCCAGGATGTGTACACTTTATCTCCATGAGACAGAGAAAGGGCTGAGGTTTGGAGATGTTAAAAAGACTTGCCTAAACACCCTCAGCAAGCTAATGGAAGAGGATCTGAATCTAGATTATCTGTTCCCAGTGCAGTGAGAAGATGATCTCAGAATGAGTTCCCTGGGGGAGCATTTTTTTAATCAGAATTTCATTGAGATAATTAAAGACTAATATGCAGTTGTCTTTAATAGCGAGCCCTTACACACTGTGCCCAGTTTCTCCCAAGGGCAACATTTGCAAAACTAGTACAATATCAAAACCAAGATTTGGCATCAATACAATCTATGATCTTATTCAGATTTGCCCACAATTGCACCTTGTGTGTGAGAAACTCTAAACAACTTTAACCTGTGTAGGTTCATGTATCCATCACCATAGTGGACATACTGAAAAGATCCCAAACCACAAGGATCCCTTCTGTGTGCTTTTATTTATTTATTTAGAGATAGGGTCTCTAAATAAATTTTGTCCAGGCCGGTCTCTTGGGGTGCCCAAATACCTTTTGTCCAGGTCTCACTTTTGTCCAGCACAGATGAAATGGGTGTGGTGGCTCACGCCTGTAATCTCAGCACTTCGAGAGGCTAAGGCAGGAGGATCCCTTGAGCCCAGGAGTTCGAAACAGCCTGGGCAATGTGGCAAAATCCCAGCTCTACTACAAATACAAAAATTAGCTGGGCATGGTGGTGCACAACTATAGTCCCAGCAACTCAGGAGGCTGAGGTGGGAGAATCGCTTGAGCCCAGAAGGTTGAGGCTGCAGTGAGCCTTTGTGCAGTGAAGATTTGTGCAGTGCCAAACAGATCCTGTGGAGTGGGGGTGGGCGGAGTGGACGGAAAGGGTGAGAAACTGCAGACATTGTCTTGAGTTTCACAGATGGAAATGCAGCATCCCAGGCAGTGTTGCCTGTTCAGGGGCGAGGAATGAAGGGGACGTCAGCAGGTGGCCTTGCTGCCATGTGGGTGTCACTATCTCCCCTGGCAGGGGAGGAAAGAGGCTTTTTGTTGCAGGTCGCACAGCTCATAAGGGGTGGAACTAGATTCAGCCCAGGCCTCTTTGATCTCTGTAAAACAGGGGCCAGAGCTCTTCTGAGGAAGGCAGGCTTCCCTTTGCACCTGCACTGACTTTTTTCTCTTTTTGGAGGGAGAGCAGAGACCATGTCTGACACGGAAGAGGTGGTGGAAGAGTACGAGGAGGAGTGAGTATCTGGAGCATCCTGCCTGAGTGGGGTCCCCTCCCCCCGCTGCCCTGACGCCTGGTCCAGGAGCCTCCTAGCTGTCCTAGGATTCTGGGTAGAAGTAGCTATGTGTGTTTTGGGCACCCTGGGGAGAGATATAGCCATTTCCTTTCCACTGCTGTACCCCTGGGTTGTAGATCCCAGGCAGAGCACAGGCTGAGGGACTTTGGGAAGCACAGAGGTTCAGCTCCAGGGTCTTTGGGGTCCTTGGCCAGTCCTGGCTAGGGGACTGGCCATGAACAGAGAAGCTGAGACGTTGGGTCTCCTGAAACTGACTGAGGAAGGTTCAATGACTCTCCAGAGGCCACAGAGCTGATTGTGCTCCCCAAAACCCAGCTCAGAACCCAGTGTTATCACCCCGTCTTGGATCCCTCCTCTACCTGACAGTGCCCTGCCCACAGTCCTGTCCCAGAGGGAAACCAGGGGGCGGGACACAGCCAATCCAATAACTACGGAGGATAGTGGTCACCAGGGAGGAGACAGAGGTATAGGCACAGCTCCGGCCCTCACAGAACTTACTATCTTGTTGAGATATGAAGACATAAACTGGGGGAAGAAATTAGCAAATGGGACCCGGTGTGGAGGGCGAGCTGTTGGTAGTGCAGGAGTTCTGAGGAGAGGGAGATCAGGGGCTGGAACAGTCAGGGGGCTGTGTGGAGAAGGCAGGTCCTACCTGTGTAGAATTTGGAGAGATAAGAGATTTGGGAGAGGGCAGGACTTTCTAGAAAGGGATACAGCCTGGGCAAAGATGGAAAGAGTAAGTGAGCAGAAAGCTGGTGAGACGAAGCTGGCCGGGGCGGAGGCTTGCCGAGGATGGTAGGAGGCAGCCCTGCATGAGAAGGGCAGGCCAGACTAGTGGGTGTCATCGCAAGGTGGGCAGGGCAGCGTGGACACCACTAGCCAACAAGGGGAAAAAAAGGGGAGATTATCTTTGGGGAAAGGCCAGTGTGTGCAAGCCTGTGCGTGCATGTGTGTGCATGCATGCATGTGTACATATGTGTGCAGGCATGTGTGTTTGCATGTGCATGTGTGCGAGCTACTAACAGTGTTTCCTGTTGCTCTCAGGGAGCAGGAAGGTAAGCGTAAACGTGTGTACTCATTTGGATCAAAGACAGCCTGGTTTGAAACTGACCCACCTCTTCTCTCTTCTCTTGCTGCCTGGACTTCTCTTCTGAGCAGAAGCAGCTGTTGAAGGTATGTACCTCAGGCAGATGGAGAGCCAGAAAGGGGCAGGCTCAGGAATGTGGAAATCCTGGGAGCCCTGGGAAAGCAGCTCATCTGTCCCTGCTCCTCACTCTCAGCTCAGCAAGATCCTCCAACAACGGTGCCTTCTAAAATGGGAATCAGTCCTATCTGGGTTGCTCGGGTCTTGAGGCAAACAATTTAAACCTGTCTCTTCTGTCTGTCATTTGCTTCAAACCCAGTGACCACTTTTCCCAATTACTTTTGCTTCTTTTCCCTTTTATCATGGGAAATTTTAAATGCATATAAAGGTAGCAATAATAATAATAATGCTCCCCCTGCCCAATGTACCCATTACCAGCTTCAACAATCATCATCTTAGGGCCAATCTTCTTTCCTCTATACTCCGCCTTCCCCCAGTTATTTTAGAGCAGACGTCCAAAATTGTTCCCAGGCACCATGTCATTTCATGCTTCAAGATTTCGCTACACTGTATCTCTAAGAGATAAGTACTACTTAAAAAAACATAACCACAATGCCATGATACACCCTGAAAGATTCCATTTAGTAATTTCTCAAATGCGATTGTGAGTATGAAATTGCTCAGTGATCTGAGAAGTCTTATCTCGGCATGAAGCTTTGTTATGACTCTGAGCTTGCAGAGGCCCCTCTTGCTGCTCCTATTCTGATCGGTTAACCCCTTGCCCTCCTCAGCTGGGGGTCCCACATCTCTCTGAAAGAATGCCCTCACTTTTCCTTCTTCCTGAGAGCTTGGTGCATGGAAGTGATTCAGAGGCTTCATGCCAGTCCTCCCCCTACACCCCAGGCAGGTGGACCCTGCCTTTTAGTGGCTCAGGTATCACTTCAGCCTGTGGCGTGTAGACATTAGGAGAAGGGTCTCTATGAAGGTCCAAGGGGGGAGCTCAGATGGCCCCTCCTTTGCTCCCCATGGCTCCTAGGGAAAATGGGGACCCTCCTGCACATTTAGGGCTGTTCCAGGGGTGTCTGGCCAAAGAGGAGACAGAAGAGAAAGTCACAGGAGAAACTGAAAGAGGTCACAGGCATCTTTTTTGGTTTTCAAAGAACACCAGATACTTCAGAAGCTATTGGAAATACATTTTTGAATCAAAAATCTAGCTGGTTCCAAATTCTGCTGTGTTCCCTGAACAGACTCTTGATATGGTGGCCCTTCCTTTGTTTTGGAGGATTTCCCACTTCCTTGTAACAGGTTTGGGGTGGTGGAGTTAGTGACATAGATCTCTGGATTTGGGACCAATCTGCCTGCCACACACGGTAGAATTTGGCTGTGAGTTAACAGAGTCATTCTCCACTGCACTGGGGTCTGAGCCATGTAGCATCTGCCTTGCTTGCCGTGAATAGATGAGACCCGCCTCCCACACAGCTGAGGATCTGGCTGCAAATGATCAAGAGAGAGCAACCTCTAGATGGGTGTCCGCTAAGCCTGCAGGATAGATAGTGCCAAGTGTCCTTCTTCCAGGAGAGAAATTGTTCCACTTGCTGGAACTGTTTTTTGGGCAGATATTTGTACATAGAACAACTGTTGTAGATGCAGCCTCTTTCCTTAGGGTTATAATGCTGGACCCTTCTCAGGTGGGGCAGCCTCCTCCCAAAAGGCTGGGCAAATCTCCCCTGGGGCCAGGCTCTCCAGTGAGCCTTTCTAAAGTGTGGCTTCTGGAAACTGGACATGGTTTGCAGAATACCCAAGAGCCTCATTCAGAGCAGGAACATGGGCATGCTCGTTAAGGGCAGGAAATTTGATGGGAGTGAATTATCCCCCACTCTCCGCTCTTTAGGGGCCTCTGTCTTCGTAAGAAGGAAGCCGAGGCTCTGTCGTCTAGAGGCAGTGCAGTTACCACAGATAGCGTGCTCCTCCTATGCCAGGCACCTGCTGGGCGCTCTATGCGTGGTAGGTCATTCAGTCCTCACTAGGGCTGAGAAGTGAGCAGAATGATCCCCATTTTACTGATGAGGCACCTGAGGCTCAGGGAAGCAACTGAGAAGAGAGTTGCCCCTGTTGCTGGAAAGTAGTGGCTTGGGAATTGGAACGCCGGCCTAACTCCAAAGCCCACACTCTTAAAACCACTGCGCTGGGTGGCTGCTCCTGCCCTGGGCTCTCTGCTCCTAGACTAACCTGTCTCGCTTTTCCCCTCCGCTGCGGCCACTCCCTGAACCTCAGAAGAGGAAGACTGGAGAGAGGATGAAGACGGTAGTACAGCCTTTCCTTCTGTGGTGCTTTCTGCTGCCTGCTGTCCCGAGTACAGCCTGCTTGTCCAGGGGCCCTGCTCTGGGGGCTGGGGGGTGGGAGTTGGGGTCAGGGATGGAGTGGGTCAGTCGTCCCAGGGACCAGGATCACAGTTCTGAGTTGCTCATCATGCCTGACCCTCAGGGCCACTGGCTCCTCTTCCTGGTTCCTGATCCTTTCCCTGGGCTGGGCGGTGGGAGGGACCCAGGTTGGCTGGTCTCCCAAACTGCTCCAAATGTGGCCATAGAGGGGGCCTGGCATCTGGAAGCCAGCAGCGCCACTCTGCCCCCGCGCACATCCCAGTGTTCCGTGCTTGACGCTCCTTAGGAGCTGGACAGCGCCAGGCAGGGTGTCCAGGGTGTTGATTGGGGGGTCTGGGGACAAAGTCCTCTGGAGAACAGCCAGGGAGACTGGAAATAGCCAGAGCAGGAAGGACATGACGTCAGCCTTCAGATGCGCCCTGCTGATGGGGAGCACAGGACCAAGACAAGAGAGTGAGACCAGGGCGTAATTTTAGAAAGTGCGTCCTGACAGTGATATCTCAAGATGCAGTCGGTGTGCTGGGGAGATAGTAAGCTCCCCATCCTTGGGATGTGGCATGGCCACTGGGTGGGGTGGGGTATATTGTACAGAGAAGTGACATGTCAGATGAGGTGGCAGAGGTGTGAACAGGATGGCCTAAAGGTGAACCCCACAATGGCCATGTCCTTCCTCGCTAGCCCTCTGCTTTCACACCTAGAAGGATCATTTTGAGGCAAGACTCCTGCAGGGATCAAAGAAAAGGCATCTCCAGGCTTCAGAGAGGACTCAGACCTGGGAAGGGAGGACAGAGAGGATGAAGGCCGACCCTTCTCCCATGATGGTGTCTTCCTCCTGCCTGAGGCTTTTTCTTCTCCCTCTGCCAAGAGGCACCCACTTCCCAGTGCATCAGTGAACAGGCATCACAGAACACTTCCTACAGGCAGAGCCCAGGCCAGGCAGCATCCTGTCTCCCTTATCTGTGTCTGTCTGTCTACTCCAAGTGCCTGATTGAGATGGGGGCCACATCCTGCCAAACAAATGGATAAAAATAGAAAAATCCTGTCCACTTTCTGGATAGTATGAAGATCCAGATGTTGGGCGCACCATCCAGCCACACAGTCATACTCTTTTGATTTCTTTGAGATGTGGATTGAGGGTGTCTAGAGTCACTAGGTTCAGGACAGGAGCTTCCGGACACCTCAGCTTAAGCAGGGCATGTTCTGTGGTGCCAGACACGGGGTGGAACTTCTGGGCTGGAAAGTTGGGGAAGGAGGTGGAGTCCTGTCATCAGAGAGGTCTCTGGGATGAGTGGGGCTAAGCTGGGTGGGAGGAGGCAGCTGACAGTCAAAACCAAGAATGGCAGCCCCCTGGCATTCACGTTGGTTGTCCCCAAATTCGTCTGGACCTGGATGTCTTGACCCCCATCCCCACTCCCCACTGCCTGTTCTCTGCTCTGGGTTCTGCCTGATAGCATGAGTGGGGCCTGCTTCTTCACTCTGTCTGCTTCACTTCTCTAGAGCAGGAGGAGGCAGCAGAAGAGGATGCTGAGGATGGGGCTGAAGCAGAGGCTGAGACCGAGGAGACCAGGGCAGAAGGTAAGTCTCTGGATGAGGGTGCAGGGACCTCAGGGGGTGGTGAGAGCCCCCGGAGCCATTCCTAGGCAGTAAGAAACCCCAGAACAGGCTTTCCCATGTGCACCTGATTCTCCTATTGGCTAAGATTCAACTGTTGATTGCCCAGTCAACAAACGTTGACTCAGCCCTTCTCTTGTGTCAGGCAGAGTCTTGGGTCCAGGGGAATGTGCGTGCGAGACACAGCTCTGTGACCCCAAAAACCAACAGCGTGCATCTTAGCTAGGACTTATTTGTTGGGGAGGCTCTTGGTGGGATGGGGGGACTTGAGCTCAGAACAAGGACCTTGATTGATTTCTCGTGTTTCATTTAGAAGATGGAGAAGAAGAGGAAGCAAAGGAAGCTGAAGGTAAGGATATCAGGAGAGAGGTACAAGGGAGGCAAAGGAGCCCCTCCCCGCAGCTTTGGAGGAGAATGCCCACCGTGCTCCTTCCAGGGAAGTGGGTGTACACTGAGAGGGTTTGGGAGAGGAGAGGACAGAACTTGGTGGCACTTCTGAAGTTTTAGATGTTGAGCTTTAAACTTTGCCCCTTCTCCTCCCAGAGAAGCTGCATTGGTGGCACCCAGTGGGAGAGGGGACCATTGTCCAGCCCCCTGGTCTGGACAGAGCAATGGGACCCAGAAGTCATATCTACACATGAAGCTCCTAGAGCTTAGGTGAAGTCACTTGTAGGATGTGGCATCCGTAGGATGAAATCCCAATGCATAGATGGTCATGGTGGGCCACTGCTGCAGTCATCGTCATGCTGCAGCCTTCACCAGGGTTCTAGGTGGTCCCAGTCACTTCTCCAGAGGGGAGGGGACAACCAGCTGGGGCTTGGAATCATGTCATCAGCTTCTGCCCTGTGGCTACCAGGAAGTCCAGGGGGTAACAAAGGAGGCAAAGACCTGGGAAGGGATTCTAGGGCCAGGACCCCTGGGGACCTTTCCAAAGGAATCCTCCCCACTGTGAAGCCCAAAAGAAGCAAAATTGCTTTGCCCAGAACTGATGAGTGAGAGAAGGCTTTGTGTGAAATTCCACACTGCATGAGTGTGTGCCCTGCAGAACTCTATGGGAGAGGGAGTGTGGCATCTGCAGCCCCTGCTGCCTTTATTCTCCTGGATGCTTCTGGAATCAGGCTCCCCAGTGCCGGGAGGGACTCTCTGTGCAGCTGGGGAAATGCAAATCCACAGGGGTCTAGCTCATCGAGGGTGGAGTTGGGACCACATCTGGGGCCCCCTGACCCATGGCTGTGTGCTTCTGTCTCCTCCAGATGGCCCAATGGAGGAGTCCAAACCCAAGCCCAGGTGAGTGGGATGCATCTGGGTAGAGTCAGGAGCAGAGGCTCAGGGAGAGAGGATAATGATGGAACAGGGATGCAATAGGGGCAGTGGGCATGGGCTGGGGGTTTGTTGGGCACAGACTACCACATACAGTTGTACAAGTTGTATACTGCACAAGGATCTCTTCCTAAGGGAGTGAGGGCTGAATTCCACCCAACACTCCATCACTGATCCTGCACCCTGGCAGGGCTGAGGCTATGTTCTTCTAGATGAAGTGCCCTGAACAGACACTCTCCTCTCTCACAGTATGGCCAGAACACCTTCCTCCATGGCCGAAGTGGGACCTGGGGATAAAGGGAAGCAAATTGTGGGGAGCTAAACAATGAAACCGTGCCAGCCTAGGCATGGCGGCTTCAGAGAGCTGAGAGGGGGCAGGGCAGGGCAGGGCGGCTTGGTGCCACACACGTGAAACCCACCTGGAGGTGGTGTCTGCTGGGGGGCTGGGCTATAGGGAGCATTTCCCTTTTGATGATGCCAACCCTGCCAGCAGATGGCACCTCTTCCCACTCACAGGCTCTTCCCATTTCAGTGGGGGCTTCTGAAACCAGCCCAAGACATCCCAGATCAGTTCATTTGTCCAGTGCCTTTCCCTTTCCTGGCCTCTTGTGCACTGCGGTATCTCATTTCAGCTCCACACAGCTGGGGGAAGATGGAGATACGAAGAATCAGAGAACCCCCTGGGTCTCAGTATGTGGTGGCACTAGGACCAAACTGCAAGAATCCCGGGTTCATGGCGAGTGTCTGCGGGGTCCACCAGGGGATTTGGAGTCCGACAAGCATGCCATCTTGTCACAGATTCTTGGATTCCAAGTTGTGTAGCTTTGAGCAAGTCACTCTACCTCCCTGAGCCTCAGTTCTCCCAAGTGAGATTAACAATACCTACTTCATGGGCATATCATGAGCATGAAGTGAAATGGCATATGTGAAAGAGCTTTGTGCTTTCCCAGGTGCTGAGCAAGGCTGAGGACTGCCATTGTTGACATCAGTGTTAATATCATTGTTGTGGTTGGTGGGGGCAGTGCTGGAAGATTCTCTAGGAAGGAGTAGGACCCTGTCCTGGACACTCTTAGTCCCTGGGTCCAGAATGGGGCTGATGCTCACTGACTATTCTTCTCTCCAACAGGTCGTTCATGCCCAACTTGGTGCCTCCCAAGATCCCCGATGGAGAGAGAGTGGACTTTGATGTGAGTGGTGGCTGTGGGTTGAGCAGGCCTGGGCTGGGGATAGTCCCAAGGGCCCCCAGTGACAGAGATTTTGTGACCTGGGGCTGTGGTAGAGCACAGGTGGGATGGGTGCAGCACCGGCCAGGGTGGGTGCCCGTCCATGAGTGTGGTCCTGGGTTCAGGCCACAGTTGCCCCTTCCCTGACCAGGCGCCAGACCCTGCCAGAGGTCTTCTGCATTGTGGTGGGGTGTGTCTAGCCCACCCATCTCTCCCCTGGCCTCTTTGGAGGGGCAGCCTCTGAGCCGCAGTGGTCCACCCACAGGACATCCACCGGAAGCGCATGGAGAAGGACCTGAATGAGTTGCAGGCGCTGATTGAGGCTCACTTTGAGAACAGGAAGAAGGAGGAGGAGGAGCTCGTTTCTCTGAAGGACAGGATCGTAGGTGTCCAGTCTGCCCACCTAATGTTCTCTGATGGCCCAGTCTGTCCTCCTTCCCTTTCGCGAGGCCCCACCTCCTCCAGACAGCCTTCCCTGGTGCCTCAAACCCAGCTGGGTGTGAGCTCTCCTTCAGGGGCTCTCCAGCACTCTGCACAGCTCCTGCAGCCCTGACTGGTGTCTTGGGTCCCTGCCTGCTCTCCCCAACCCAACTGGATGCTCCTTGACTGCCAGAGCTGAGTCTGATCTGTTTCAGGCCTCCCCAGGGCCTAATTCAGGCCCAGGCTATGGACTGGTTGGTCACAGGCCTGCTGCCCCACCCCTGCCCTTGCCTCCTTTTCCCCTACAGATGAAGGGAACTTGAGTGTGACCTGCAGAATCCCACATCCTTCTCCTGCAGATCATGGAGGCTGCTTTGATTGCTTTTGTTTCTCCCCATCAAACTTGCCTTCCCACAGATATGCTGCTCTGGCTGGAGCAATGACTTGGCCATCTATCCAAGCATATGGCACAGAGCAGCTGCCAGGGCAGGGTGGGATGCAGGTGAGGGCAGAGCTCAGGAGGAGCCTGCCTGATGTTTCCCAATTGTGGAGGGCAGTCTCACCATGAGGAATGTTGGAGATGGGTCACCGCAGGTACCCTGCTGTGCATGTCCATGGAGCTGGCTGAAAGTGGAGGCCCTTGGAGGCCGGGCACCACTGCTTCAACACTCTGGGAGGAACCCCCCCAGGAATTCCCTTGCCACACCATGCAGGTTTCTGTACCTGCAATGTCACCTTCTCCCTATGCACACCTGGGTGGGCTTTGCCTCTTCGCCTTAGGAGAGACGTCGGGCAGAGCGGGCCGAACAGCAGCGCATCCGGAATGAGCGGGAGAAGGAGCGGCAGAACCGCCTGGCTGTGAGTGACCCCCAGCCCAGGCCCATGGAGACCCCCATGCTCCCAGCTCCCGCTGGGCCCCCAGACCCCTCTCTTCATCAACATGAATGAAATCAGTCAAGAGACAATATTGGCCGGGTGCGGTGGCTCACGCCTGCAATCCCAGCACTTAGGGAGGCCAAGGTGGGCGGATCACCTGAGGTTGGGAGTTCGATGCTGGCCTGACCAAATGGAGAAACCCCGTCTCTACTAAAAATACAAAATCAGCTGACGGTGGTAGCACATGCCTGTACTCCCAGCTACTTGGGAGGCTGAGACACGAGAATCACTTGAACCCAGGAGGCAGAGGTTGCGGTGAGCCGAGATCATGCCACTGCACTCCAGCCTGGGCAACAAGAGCGAAACTCCATCTCAAAAAAAAAAAAAAAAAAAAAAAATCAATATCAACCTAGGAAGTGCTGGGCATTGTCTTGGTTCTGACAATGTATCAGCAAACAAGAGAGAAATGCCTGGGTCCTTATGAACATGTTATTTTATAACACTCTCCAGCCCTCATGCCTTCCCCAGTGCAGACTTCGTGGGAACTGAAGGCCCTGTAGCTTTCTTCCTTGCAGCTGCTGAAGGCATTTCCAGAGCAACAGGTCTTCCAGGGGCACTCCCAGCTTGAGGGGGTGACGAGACCTCACATTTGGGAATCAAGACCTCATTCATTCACACAGTCATTTCTCAGTCAGTGGACTCCTGTGGGCCAACCCTGTGCTGGGAGCTAACCCCTCAGAAAGCTCCTTGCCCAGCGGACAGAAAGCTGAGCTCACCCATAAAGACCATAAGCTTCAGCCCAGAATCGGGGTTTCCCGTCCTTTCCCCTAATTTGCTTTCTTCCTCCTTGCTGTAAATCAGGAAGAGAGGGCTCGACGAGAGGAGGAGGAGAACAGGAGGAAGGCTGAGGATGAGGCCCGGAAGAAGAAGGCTTTGTCCAACATGATGCATTTTGGGGGTTACATCCAGAAGGTAGGTGGGGAGCAGCAGGGGTCGCCAGGAGGTCCTGGTATAGCCCTGAGGAATGAGGTGTCCACTGCAGCAGGTAGACTTTAGGTCAGATCCCAGGAAGAGATTCCCAGCTGTTGTGGGTGGGAGACTGAGGTCTCCTCATGCCCAGCCCCTGAGCTGGTTTTCAGCCTGACCGTGGCTTGCACTAGGAGGGGCCTGCTGGGATAGGGGCTACAGGCAGAGCCTGGGGCACCAGTGGCGTTCCCCATGCCTGGCCCCAGCAGTGCTCAGGATCCCTCAAGGAGGCTGGGTGCAGCTGGAAGAGCCTAGTGCCTATAGTCAGAGCTCTAGTTGGAGACCCAACTCTGCCACATACAGTTGTGTGAGCTTTTGCAACCTCTGAGCCTCAGTTTCCTTAACTGGCACTTGTATTGTCTGCCTTGATGCTTTGAGAAGCCCAGATGAGCTACCATGGAAAGTGTCTATGTGCCGCACAGATGTGAGGTGGTTTGTTCCTGGAAACTGACTCTCCATCCCTAACTTTTGGGCCCCATTCCTCCTAGATCCTCCAGTCTCAAGGGAGGAGGGGTATGTGAAATTTATTTTCTCTGGGTAGGGAAGGAATCAAAACATTTTCTTAGATTTCCAGCTTAGTCCCCAGCTCAGAACTAGGCCACCCCCTGCCTCTGTCCCCATGGTGACCACACCAGCCAAGACTTTGGCATCAAAGTCTATCAAACAGCCCCTGCTGTAACCCCCAGACCCACGTCCTAGTAAACCCGGCTGCCTACAGCGAGTGTCTGAATCTTCTCTTCCGTGTCTCTTTGCCTTTGTCTTCCCGCCTTCTCTCTGTGTCTCTGTTGCCGTCTTGGTCTTTTTCTCTGGGCCTCTCTCTCATGGTTTCCCGGTTTAGCAGGCCCAGGTGGGTACCAAAAACCTCACGCGTTCTTCCTCCCCATAGTTTTGGGGAGCTCCCTGGGAGGGAAAGGCGCCTTGCTGGAGGGGAGGAGTGAAGAGATTGGGCTGGCTAGGGACGGGGGGAAGCTGGTGAGAAGTGGAAGAGATTAGTTAGGCAAAGAAGGAAGAGGCTGACGTGATCCTCCTTGCCCCACCTCAGTTTCCCCAGGGAATGCATGTAGTTGGTAGTGTGGGGTGTGGCAGGAAGACGAGCATAAGAACCTGGCCCTCCTACAGGCCTTGCTCCACCCCCACGGGGTTTGGGGAGGGTTAGCGGACAGGGAGGGGGGCAATCTGGTCAGTGTTCTCTGCTTTCCACACCCTTCAGACAGAGCGGAAAAGTGGGAAGAGGCAGACCGAGCGGGAAAAGAAGAAGAAGATTCTGGCTGAGAGGAGGAAGGTGCTGGCCATCGACCACCTGAATGAAGATCAGCTGAGGTGGGGGCTGGGAGGAGGGGTCCTGGGGCACTGCCCGCATCTGCTCCGGGAGGGGTCGGGCCGAGGACACTTCTTGTATGAGCCACCAGAGGGCGTGACTGCCTCACATATTTTCCCACGGCAAATTTGGTGGGACCAGAGCTGGGCTCCAGCAGGTGGGGCCAGCTCCTTTCTGGGCTTTGTTGATGGGCAAAGAGAACTGAGCAGGTGCCCCACCTCTCTGAGCTTCATCTTACCCACCTGCACACGGGTGTCAGTACAGGGGATTGAACTAGATGCTCTCCTGCGCCAGAAGGGCTTCTCCTGCTCCCTGTTTGTTCTTGGAACTTTGCCCTGGCAGCCCCTGGTGTCCATTCCTGAGCACTGGGTGCTGCCGTCTGGTCCCCAGGCTGGGTCAGGCCCAGGGGGTGGGCTGGGGTACCCTTGGCAGGCCTGGAGGTGGCAAGGAGGGCTGGAACCCTGGGGGGTGGGCCGGGACCAGGACGGAGGCCCAGGAGGGCCCTTCCTTACTGGCCCTCATCCCATTCCCACCCTTGCCTGCGCAGGGAGAAGGCCAAGGAGCTGTGGCAGAGCATCCATAACTTGGAGGCAGAGAAGTTCGACTTGCAGGAGAAGTTCAAGCAGCAGAAATACGAGGTGGGCTGCCATGCTGTCCCCGCCCAGCGTCTCCATCTCACGCTCCTCCTGGTTCACTGCGTCCCATAATACTGCTGCAGGTCCCTGGGTCCCTGTCCCTATCACCCACCAGCCCCCTTCAGCTCCTGCATCTGCCCCTGCTGCCTGGCCTTCAGCAGCGTACCATGTCCACCACGTTGACAACTGCTTGCTGGAAGTGTCTGAGAGCTTGCGGGTGCTGAGCAGAGACACTTTCCTGGGGTTCCAAACCTGGGGGTGTCTAACATGTCAAGGCAGCAGCTCAGTGATCTGAGCTGGATACAAGGACCAGGATGCACCAAGCCAGGACCCCCAGTGGAGGGGGAGGGCTGCCCTCAGAGAGGTGCTTCTCCCCGTGTACACCCAAGGCCCTGGTGTGGGCACAGTTAGGCTGAGCTTCAAGCCCACAGTCTTTCAGTGTCCTATGTGCACTAATGAGGGTCCTAGGCGAACACACACCAGGCAAGGAAATGGCTTAGAGGACATGGATGCTACATCCCTGAGCTCAGACCTGGGTACCAGCCCTTCCCTACGCAGCCCCCCAACCCCGGCCCTGGGGCACCTTTGCTGACTAAGGGAAGAATTCAGCTTCCCCTGGAGGGTCTCTTCTGCTGCTCCTGCCAAACCACTCCTCCCTGGGCAAGAAGCCCTTCCCTGGGCAGGCTCAGGCCCCAGTGGCTACAGGGCACTCCCACCTCCCAATACGGAGAGAGGCTGTATTGCCTGGTGACAATGGCATGGACTTTGGAGCCATAATGCCTGACCTGTGCCCCTCACTGGCTGTGTGACGTTGGGTGAGTTAGTCTACTCTTCCTTGCCTCCATTTCCACAGGTAACACTACGATCTACTTCACAGGGTGATTGTGAGGGTTACAGAGATAATACTAATTATTGTTATTACTATAGTGTTCCAACCACTGTTCCCAGCATGTCCCATGTATTAACTTATTATGCCCTCATAGCAGTCCTATGGGTTCATATCTGGGAAGGTGCTCAGGACAGAGCCTGGCACCCACTAAATGCTCAGCAGGTGTCAGCCATTGTTATGGCCTCTCTAGGCCTGCGTCTTCCACTTTTTTCTTTTTTTTTTTTGGTTCCACACTGAACTCTGTACTGGCCAACAGGACACAGATTTGCCAAACTTTGGGGCAGCGCCCTGCAGGGGTGGTGCATGGGGATGCTACCCCTCAAAGGGCACAGCTTCTGGGATGGTGGACAGCTGGGTCGGGGAGCCCCAGAGGGGTCTTGGGCTGGGCTGCTAGGAGGGCTCCATGACACAGCCTCCAGCTTTGTGCCCAGCTCTCAGAGGCCCTCCTTATGGGACTCTCATCCTGAACCTACTATGGCCCTGGAACCCCACAGTGAGAGGCCCATGAGGCATCCTGGAAGCTGCTCCTTGGCTTCTGCCTGTGGCACACGGGCCCCTCCTAACCCTTGACTATCCTAACTCCTCCTACTCTTCGATGCTCCTCCTTCTACTGCACCACTGCACTCAGCCCCCTTCTCCCCATCCCCAGGCCACCTGGGACCTGAGCCAATCAGCTTCAGTGTTGCTCTTTGTCTTTCCCACTTTTCTTGCAGATCAATGTTCTCCGAAACAGGATCAACGATAACCAGAAAGTGTAAGTGTCTGAGGTCATCCTCGCTTAGCCCACCGCCTGTCCCCTCCTTCCCGACATTCCAGCCATCCCATTACTCCTTGGAGCGCACCAGGCTCCCAGGCTTTCCTCCTCTGCTTCAGCCCACAGGTTTCCTTCTCTGGGTCCTCCAGGGCCTCGTGCTTCTCTCCCTGTGGCCTCTGATTGCTGGTGGGTGTGGGATATGGAGCAGAGAAGCCTCCCTCCAGCTTCAGGCTGCTGCCCTATTCTGCCCCTGGAGGCAGCTCCAGGCTGCTCCTCTCACCTTTGGCACCCCCATCCTACCCAAGCCCCATGGTGACCTGCTACCCTGCCTGTGTCTCCATGTCACTGGGTCCTGCTTCCCCTGCAGCTCCAAGACCCGCGGGAAGGCCAAAGTCACCGGGCGCTGGAAGTAGGGCCCAGCCTCCTTCACCAAAGATCTGCTCCTCGATCACACCTGTCTCCGGCCTGCACTCCCCCAGTTCCTGGGTCCTCCTGGGCTCCCTGGACAGCTCCTGTTTGGAAATGGGGAGCTGGTCTAGGTGGGAGCCACCCCTCCTGCCTGCCCCCACACCCACTTCACGCCCGTAATAAAAAGCCACCACACACTGACTGGCATTTCTGTCACTTCCCCTTCAGAGAGAGAGAAACTGAGGTGAGACCTTGGTCTCACAGGCCCCCGGCATCTGCCAGGCTCGGAGGAGCTTTCCCCTGTCTGGTCCCCCTGCTTGCCTCCAGCTGGGGAGAGGGTGGAGGGCCCAGGTACAGCCCAGGAAGCAAGAGCAGTGGAAAGGACTTCTGATCATAGCTCCTGGAAGTCACCAAAACAGCACATGGGAAAAATGCTGTTGAGGGGGACAGAGCATTCCCTGTGTGAGTCACTCACTGGAGAACAATGCAGGCCTCTTTGGATGGTTCCCATTCTCTTTCTCCTCCTAGCCAGGGCCCTAGGAACCAGGTGTCTGAGGGACAGGGAGCTCTTGAGGAAGGAAGGAAGGCCGGTTTTATTGGGCAGCCATTCAGGTCTGAGTTGTTAAGAGGTGTGGGTTAATCTGGGTGCCTCAGTTTCCCCCTCCCATGATCTGCACATCCTCGAGGGCTTAAACCACAGGGTCCTAAGCTGAAGAGGACAGCTTGGTGGCATGGATTTCAGTTGGCAGAAAGACAAGGAAATGATGAGAGGACACCATCCTCCTCTCCAGAGGAAAGCCTGAGAGGACACATGCTCTTGACCCTTCATCCCTTTGCTAGGCATGGAATTTCTCCCAATTCCTGATTCCTTCCCTTGGCTCCCCCTTGCCACCCATCAGCAAGTGCCTGATGAGCTGTGTCTGGAAAGGCTTCCTGTGGTCTCCCAGCCAGAGCGAATCCACTTCTGCTTGCTAGAGCATGTGCTGTCACAGCTATGCCACCCAATGCCACACTCTGTTAGACTCGTCTCTTCCTGCAGGCGTGGCTCCCATGCTCCCAGGAGAAAATGCAGACCTGTTATCCAGTGCTGTATGCCAAGCACTGGGATCCATGTGGTGAGAGATGAAGAGGAAATGGTCCTTGGGCCACAAGGAGGGTCTTAGCCTGGGGTCTTGGCCTCATTTCTTATTCATTCATTCATTCAATCATTCAAATACCTCCTGAGCACCAACTATACGCTAGACACTGTGCTGGGTGTGGGGTGCTGTGATTTAAGCCAGCACATTCCTCATGGAGCTCACAGAGCTCACATCCAGCAGCAGGGGAACAGCAAGCAGAGGTCCCAGCCTTGGGTGACAGAGGAGGATGGGGGGTGCAATGCTGGGGAGATGCATAGCCCTGGCAGGTGGGAAGGCTTTCTGAAGGAAAGAGTGTCTAGGCCAAGTGCCAGAGGGTGAGGAGGGGAAAATCAAGGGGAAGAGGTTGGGGGTGAGGCTGGGAACGGCACATAGAAAGTTCGAGAAGCAAGAGCCAGCATAGTGTGTTTGAAGAGATACAGTTATTAACAGAATCCAAGCATCTTCTGGTGGGGACAAGAAGGCTCCATCATAAGTGCCCCCACAATGGACAGGGAGGCGGGATATAGGCCTCAGGCCCAAGGAGGGCTCTCACCATGGGCTCTGGGAGACCCACTGGTAGCTCCTGGCATGTGCCAGCCCTACTCTCCCAGTTTGCCAGATAGGACAGCTGGGGCAGTGTCCTAGCCCCTCTCCCCATAAAGAGGCATTGCACCCCACCCCCACCTGCCGCCTTGGCTCTACCTCCTATGCCTCAGTGTCTCCTTGGAGCAACAAGAGGTCACGATGGGTCCTGTGTCTGGGGCCCTGTCTCCCGCTCCCCCTCTCCCAGCAGGGTCCTTGTGATCATTTCTCTAGTACAGCGGTCCCCAACCTTTTTGGCACCAAGGACCATTTTCTTGGAAGACTATTTTTCCATGGACAGGGGTGGGGTGGGGAGGAAGAGTAGGGGTGGGTGGGTGGGGGTGGTTTCAGGATGAAACTGTTTCACTTCGGATCGTCAGGTAATAGATTCTCCTAAGGAGCCTGCACCCTAGATCCCTCACATGCACAGTTCACAGTAGGATTCGCACTCCTATGAGAATCTAATGCTGCTGCTGATCTGACAGGAGGCAGAGCTCAGGCGGTCATGCTCGCTCACCCACAGCTCACCTCCTGCTCTGCAGCCTGGTTCTTAATAGGCCAAAGACTGGTACGGTCCGGTCCGCAGTGCAGAAGTTGGGGACCCCTGCTCTAGTAGATGTGGTCTCTCTTTTAAAAATTGTGCCCAGGCCGGGTGCGGTGGCTCATGCCTGTAATCCCAGCACTTTGGAAGGCCGAGGCAGGTGGATCATGAGATCAGGAGATCGACACCATCCTGGGCAATATGGTGAAACCCCTTCTCTACTTAAAAAAAAAAAAAAAAAAAAAAAAAACCGGGCATGGTGGTGCGCGCCTGTAGTAGGGCTCACGAGGCGGAGGCAGGGGACTTGCTTGAACCCGGGAGGTGGAGGTTGCAGTGAGCCGAGATTGTGCCACTGCACTCCAGCCTGGCGACAGAACGAGACTCCGTCTCGAAAAAAAAAACATTGTGCCCAGAGGTGGGCACAGAAGACACCTTGTCCTCTGACTCTGCCCCCATGGGAGCCTCACTCAGTTGAGGTCACCATCCGTCATCTTAAGAGGAACACCACAGGTTAACCCAAGTGCTGTCTCTAGGCAGGAGATCTGCAGACACCTGGTCTGCATGGAACCTGGAGCACTAGTCCATAAGTGGAGCCTGGGAAGGGGACCTTGTCCTATCCCAGGACAGAGGAGAGAGCAAGTGAGTGCTGGGGTGCAGGGGCACACCTGGTCCATCAGCCCAGTGCAGGGAGTCCTGCCAATTTCAAAAGGCAAGGGTGGGGGCTTCAGGCCAAGTGGTCCTGTGCTCTCCCTATGGTGTTCCTAGGGAACAGGAAGATCATGGATGTGTGCACAGAACACACTGAGATAGCTTCATAGATAGGGTCTCCACACGCCCTCCTCAGTTCACCTGCCACTTCCATCACTCTTGTGCTTATGATGGTCCTGAACCAAACACTGAAGGTGCAGCAGTGGCCAAGAGCTGGCCTGGGACTCCTGACCACTGAGGAGCTGGATGTAGCGGGGTGAGTTGACGCCCACCCAGACACCCTGACCCCCAGTGTCCCCACTGTCCCCTGCAGGGACCTCCCTCTATGCCCCTCAGATTCCATCTCACTCTACTTTCAATCCATGACCCATTGCCTTGTGGGCCTCTCAGCATCCTGTGTACACCAAACGCTCAGGGAAAATTACTTGCAGGCTCTTCTCAGCCCTGAGTCAGAGGTGAAGACTCTTCTGCTGTCCTGTCATCAGATTCGTTCTCCAAACAAGCTCTCATCCCGGGCAGAGCTCGTTCATGTGATGCCCACTTTAGAGGTAGAGCTGGGAGAGAACAAGGTGTTCCCCCAGGGCTCCCTCGCCTGGGAATACAGCTCCTCCAGCTGGAGCCCCCATGCTCTGAAGCTAGAGCCTCACTTTCTCCCATCAAACTCTGGCTCTGCCCCTTCTCAGCTCTGGGATTTTGGTCAAATTCCTTACCTTCTCTGTGCTCAAGTTCCCCTATCTAGACAATGGGGATTGTTATGAAGGCTAAATGAAATAAACATACAGTAACAGTGTTTAGTGCATAGTGTGTAATCAGCACGAGCCACTGCTACTGCCTTCTGGATGAGAACACGTTATCAGCCTTTCTCAAGGGCTCAAAGTCTGCAGAAGAGTTCATCCATGCTGGGTCTGGGCTGGCCCCTCCTTGCCTGTGTGGTTTTAGGGAACTCTTCAATGGCTCCTCTTTCCTCCTGGATTCCACGGCCTGGCCTTCTCCCTGACCAGATAGACCACCAGGGGTTGGGGGTGGGCGGGAGTTGCTGCTACGGCTGTCCCTCCTGGCAGGTGGTTCAGCCTGTGCCACTATCTGGATGGAGGTGCCAGAACTTGTTCCCAAGTCAGGCTCCACTCCCCACTCTGCAGCTTGATTTCTGGGAAAGGTGGGGCAGGGCCTGAGCTTCCAGGGAACCCGCCCTGGTTGAGGGGAACAGCTGGGCTCGGGGATATGTCCCAGGGCCAGGCTCTTCAATAGGCTCCTCTTGGGCATGGGGCAGGCTGGGGTTCAGGGGAGACTAGGCTGGACCCCATGTTCCCACAGTGTAGCCGCAGATGCTCACTTGCCTCTCTGGGCTTGGCTTCTCCTCTGAAAGCCCAGTCTGCCCTGTCATCCCTACCAGGAGGAAAACTAAGTGTGAATTTGGGGAAAATGCTGCTGATCTGGGTCAGCTCATCTTCTCCCCCTGCACACATACCCTTCATGTGTTTCTCGCTCTGCCACCCATGCAGGCACTGGGCCAGCTACCTTACACCTGTTCTCTCCAGCCAACCATCCACAGTCCCCAGATCACACCACATGTTGCAGATGAGGAAACCGAGGTACAGGGAGTTTAGGCAACATGCCAAGGGCCATTCAGTTAGTAAGTGGCAAAGCTGGGATTTGAACCCAGGTCTATGTGACACCAGAGCCAGGATTCTTCCCAACATGTGGATCTTGTAGATTGAGGAGCACCCCAAATCTCCCCAGACTGCAGTGCTTGGGCCAGAATCAGAGCCTCCCGTGAGCTGGCTGGGGGTGAGGGCACAGGGCATTAGTCCAGGAGCTCGACTCTCTCTGCTCCCCTCCAGCTGCCCACCTGGGACCTGACAGGAGGAGATGTGCTATGTCCAGCACGTGGAGGCGGCCTCTGGAGGGAACAGTAGAGGTGGGGTTGAGTGGGACTTTACCCAGGGTGCGAGAGAATTGTCAGCCATCCTCCTCCTTCTTGGGAGTAATTACACCCTGTACCTGTGTCCCAGAGTAGTTGGGGGGATCTGTGTGTGATGGAAGCACTTGTCATTACCTTGTCTGTGGGTTACCCCTCAACTCTGCAAAGACAGTGAGTAAACCTCACGGTGGGTAGAGTCCTGGGTCTAGATACCAGCAGGGCCTATCTGGCTGTTGTTGGAGGTGGCAGAGGTGCTTTAGGGACCCTCTGCAGTCTACCTCCAGCCTTACTGCAGTCTACTTTTCAGCCAAATGGAGCCAGCTACTTTTGTTTCTCCAACATGTCCTATGGTCTCCCACCTCTGCATGGCTTTTTCTTGCCCTTCTTTCTCTCTCTGCCTATCCAATTGCCCTTCCCCTTCCTCAGGGCCTTGGTGAAGTCCCTGTTTCTCTAAGAAGCCTTTGGGACTCCCTCTTGAGCACCTGTGGCTTCCTGAGCACCAGCGATGCCTCTGGTGCTGCCTTGAGAGCTGCACATTGAAGGCCCATTCACTCTGGGCCTCCTGTGACTCACAGAAACCAGGACTGGGTGCCCAGCCCAGGCCTCCCTGCCTGGCACTGATCCCAGGGCTTCAGCCCCACCCACCTGCTCATCCCAGGTTCTCAGCTCCCACCTCAGCATCTACAGGAATTTAAATTGTTCTCAAATGAAGACTCAGGAGAAAAATGTTTCCATACTTGTGCAGAGCGCCCTGACCTGGGGCGGGGGTTGGGGGCAGTAGCCCCAGCTCCGCCCTGTGGCCCTGCCCTCAGTGCTGGCCTTGGCCACACTGGCCACACCTGCAGCACACCCCAATCCCAAAGCAGTTTTCCCTGTCAAGTCAGGCCTGAGCAATGCAAAACTGAAGAAGCCTGGGGCTAGGCTGGGGCTGCTCTTCAGGAAAGCGGTGGGCGGAGTGGGAGAGGTAGTGTGATTCCCAGGCTGAGAGGTACTGAGATTGTGCTGGGCTTGCTAAATGTAGGACAGGGAGACCTGTTTAGGATAAGCTGCCTCACCCCGTCCTCTCCCCACCCATCTGTACCCTGCCAATTCCCAGAAGATGATGCCAGCTAGGAATGCAGGCTGGTGAAGATAAAGGGAGAAGGTCACTTCACTTCTACTCGGGGCAATGGACAAAGCAGTTTTTCCCTCTGAACTTCACACAGAGACCCCTCTGGCCCCACATCTCCCACCTGTTCAGGCCCAGGTGATGTGGTGAGCAGTGGTTTCTGCTGGGAGACGCTTGACATAATTTATAAGCCAGGTACATGATAATACTAACAAATGATTTTTGCCTCCATATATGAGGCACCTATCATGTGCCATATACTATGTTATGTAATTCATGTGCACTCTCTAATTACAGTAACATGCAAAAAGAGGACCTATATAATAACTCCATTTTATACACAAGGAAACTGAGGCTCAGAGAAGTTGGGTGACTCATCCAAGGTCATACAGGGCAGGATCCTGATTCCTGTATTTTTATTACAATGTTAAGATTATGCGAATGGTACACTTTCTACCAAATTAAGTCAGGCATCTGATAGAAACAAAGAAAAGCATAATTTCAAGAAGTCCCTTCTGTATTTTAGCCAACAAATATTTGAATAATTTCTGATTATATAATGCAAAGTATGTGTGCATCAATCGTTATCATAGAAAAACTTGTGTGAAATCATGTTCAAATTTGTCTATTGCAAAAATTTGATCACTCACCTGGGAAATCCAGAATTAGGAATGTAAGATCTTACTACGGGCCCTTGTTCATATAAAGTGGCTTGTGAATTCACATAGCCCTCGTCCCACTCAGTTGCGGTTGTTGGTCTCCTAATCTCTCCCCTACATCTAGCTTGGGCACTTCTTGGGACCTGCGGCCCTGGGTTGTTCATTCATAGATCCCAGTGGCCTCTGTGCATGGGAATGAATACATGAGAAAAATCGTTCTTAAATTAGATGATCTTGTATAAGGTCTGATCTTTTAAATATCAAATATTGTCAGAGAGGGAAAACAGGACAAACTAATCACATTAGAGTTGCATTGTCTCACAGCTCTCAAAGCACTGTAACAAGTCCATAGGATGATAACTTTAGAAACAGAATAATTTTGATCTTGGAAGGGTCATATGTTTACCTCACTCACATCATATTGATGCAAGCATTAAATCTGCTTGATTATCAATGTTTCTATTAGAAAATAGGGATCACTGACACATTGGTTCAGTCATTGTGTAAATTCAACACATATTTATTGAGCACATACTTTATTCCAGGTACTAGCTGGTTATCAAGGTTATAACTGAGGACAGACCAAGACTTTTCCTACCTTCATAAACAAGAGGAGAAAAGTATTAAACAGACATTAGATCATTGGATAGATAGATGATAGATAGATAGATAGATAGATAGATAGATAGATAGATAGATAGATAGGAGACAGAGATAGATGACAGATGGATAGATGGATAGATAGATAGCAGATAGGTAGACAGAAAAGAGATAGGTGGATGGGAAATAGGAAGATAGATAGAGATAGGTGGATACACACATCCATATGTGCATAGACATAGACACATGTATATACAGATATAGATATACATATGCAGAGCCTGAGTCTCAAATTGTAAAAGGAAAAACCCAGTGGAAAACAGCAGTGTGCTGTGAGAGAGAACAGGATGGATGTAACTTAAACGGAGGTGTTGGATGAGGGAAAGCTTCCTTGTGGAAGCTATCACTGAGTTGGAAACTAAAGGATTCGTAGGCATTGGCCAGAGGAAGCAAGCGAGAAGATGCTGGGAGCAGAAGGAACAGCAGGTGCAAAAACCTTGGTGTGATGAAAGGACTGAAAGGAGGTGGGAGGGCTGTATCATGGCTTTGGGGGTCGTGTTAAGGGGACTGGATTTTACTCTGAGTGTGAGGGGAAGTGTTTGATAATTTTAAGCAAGGGGAGGATGCACTGACTTATGTTTTTAGAAGATCACTCTGGCTGTGGAGTGACCTGTTGGTTGGAGGAGGACAGGCGGGGAAACAGGGAGACTAGGTAGGAGGCTGTTCTCATGGGGATGGTGGGGTCATGCTGGCGACCTGGGCTGGTAGTGTTGGAGAAGGAGAGGGGGGACTGAAGATCTGAGGTGATGCCAGCAGAAGGCAGTTTTGGAAAGTAGGGGTAGAATGTGGGGGCTTGTAGAGAGTGCACTGTAGGTGGTGTTTGTTTACATGAGTCCCCTCCCGCTCCCAGGTTCTGAACCACTCCCAGCCCCCATCACATGCATTCTCTCCAGCACCAGCCTTAGACCCTGGCAACTGGGAGTCAGGCATTGGGCCCTACACTTTAAAAGGCCCCACTGTGGCTCTCCTCTGGCTGCCCTCCTTCCTACGGGACAAGGAGTCTGCAGGTCCCAAGGACCATCTAGACGCAGCCTTTGCTAAACCAGAGTCACTCAGGAAGACAAGCCACATGAGATCTGGAGTTTGCACCAGAATAGAGGTCAATTCACTGCTTCCTTCATTAGGAAAGTCTTGCAACCAATGACATAAAAAAAAAAAAATCAGTTGGAGGAGCAGGGACACCTACCTAAGGCAGACAGCAGAGGACAGCTCTGGGTACTGAGGAAGGAGTCAGCTCCTTCCCTGGCCCTGTGCCCACCCCAGCAGGAGAGGGGCCCATGGAACAGGGACCCATGAGATGGCAGAGCACAGCCCTGCTCCCTGTTTGTCCCCAAGTCTAGTCTGTGCTGAGTAGGAGGAGGGGAGGGGGAGCTTTGAGTTGAATAGGAGATTGGAGTTTGAAATGGATGAGGGCAGAGACTTAATAACCAGAATATGACCTTGTAGGAATCAGCAGTGGCCGTAGAGTTCTGAAACCTTTGATAGCACTCACTGTCCAGCATGGCAGGGGCTTCCCCTGTTGGTAGCAGTAACTGAGAAAAAATTAAAGCTCTTTGTAGCCAAACCTCACTTAAGGTGATACACTCCTCACTTAAGGTTTGACTCCTTGGGTGAGGTTTGACTACAAAACCTCCTTTTGGGCCGAGTGCAGTGGCTCACCCCTGTAATCCCAGCACTTTGGGAGGCCGAGGCGGGTAGATCAAGAGGTCAGGAGATCGAGACCATCCTGGCTAACACAGTGAAATGCTGTCTCTACTAAAAATACAAAAAATTAGCTGGGCATGGTGGCGGGCGCCTGTAGTCCCAGCTACTTGGGAGGCTGAGGCAGGAGAATCGCTTGAACCTGGGAGGCGGAGCTTGCAGTGAGCCGAGATCACGTCACCGCACTCCAGCCTGGGCAACAGAGCGAGACTCTGTCTCAAAGAACAAACAAACAAACAAACAAACAAACAAACAAACAAACCTCCTTTCAGTCCCCACTCAGCCTTCCCTGGGAGGCCAGCCCCAGCCACAGTAGCTCACTTTGTAGCAACCCATCCTTCCACACTGCGCTCCCCATCTCCTCTCCTGTCTGAATTTTCTCTCCGTGCTTTTTGTCTTTTACATACGTTTTCACTTTTATCTTGTTTTTTTTTGTCTGTCTCTCTCTACTTCATTGTAAGATCCAAGAGTTCAGGGTTGTCTGTTCTGCTCACTGGGCACACGGTGGCCCTCAGTAACTACTTGCTGAATGAATGAACGATGTTTGCCCAGGGAGTTGAGGACTCTTACTGAATAGATTGCATATACACAGTGTTCCACAAAGGGCAGAGGGAGAATCTTGCCAAACAGAAGATTTGGGGGCTCCAGAACAGGAGTAGTTGGGTATTTGGCAATCTGAAGAGTTCAGGAAACACCACTTTTGGCTAGTGGAGCTATCAAGGCTGGGGTTGCTGCACTCTGAATGAATGAGTGGGGGACCAGTCAGAAAGGAGATTTTCATGAGAAAGAGACTGGGCTGCTTTGCCACATGGGGCAGAAGGATACTATTGTCCTCACCAGCAGCAACCCATTTTGCATCCTGCTCAGGCAGGGGTTGAGAGTGGCAGGGAGTGGGAGGAAGTCACATGTGCCCCAGAATCTGCTTGGATTCTAGAAAGTGTTGAAGGGCATGGATTCTGAAGCCAGACTCCCTGGGTCCAATCCCAGCTCCACTATGTATTTATTGAGTGACCTCGGTCAAGTTGCTGTGCCTCAGTTTCTTCATCTGTAAAACAGGCATGATATTAGCAGCTACCTCACTGGGTTATGGTGAGGATTAAATAAGCTCCTATAGGGCTGGGCACAGTGGCTCACGCCTGTAATCCCAGCAATTTGGGAGGCCGAGGCAAGCGGATCACCTGAGGTCAGGAGTTCAAGACCAGCCTGACCAACATGACGAAACCCCATCTCTACTTAAAATACAAAAATTAGCCAGGTGTGGTGGTGGGCACCTCCCAGCTACTTGGGAGGCCGAGGCACGAGAATCACTTGAACCTGGGAGGCGGAGGTTGCAATGAGCTGAGATCACACCATTGCACTCCAACCTGGGCCACAACAGTGAAACTCCATCTCAAAACAAAACAAAACAAAACAAAAAAGCCCCCAAAAGCTTCTATAAATATAAGTGCTTGGAACAGTGCCTGGCACATGGAACAAGCAGATGAGCGTCTGCTGCTATCTTTGGGATATTGTGGAGATAGGAAGGGTCCCCAGCTCCCTGTCCTTTTCCCTTAATTGTGATTCCCAACCCCTCCTTCCTGCCTGCCCTTAGTTTTCCCCAACTTAGGTTCCCCTTTCCTCCCATGCCCCAGGCCTAGGGTGGGCCTTGGCTGGCTTTCTCCTTCCCACCCTCTCCTTTCTCAGAAGGAGTCAGCCCAGCCGGCCTCTCCCTGCTGTGTGCAGCCAGACAGTGATAGGAGATGAGTCTTCAGTGCTGGTGACATCCCCACCTCCCGCCCGCCTCCCACCAGGACAGCAGAGGTCTATTCCAAGGAGTGGGTGGACAAGGAGCCACGTCTTCATCCCTCTCTCTTGAGGGATTAGAGCTCCCTCTCAGCGAGGTTTGGAAGCCCTGCATCTGAATTATTATCGCCCTGCTGGTGTGGACTGGAGATAGCCCTGCCCACCTTCCAGCATCCACCTCCCAGCCCCCATCTGTGTCTCCCACCCCATTCCTAACTGTAAAATCTGTGCCCCTAGACTACCCTGGCCTCCTTGTTCTCCCTATGTCTCTGAACGATCCTTGCTTCCACACTCTCTCCCCACTTCCACGTTATTCTGCAGCCTCAGCTCTGCTTCCTTGTGTTTTTTTCCCTCCAAGTTGCCCTTCTCTTACAGGTCTGCCCTTCCAGGAAGTCTTCCTGGATTGGCCAGAATCTTGCTGCTCAAAGTGTGACCCACAGACTGGTATCCATGGTACCACCTGGGATCTTGTAGAAATACAGAATCTCAGAATTTGCATTTTAATAAGATCCCCAGGGATCCACGTGCACATTCCAGTTTGAGAATTATTGAACTAGGTTACTCTGAGGTCCCAAAGGTCCTCCATGCCTTGAAAAGACAGAGATTCTGGGAGCCTGTCTCAAATGGTGACAGGAGGGAGACAGGAGAGAGCATTTCAAAGAAAGCAGCGAGCCCTGCTCCTGTCTTATATCTTGATTCCTACTTTCATGGCAGCCTGTCCAGCAGCCTGCCCAGCAGCCTGTCCACCAGCCTGTTCACCAGCCTGTCCACCAGCCTGCCCAGCAGCCTGTCCACCAGCCTGTCCAGCAGCCTGTCCACCAGCCTGTCCACCAGCCTGTCCACCAGCCTGCCCAGCAGCCTGCCCAGCAGCCTGTCCACCAGCCTGCCCACCAGCCTGCCCACCAGCCTGCCCACCAGCCTGTCCAGCAGCCTGCCCAGCAGCCTGTCCACCAGCCTGCCCACCAGCCTGTCCACCAGCCTGTCCACCAGCCTGCCCAGCAGCCTGTCCAGCAGCCTGCCCACCAGCCTGTTCACCAGCCTGTCCAGCAGCCTGTCCACCAGCCTGTCCAGCAGCCTGTCCACCAGCCTGTCCAGCAGCCTGTTCACCAGCCTGTCCAGCAGCCTGTCCACCAGCCTGCTCACCAGCCTGTCCAGCAGCCTGCCCACCAGCCTGTCCAGCAGCCTGCCCACCAGCCTGTCCACCAGTCTGTTCACCAGCCTGTCCACCAGTCTGTTCACCAGCCTGTCCAGCAGCCTGACCAGCAGCCTGTCCACCAGCCTGTCCACCAGCCTCTCCAGCAGCCTGTCCACCAGCCTGTCCACCAGCCTGTCCAGCAGCCTGTCCACCAGCCTGTCCAGCAGCCTGCCCAGCAGCCTGTCCACCAGCCTGTTCACCAGCCTGTCCAGCAGCCTGCCCAGCAGCCTGTCCACCAGCCTGTCCACCAGCCTGTCCACCAGCCTGCCCAGCAGCGTGTCCACCAGCCTGCCCAGCAGCCTGTCCAGCAGCCTGTCCACCAGCCTGCCCACCAGCCTGTCCAGCAGCCTGCCCACCAGCCTGTCCAGCAGCCTGCCCACCAGCCTGTCCAGCAGCCTGCCCAGCAGCCTGTCCACCAGCCTGCTCACCAGCCTGTCCAGCAGCCTGACCAGCAGCCTGTCCAGCAGCCTGTCCACCAGCCTGTTCACCAGCCTGTCCAGCAGCCTGTCCAGCAGCCTGTCCAGCAGCCTGTCCACCAGCCTGCCCACCAGCCTGTCCAGCAGCCTGTCCAGCAGCCTGTCCACCAGCCTGTCCAGGTTTTGAGGCTGAGCATGCTGGAATTCCCTCTGCAGGAATCAGTAGCACTTGGTCCACAGACACACAGGTCTCTCTCAGTCCATGGCCGTCTGGTTTGCCATTTGACCTGTTCCAGGAGAGCCTTTGCCTGGGATTCCAGAATTTCCCTTTGGAAGTAAGCTTAAACAATCTCAGTGTGGCTGCCCAAACTGGCTGTCTGAAACTGGTGTTCTGTTAAAGTTTTCTGCACTGAAGTAAGTTGGAAGGGGCTTCATGCCACTTCTTTGTCTTTTTCTCTTTCTTTCTCTGCTGTGATACACATGAGCAAATTAAAGCTTCTGAGAATCATGAATAAAGAAAACTGATTCACTCGTTTAGCCCAGAGTTTTCAAAACTTAGACCTCCTTTGTCACTCAGCATTGTGAACATCCTCTGGAACTCATTTTGGGAAATGCTAATCTAATTCCCTAACACACACACACACACACACAAACACACACACACACACACACAGACACACACAGCAACTACTAAGATTTTGTACAGGGCTCTTTGGATGCTACAGGACCCCTTGAGCTCATTTTCTAAGTGAGAAGCTGAGTCTCATGGTGTTGGAGAGGGTCTGCTGGGACTTCTCTTCCAAATCCTTTCTGGGCGGGGCAGGGCTGGTACAGGCATTGTCAACTCACCAGGGTCTATGGGGAGGCTGTCCTTACCAACCTTGATTTCTCTTATATACTGGGTGGCTTGACTTTTGTTTTGAGTCTCAAATGCTATTTGTTCTCTCAAATCTGCCAATCTAGTCCTGTAGTTGAAGTTCCTGCCAGTTTCCATGGGCCTGACGGCCATTGTAAAAAGTGTCTTCCCCAGCCGAGGGAAGGTGGGAAGGACTTCTACGAATCCAGTGCTTGGGCTCAGTTTATGCAGGGAAGTTCTATTGGCCTTGCCCACCTGGAGAGTGGTGGCAGCAGGGTTTTCTAGCCAAACCTCGACTCGCCTTTTGCTGACACTGGTTAGATGGAAGGCGGAACCGGCAGGGCCAGTTCTGACAGCCTGACTCACGGCTTCTCTAGCTCCCCGCCACTGGTACAGGGAGGTTGAGGCCGGGTGGGGGAGGGTGTGGGAATCTGTGCAGGAATGCCGAACTGGAGGCTTCCCAGGCCTAGCCAGGGAGCTGGGGCAGGCTGGGGGGCAGTGTGTGGGGCTCACTGAGAACCTGGGGAAGCTGGTGGGCACGGGAGAAGGAGACCTTGAAAGCGCCAATGCTCTGAGAATAACAGAGTGAAGGCAGAGATTTCCATTCCACAAAACTCACATGAAGGTCTGATTTGGGCTGGAAGGGACCCGGGAGATCCCCTTATTTCAGCAGGAAGGAAGTTGGTGAGGAGGTTTTTCCAAGGCCACACATTGACTCTGCGGCAGATCTGGGATCTCCTGATAGTTTCATTGAGGCATCACTTTTTGTGGCATCTGGGCTGCTTCCCCAACTGGAGCTGTCACATTCAGACTTACCTGAGACTAAATTTATCCCGAAGCTGATCTATCAGCTCTGGGGAATCCCATTTCCCAATACCAACATAGGCCACGCCCAATTGCCTTGCTCCTCCTTGAGGAGGTGGCAGAGTAAGATCCACCATGGGCTGAAGGTGCTGGATGATCTGGGGTACCATGCAGTCAAAAGAGACCTTTGCATGAGTTTCCAAGGAATTGGAGTTTGGAGGCCCCACAACCTGGCAGTTTCCAGGCCTAGATGATAGATTTGGGATATCCAAAATCTGAGAGAGTACAGCAGTGCAACTCAGACCACATCTGATGTCCCTTGACCTATTCAGAGCTCCAGTTCTTAAGAGGGACAGTGACAGTCTGAGACATGTTCGGAGAAGGGTGACCAAGAGGGACACTAAATCGTGCCCTTGAGGAATGGTTGAAGCAGCTGAGGAGGTTTAGCTTGGATATGAGAAAGCTCAGAGGCACCAGAGGGCTGTGTTCAGATACTGGAAGGATTGTCATGGGGAAGACAGGCTGGACCGATTCTCCATGGCCCCAGTGAGTAAGACAAGACCAGTGAGTGGAAGTAAGTTGTAGGAACCCAGAAGCCAGAGCAATACCAGAGACCTGACTAACGGCCAGCACAGCTTTGAGTTCTCCTCCCCTGGAGGTGCTTGGAGGGTGCTGCTTGGCCAATGTGGAAGACAATTTACGGACCTTCAAGGGTCAGCTGCGGGAGGGAGGCCTGGGAGACTTTTCAGGTCATTTCAATATGCAATTCTATGCATCTATACCCAAACTAGTGTTCTATTCAGTGCATGTTGAGTTTGTGCTATGTGCTGGACACTGTGCCAGGTATGAGGAAAGGGCCAAAAACGGAGCAAGTCACTATCACAGAGGGGAAAGCAGATGCACGCACAAGCCGGGGCACGACTGGGGCCTCCACACAGGTGCACGAAGGCCCCACAGAGGGGATGACACGCCGGCTGGGCCTCAGAGGATGAATAGGATTTTGACAGGTGGAGGCAGGAGAAGGGCACACCAGGCAGAAGAAGCAATGCAAAGACAGTGGGATTAACCTGGTACATCGTGTTTGGGGAGATGCCGGTCATGGGTGGAGTAGAGGGAGTGAATGGGAAGCAGCAGGAGGCAGGAGAGGTGGGCTGGGGCCGCCCTGGGAGAGCCTTGGGTGACAGCCTAAGAATTCTGGCTACAGAAAAGTGGGAGCTGGCGATGCAATTAGTCAGAGGAAGGATACAGTCAGCATTATTTAGAAAGATGACTCTAGTGGAGGCACTCTGGGGGCAAAGGAGCGGGAAACAAGAGGCAGAGGGCCCAGCCAGGAGGCCCAGTCTGTTGCCGTGGAAGGGGCAGGCCTCATGGAGGCCCAGGGTAGACAGTGGTAGTGGGCGTGGAGATGAGGTAATACTTTAGAGTTGTCAGGACTTGGTGCCTCAGTGGGAAAGGAAGAATGAAAGATGAGGCCAGAGTTACTTGCTGAGGTGACTGGGTGGGTGGTGATTTAATTAACCTTTGTCTTTTGTTTTTCAAAAACAAATGAACCAAAACACATGTAGCTCAGGCTGGTTCAGAACTTTGTGGAGCCCTGAGCGAGGAAGGGAAGACCCAGGGAGGTGTTGGGAAGCTGGGTAGGAGCTCTGAGGGGCAGCCACAAGGGGCTGGAGGGTTGCTGTGTGAGTGCTCCCCTCTTGGTGCCTCAGCTTCCCCTGAATGAGCAGCAGGGGCATACACAGTGTCCTGGCTCTCTAGTGAAGAGCCAGACCCTCTCCTCTGCTTCCCTCTTTCACACCTGAGTCTTTCACTCCATCTCAACCTCTCTACCAACCTCTGCAACTCTTCTCTCAAGATAAGCTGGTAGGTTGATGATATGGCAAGTTGTCAGTGCCCCCTGCACCAGCCCTCACCCATCCTCCTAGCCAGCATTGCTAGGAGTTTGGGTAACCACCAGCCAGGATCTTTGGTCCACAGGGCTCAGACCTACCAGACCACCAGAGGTGAAGTATGGAGCCCTTCTCTATCTAATCTCAAACAAGGGTTTGTTCCGGGTTATCTCTGAGTATTTGGAGAAGAGCTCATTTTCATCCCCAGATGGTTTGTGTATTGACTGGTAACTATCATAGGTGGAGTGTGGGATAGTGGAATGCCTGGCGCTGCCATGGAGCCGTACTTCAGTTTAGTTAAACAGGTGTCTCATGTCATCACACTATCCCACTGCTGTCCCGTCTGTTACAGTGACTGATAGACCCCTGGGGCCTCTCACTTCCCTGAAGATTTTCGTTGCAGTCTACCATCACTTTTTCACTGTTAGTTCTATTATAATTCTTGGTGATTTCAAAATCTTTGAGAACAATCCTTCCGATACCCTGGCCTCTTGGTTTCTTGATCTCTTCTTCAGAGATTTTTGTCCTCTATTCCACTATAGCCATTTACTTTCATGGTTGGTCAACCTTGTTGTGACCAATAATGGCAATTCCTTCATATTCTCAATTCCAAGCAACACACTCTTTGACCACGACTTTCCAAATTACACCTCACTGCCTCAAGTACCCAGGCCCTAATCTCTCTTTGGATCCTGCAATCCGTTCATACTATCATGTTAATTTTAATGATCTCTCAACCAACCCCCTCGTGTTTTCTCTTCCTTACCCAGGTTAAAGTTCATGGCCCATCTATAGCCATTCCCTTGCCCACATCCTTAACTCCCTTCCTCCTCTCTTGCCTCACTAACCTGCCTGCAAACCCCCCTGGTTAACTCCTCTTCACTTACCCTGCACCTGCCCCTCTGTGGTAGCAACATGTGGGTAGAGTAAGCACATGACTGTGCTGACTAGTCTTCCTTTAAATTCATTACCACCAACCTTAAGTGCTGCCCAGCATTCCTACTATATTTCACTAGTTCTTCAGTTTTCCTACACTTCTCAACTATTTCGTGCCTTCTACCCTCTTCCACCATCTAACACGTTCTCCTCTATCCCCACTCTCAGATCTCACTGAGATCATGGACATATCACAAAGAGAACTCCAGTAATCTCCCAATACCACATCTACCCCCACCTGCCTCAGGAACCATAGTTGAGCTGTCCATAGCCCAGCCAGGGCTAACACTTCCACTTATGGATCAGGTCCTATGCCCATTCATCTACCCAAGGACATCACACCAGCAATTTTTTCCTCTCTCTCAGGTCATCGATTTCTCCTTCCCCGCCATATTATTCCCATCAGCATATAAAACATGATTTTATTTTACAAAAAAATCTATGTTTATGCCACATTCACTCCCTAAAAGCACCTCATTTATCTCTTCTACTTTACAAATACCTTCTCAGAAAGCTGTCAGTCCTCACTCTCTAAAATTCTTTTTCTTCCTCTTTCTCTTGAACCCACTCCAGTCAAGTTTCTGCCCCTACCACTCAACCAAAATTGCTCTGGTCAAGGCACCAATGACTTCCATATCACTATATTTGATGATCAGAAGGTTCTAGCAAATCATAGTCATCTTTCCTATAGACAACAGCTATAAACTCTGGGCAAAATATAAAAAGTAGCAACTACCTGCAAATGCTGGAGAGTGATCAAAAGCAAGAGGAAACTGAAGGGAAGCTGGCACTCAGATAAGTAAAATTTCATTGTGTAAGTTTTCCATTTTGTAGCTTTTCATCAAAGGGCAGACTGCAATTGGCTTCATGCAGACTGTCTTAAAGCTCAAGTGGAAGTTTGTAGTCTTACTGGCTTAGAGAACCAGAGGAGAAAGTTTAGGGCAGCTGGAAAATGGAGGAGGGACGTATTATTAGAAAGGAGAGAATTACAGAGATAGTGCCCCAAATTCTGAATATAAACTTAGCCTAAATCTCTGACTTATTTTAACTATGCAAACATAGGGGAGAATCCAAGAAGCCCAACTGAACGAAGAGCTGAACAGCAATTTCAGCTAATGCTCACCATAAGGGAAACGGTTTGAAGTTTGAGTTCAGCCAGTTAATTGTTTCCTAAAACAAAACATCAACACCTTTCAGAGGAGTGAAGAACAGAATCCAGACGTGATACAATGTATCATTCATGAAGTCCAGGATGCAATCCAAAATTACCAACATAGTAAGAAAGGAGAAAACCTGACTCATAATTGAGAGAAAAGACAATACATGAGGACTGATCATAAAATGGTTTTGATACTGGAATTAACTGACAAGTATTTTAAAGGAGAAATTATACTTTTGCTCAAAGATATAAAGAAAAATATTCTTTTAATAAACAAATAAGAACTGTTATCAAAGAAATTGAGATTGTCAAATAAAACCTAATAGAAATTTTAAAACTGAAAAATATGATAAAGAAGTAAAATTTAAAAATTCACTGGATGGGCTCAACAGCACATTTACAATGACAGAAGAAAGAGTCAGGGAACCTGAATACAGATCAATAGACATGTACTAATCTGAAGAAGAGAGAACAAAAATAAACAGGCACTCAGAGATCAGCGGGACAATGTCAAAAGGTCTAACATACATGTAATTGGAGTCTCAGAATGAGAGAAGAAAAAAAATGAGACATAAAAATAATTGAAGACATAGTGGCCCAAATTTCCCCAACATGATGAAAGACATAATGTATAAATCTAAAAAGCTCAGCAAACCCTAAGCAAGCTATAACTAAAGAAAACCACACTTGGGTACATTGTAGTCATACTGTTATAAATCAAAGATGTAAAGAAAAGTAGGTGGAAAAAAAAAATGACAGACAGGGAACCAACAATAGAAATGACTACTAAGTTTTTATCAGGAATAATGGAGACCAGAGGGCAGTGGAAGAAAATCTTTAAAGTAACAACAGAAAAAAAGACACCATCAATCAGAATTCTGTGTCTAGGGAAACTGGCCTTGAAGTATGAAGGTAAAATAAGGACGTTTAAAGATAAATGTAAACTGAGAGAATCCATCACCATTAGACCTGCACAACAAGAAATGATGAAGAAAGTGCTTCAGACTGAAAAGAAATAATACCAAATGGAAATTTGAAACTTTAGGAAGAAATGAGAAGCACTGCAAATGATAAGTACTAGAGGCTACTTTTCTGTTAATTTCTTTCAAATGGATATGACATTTTAAGGCAAAAATGATAACATTTTATTGTGGCATTTACAATATATGTAAATATAACACAAATGACAGCTCCAACATAAAGGAAGATGGCTGGTAAGTAGATGTATGTGGCTCCAAACTCTTACATTTTATTTAAAGTCGCACAATATCAGTTGTAAGCAGACTAAAAATTTAAAGGTATATATTTTAATCTCTAGATCAATCACAAAAAATCCCCAAAATATAAAAATACAAAAAGCCCACTGATGAATTAAAATGGAATTCTAAAAATAACCCCAAAGAAAGAAGAAGAAGAAAAAAAACCCCCAAAAAACAGAGGGCCAGAAAGAGAGTCGACTAATCAGAAAACAAATAGTAAAATGGTAGACAAATTTAACTGTACCAATAATTATTCCACCTCTAAATTAATTAAACACTTGTTTAAAATGCATTGATCATCAGAATGGGGAAAAATAAGAGGAAGTCTCAACTATTTGCTATCTACAAGAGATGCATGCTTAATATAAGGACACAGATACATTGAAAGTAAAACAAAAAGGCAAAAGATACAGGACACAAACAGTAACCAGAAGACTGGAGAACAGATTAATACCAGACACAACAGATTTCCAAACAAAGAGTATCCACAGAAACAGAGGGATATTTTATGAGGATATTCATTGGGAAGACAAAGCAAACAAATGTATGTGCATACTTAACAACTGTAGAATACACATGATTTTTGAGAGCATATGGTTCATTCACTAAGAAAATATGTTTGGCTCTGAAACAAGTTTCAATAAGTTTAAAAGGACTGAAATTATACAGAAAATGTTCTTTGAGTATAATGGAATTAAATTAGAGAAAAATAAAAAGTATCTAGAAACTCCCAAATATTTGAAATTAAATAACACTCTTCTAAATAATCCATGAGTCAAAAAAAATCAGAAGGGAATTAGGAAAATATTCTTCCTGAAATGATAATGAAAGTACATGTCAAAAGGTATGAGATGCTGCTGAAGCAGTGTTGAGAGGGGATGTTAAATACCGGAAAGGTTAAAATCGATGGCCTAAGTTTCTACTTTAAGAATCTAGAAAAATAAAAACAAAATAAGCCCAAAGTAAGTCGAAGAAAGAAAATCATAAAGAGCAGAAACTGATGAAATGGAAAAAAAAATAGAGAAAATTAACAAAGCCAAAAGTTGGTTTTCTGAAAAAATAAACTCCTAGTTATACTATTCAAGAAAAAGTGTGTGTGTGTGAGAGAGAGGGAGAGAGAGAGAACACAAATTACCAACATCAGAAATAAAACAGGGCATACACTACAGATCCTGCAGATATTACCTTTTTTTTTTTTTTGAGATGGAGTTTTGTTCTTGTTGCCCCAGCTGGAGTGCAGTGAGGAGATCTCGGCTCACTATACCCCCTGCCTCCCAGGTTCGAGTGATTCTCCTGCCTCAGCCTCCTCTGTAGCTGGGACTATAGGCGTGCACCACCACGCCTGGTTAATTTTTTTTGTTGTTGTAGTTTTGGTAGAGACAGGGTTTTACCATGTTGGTCTGGCTGGTCTCGAACTCCTGACCTCAGGTGATCCACTTGCCTTGGCCTCCTAAAGTGCTGGGATTACAGGAGTGAGTCACTGTGCCTAATCCCGGCATTACTTTTTGTTTTGTTTTGTTTTGAGATGGAGTCTCATTCTGTCTCCAGGCTGGAGTGCAGTGGTGCGATCTTGGCTCACTGCAATCTCCACCTCCTGGGTTCAAGTGATTCCCCTGCCTCAGCCTCCTGAGTAGCTGGGACTACAGGCACACACCACCATGCCCGGCTAATTTTTTGTATTTTAGTAGAGACAGGGTTTCACTATGTTGGCCAGGGTGGTCTTGATCTCCTGACCTCGTGATCCACCCGCCTCGGCCTCCCAAAGATTACATTTTTTAAAATCAGGCAAAATTAATCTGTCATGAAAAAAGCAGAAGAGTGGTGGCCTCTTAGTGGGAAGGGGGATTGTCGACTGGGAAATTGCATGAGGGGACTTTCTGAGGTGATGACATGTTCTATATTTTGATAGAACTTTGGATTGCAGAGAAGTCTGCATTTGTCTAAATCTATTGAATGGTACACTTAAGATTTGTGCATTTCACTGTATCTAAATTTTACCTAAAAGAGCAGAAAGGATGGAAGAGGAAATAAAAGAATCATGAATCCGTTGTCAGCTCTGCCTTCATCCCATGTGCTCATCAGCACCATCCCACACAGCCAGGCCCTCCCTCCACCTAGGCACACTTTCTTCCCTTGGCTTCCAGATGCCACACTCTCTTGGTTGTCCTTTCACGTCACTGGTTGTTCCTCCTCATTCTCTTTGGTTGGTGGTCCACCGCCTTTGAAGCTCTTCTCTATTCTATCTATCCCCATGACCTTGGTCATCTCATCCAGTCTGATGGTGTTTTGTTTTGTTTTGTTTTGCAGATGGGATCTCACTATGTTGCCCAGGCTGGTCTCGAACTCCTGGGCTCAAGCAACCTCCTGCCTTGGCCTTCCAAAATGCTGGGATTAGACGTGAACCACCGTGCCTGGCCTAGTCTCATCATTCAAAAGTCCTTGGGTTTTTTCTTTTCTTTTTTTTTTTGAGAAAGAGTTTCACTCTTGTCGCCCAGGCTAGAGTGCAAGGGTGCAATCTCAGCTCACTGCAACCTCCGCCTTCCGAGTTCAAGCAATTATCTTGCCTCAGTCTACCGAGTAGCTGGGATTACAGGCATGCACCTCCATGCTCGGCTGATTTTCTATTTTTAGTAGAGATGAGGTTTCTCCATGTTGGTCAGGCTGGTCTCAAACTCTCGACCTCAGGTGATCCGCCTGCCTCGGCCTCTCAAAGTGCTGGGATTAGACATAAACCACCATGCCTGGCCTAGTCTCATTGTTCAAAAGCCCTTGGATCTTTAATCAAAGGTGTGTGGCCCCAATTAATCTAGACTCTTTTTAGAATATGGAAATATTTGGCCTCAATCTCTCCCCTGCGGAGTCCTGGTCACCAAAACTAGGGCTTCAAGAAGAGCCCTACTCATCATATAGGGACACTGGTCCTTGCCAAGCCTCTGCTCTGTGCCCACAGTGCCAGGTGATGCCAGATCCCTCCAGCAGCCTTGTGGGTTGTGTGTGTGTAAGTGTAGGGCTGTGTGTGTGTGTGTGTGTGTGTGTGAATTCCCCCTGCGTTTTAGAGAGTCCCACGTTTCTTGGAAACCGGTTAAAATAGTATACCAGACAAGAAAATATTTCTGTTCTTTTATTTACCAGTTCCCGCCTCCCTCCTTTCCTTCCTTGTTCATGTAAAAGAATAAATATCTAGTTCCTTCCCTGTGCCAGACACTGCTTGGGTCCCTGCCCTCAGGGAGCTCACAGTCCAGTGCAGAAAGTGGCTGTACCAACCACCCAGGTGCTGGGTATTAGTTACATCAGGACTCCGGCAGGCACTGTGGAGCATCCAGAGCTGCAGTTAGTCCAGCGGGGAGAGGACGGGGGACTTGCAAGGAAGAGTGGAGAGTGGTGTAGGAGAAGGGGCCTGGCCTTGCTCCTAGTGCTGCTTTGTGACAGCAGCAAGTCACTTTCCCTCTCCGGGCCTCAGTTCCTCACCTGCAAAGTGAGGGAGTCAGGCTAGACCAGCGGTTTCTACACAACTCCTCGGAGCCTGGGGTTCTGAGGGTCCCACTCCTGAGCAGAAAGGGAGTGGGCAGGTGGAGCTCCTGCCCCAAGTCTCTTCCACCTGGGCTGCCTCTGTCTTCCCATGTCAGTGTAGCTTACTTGAAAGATTCTGTGGTTGGAAAATGGGTGGATGTCGCCTGCTGAGGAGTGCTCCCTGGCCATTCCACTCTGACAGTCTGTCACCCTGACGCAGGCCAGCTCCAGACAGCAGATCCCAGATGCTGGATGGTGGGTTCAGCATGCCACCGAGCCAGCCTATTCCCCGCCAGCCTGACTCCCAGCCCCCAGCGTCTGTGGCTACAGCCCCACACTCTGCAGTCCTGTCAGTGGTCCAGCCATCAAGGAGATCTGGTTGATTGGGGCCAAGAATAAAAGTTCTGCTCCCAGGAGTACTCAAAACCAGACAGCCAAGGGGACTAGGCAGGACCAGCTCTGAGCTGGCAAGAGAAAAAGGAATAGAGAGATTGGGCAAGAAGTGACTCCTTTCAGATTCAAGAGTGGCCAGTAGATGGGCTGTCTGGAAAACGACTTTCTCAGTTCAGAGGAGGAGGTGAGAGTAGGGTATTTTTGCCTTGACCTCTCAACTTTAGGAAGAGGACAACAATTTTTTTCCCAGATGTTTCTCGAATTAAAAAGAAAAGATGAGGAGTATATATCTGGGGCACAGGTGCTTGTTCTGTTTTCGAACACTGGTTACAGAAGGCTCAGAGGGGCACCATGGTCTCAAGTTGGAGTCATTAGAGGGCAGTTTTGGAGCCAACCTCATTGTTGGCAGCTGCTCTCTGGATAGCAGCTATAGAGAAGGGAGAGGAGCACCAAACTTGGCCTCAGACCTGGTTCAAAATCCGAATCCATCACCTACTAGTTGTATGACCTTGAAAAAGTTGTTCCACCTCTGAATCATAGTTTCCCTGTCTGTGAAATGGGAAGGATCCCACCTACTCTGCAGCATCTGGATGGAGATAGAAGGTCATTCATGCATGTCAGTGCCCACCCCCGTGGGGGTCATAGAATAGGTGGTCATTCTTCTGTGTTGTCCCCCACAGCCTTGCTATCCTCCAGGAAAACTCTGGGCCCAGAATGCAGCCAGGTGAGCCTAAAGGGATCCAGAACAACACGCATGGGACCAGTGTGGGCCCCACTGGCCCTGGAGACCTGGTTGACATTTCCTTTCCGAGAGACGTGTAGAGAGCAGGATTTTAATGGCCTTGTGTGCAGAGGGTGACATTTATACCCCAGAGATTTAGAACCGCTTGGTAAATGCTGAAACGCTTTTTAGAAATTTTAAAAATTAATTCAGCAGCCATAAAACTTCTTAATGGGCCAATTAGAGGGTTTAGGAATGCCAGAAGCCTGAAATCCTTTCTGTGTTTGGGATGTGTCTGCTGATCCACCATCAGTGGGGCTTGTCAGCTCTGACATGCTTCCCAAAGAGACTGGCTTGTCACTTGGTGACATTCATACTCTGCTGAAGTCTGCAGGAAGATGGGTTAGGGTGGAGGATACTGGCAGGAGTCCTTGAGGTATTTTTCACTCTGTGGCCCTGGCCTCATTACCTCCATATTCTAATCAACCAAACCACCATCCCCAGACTAGATGATGCACACTGTAGTTTCTGGCATCTGGTATTCCATCTATCAGAACTCTTCATTTGTTGGCATGTCTGCACAGCGACCACAGCTCATAAGATGTGTAATCTTACGATGCCTCGAGGTGCTGTGCGCTTCTGATTCATTAAAGATTTGGTTATGCACAGTATCGCCTTTGTGTCAGGCCTCTCCGAACATGTTTTAACACTTTGACGACTGGGCAGTCTCACGTGAGTTGACCAGAGCGGACTTGGGCTGGGACACAGGAGGCCTGAGTCTCAGGCTTGGTTCTGCCACAAACTGGCTATGTGACTCTCAGCAAGTCACTTTTTCTCTTTGGTTCTAAGTGTCCTCATCTATAAATTGAAATGTGATACTTTGGGCTCTGCCTGTCTCACTAGAATGAAGCAAAGATCAAAACAGCAAACCAACACCCTAAGGTTTTGAAAGTGAAAGGGGTTAACGTGTGGCCCCCTTCAAGTAAAAAGACTATTGTTTTTATTAATGACTTTCGTTCACTCTTTTCTCCAACTGTGTTGGACGACAGAATGCACTGCATTCCAAAAATGATGCACAATGAATGCTTTCTCTCTCGTGGAGAGAATTGGGTTGCACGCTAGAATACTTCCAAAGGCAACAGGAGGAAATGGCTTTGGGGCTCAGGGTAGAGAGACCTGGAGGCAGCCTGGACATGGAGTCTGGGAGACTCAGCCTCCAGCACCATGAGACCTTTCCCTTGCCACAGCTTAGGCTGCCAGCTGCTCCTGGTGCCTCCCAGTTTGGTCTTGCCCATCTGTTCCTGGACCCTGTCACTCTCACTGGACAGTCCTCTGAAGGGGCCAGAGGGCCTGCCACCCGCTTGGCCAGGGACAGCTGAATTAATACTTCTGTAGCTTTTTGGCACCCCTACACGTTAAGTGCCCCCACATCCCACATAAAATCTAATTTATTTACTGTTAGTTGTAATTTCCCAGTAATTATATCACATGTGGGAATTTTTAGGAAGTGAGACAAGTAATCCGTAAATTGTTTCCAGTTGTTTATAAATAATAGATGTAACAATGGTGGTGATGTAATATTGCATTTTACATTGTAGCATAGTTGCACATAGATTACTATACAGCAGTGGTAGGAACATGCAGTAGGAATGAATGAATCTTGCAAACATATTGTTGAGATAAAATAGCCAGACATAAGAACGGACTTACTGTTGACTGTTGACTCCCTTTACATAAAGTGCAAAAATAGGTGATATTAACCTATGGTGTTACAAGTCAGGACAGTGGTTACCCTTGGGGAGGAGGATAGTGACCTGAAGGGGTCTGAGCAGGGTTTTGGGTGCTGGTAATGTTCAATTTCTCAGTCTGGGTGCTATTCATTTGTGAAGCTTCATTGAGCTGCATGTATTTGCAGTTGTACATGTTTCTGCATGCATGCTGTATTTCAATGAAAGCTTAGCAATCTAAACATTTGTTGATAGTAAATTTGTAACTTGATCTCACGTTTTGGAGCCAATACATATTTTTCAGGTCTCAAAACATTTTTCAGATGTCCCAGGCCTCGTGTATTTAACAGTCTGGGCCACAGATGGGCCATCTTCTTCTTGTCTGTGGTACAGCTCCTTCTCCCCGACCTCTCTGGACATCACTGAACTGTGGGATGGTCCAGGAGGTCAGGGCCATGGGCTGTAGGGGAGGCCTTGCCAGTCACCACCCTTTCAAATTGGGAAAAGCTCACATTCAGCCCTTCCCCAAGCATCCTGACCTTCTCTACCCAGGTGGCCCTGACTGGCACTGATGGCCCACGGTGGTTATGTCCACACCATTACTTGGAATTTACTACACATGCCTCAGTTTCCTTATGCTTGTCTTGTCCCTTATGAGACTTTTGAGGCTGGGGCCCATCACATCCTTTGTTTTTGTGACCCTCCAGCACCCAATACAGAACCCCGGTAGAATAGGCATTCAATAAACATCAGCTCCAGCTGGGCACAGTGGCTCATGCCTGTAATCCCAGTGCTTTGAGAGGCAAAGACAGACGGATCACTTGAGTCCAGGAGTTCGAGACCAGCCTGGGCAACATAGTGAGACCCATAGTGGGAGGCTACGCTGGGAGGATTGCTTGAGTCCTCCAGCCTGGGCAACAGAGTAAAACCCTGTCTCAAAAAGTAAATAAATAAAACTAAATAAACAACAACTCCTTGACCTTCATCTTTGGATTTCTCTTTCCCACAGATACCCTGACCTGGACGGGTTCAGGCTTGGGGACATTTACAAGCTGTGTGACCCTGGGGGTATTTGTTCCATCCCTAAGTCTTGCTTTTATAAATCAGGACAGCAATCCTAGTGTCACGGAGCTGCAGTGAGGCTCAGATGTGCTGCTGTAGAGCAGGTGTCCATGGATAGCGCTGTCCCTGTGCCCTCGGGTGGCATTCTCAGTCCTTGCCTGGTACAGGGTAAGAGGAGATCACGGAAGGAAATGAGTAGCCCCTTCATCCCTCAACAGCACCCCAAAGAATCCACTCCTCGAAAAAGTTCAAAGAAACACTAGCAATTTATTGATTTTCTATATTTCCAAAAAAGCAAATACATTAGTGTGTCACACAAGGAAACTGGGCCCGGCCAGCACAAGGTTCCTCTACAAATATGAAGCAAGGGGAGGGTGGGCTACAGGGAAGCTCCAACATCCCTCACAGCAGCCCTCGGCTTCCCTTCCCTGCCCACCCCAGCCACAGTCTTGTTCCTCCCAGCCAGCTCAGCCACGTTCTGAGGTGGACACTCAGAGAGCAACGGTGCCTCTTGGATCCCCAAGAGGAATGTGGAGTCAGGGCTGCTAGTATGGTCCCCACTGCAAAGGTGGCTGGTGGTCAATGACTGGATTTGTCATTGGCCACCAGCACAGGAGATCCCAGGGTCAGGGTAGGGGCAGAGTCTGTGTCCTTCCTCATTTGGCCCCAAATTGGAACTTCTTATTTTGGGCATTGGCCCTGGTAGTGTGAAGTCAATGTGGACTTAAAATTCTGAGACATGGGCCAGGCGCGGTGGCTTACGCCAATAATCCCAGCACTTTGGGAGGCCGAGATGGGTGGATCATGAGGTCAGGAGATCGAGACCATCCCGGCTAACATGGTGAAACCCCGTCTCTACTAAAAATACAAAAAAATTAGCCGGGCGCGGTGGTGGGCGCCTGTAGTCCCAGCTACTGGGGAGGCTGAGGCAGGAGAATGGCGTGAACCTGGGAGGCGGAGCTTGCAGTGAGCTGAGATTGGGCCACTGCACTCCAGCCTGGGCGACAGAGCGAGACTCCGTCTCAAAAAAAAAAAAAAAAAAAAAAATTCTGAGACATGTGTCGGCTACATGAAGCCTGGCAAACTCCTTGCTCTCTTTCTCTAAGAAAAGCCCCTCTCAGTTTTGCCCCTCTCAAAGTGACAGGCCTGGGTCAGTGGCCCAGGTGACCTGAGCTGGCCTGGGAGGGAAAGAGCAAGGTCACCAAAGTAAGGCCTACCCTAACTGTCCACCTCAGCCCCTGAGGTCTGGAAGGCTGCCTGGTTCCCAGGGCAGGGGCTGGGCCCATGGGGCTCTTCATCCTGTGGGGGTGGGAAGAACATGAGGTGAGGGGCTGCAGGAGGCCAGGGTAGTGCTAAGGGGAAGGGGCATCTGCCTGGGTTGGTAAGTTTCACATGCAGAGCTGCGTTTCCCCTCCCGCCCTGACCGGACTGCACAGCCCCCACCCTGGGGAGCCCTAAAGCCAAGGACTCATGTCTCCGCTTTCCTCCAGGAAAACATAAGCTGCATGAGGACAGGGATGTGGTCTGTTTTCTTCCCTGATGTAGTCTAAGTGCTTAGGACACTGCCCAGCACAGATTGGTGTGCCATAAATATTTTTTAGGAGAAGAATTCCTCTGGGTTCTGATGGTGACAAAGAAGGCCCCAGAAACCTATGCTCAGGACAGTCCAGGGAGACCAGGCTCCACGTGGTTCCCTGAGAGGGAGAGGTGGGCCAAGAGTGGGCCTCCCAGTGTAAGCAGAAGCAAGGGACAGACCCACAGTACCACAGCACAGTTGGCTAATGACCAGGGACACCTCTCAGAGGACAGCATCCTCACATGTCTGGCTTCCCCCATCTCAGTTGTCATACTGTATGAGTCCACATCGGTGTTTTCCAGCTCTGATTGCTGGGGCAAGAGGTGGGTTTGGACTCGGGGGTGGTGCAGAAGAGGAAGAGACTTGGGAGGAGGCTGAGAAGGGGTGGGGAGGAGGAGCATCTTATATTCTTCTAGAGAAGGGCACAGACCAGGAAGTTAATTCCTCTCTAACACCAGCAATGCTAGCATGGAGGTAGAGGCTGGAAGGAGGAAGGCTTGGGAGCGTTGGGCTCTACTCTGTCCTAGTGTACACCAAGGGCTGTCCACACAGGTTTTCTTATAAGGCCTTCGGGAGCCCTCCTGCTACTGCTCGTCTGAAGTGCACATCGTCTGGGGGCTCGATGTGGCTGATGCCCCTAATGGCCCTGTTTATCACATCCCCTGTGGGTTTCACAGAGTGGAGACAGGACAGCTGGGGTCAGGGGAAGTGGAGGATGGCCCCTGGCTGGGATGTGAGCTTGCAAGTACCCTGATATGGCACTTTCCTTTCCTAATCTACCCAAATTCCCCCCCTCCAAGTCTCCTGGGACCCCAAACACTCCCTCACTTGACTCACAGCAGGCTTGGTGGAAATATCTTCCTGGTTAATTTATATACCCCAACTCCATCCCACTAGAAGCTGGAATAGGTATATACCCAGCCCCGCCTGTTCCCCTCTCCACTGGGAATATGAAAACCAAACAGCCATTCCCAGAACAGCTCTTGGGAAAGATCTGCAATAAAATAGCCTTGTTAAAAAATCAATTTTTTACCTTCTTTCTCCTGCAACAAGTAGATTACAAGACCTCTGAATGCGGGGCCTTTGCAGGCTGAGCCTGCTCTGATGGGCACACAGCCCAAGAGGGTGGCAGGCACCATCTTTCAGCTCCTACTCGCCTGAGCAGGCCTCACTTGGCAAAGTATGCGAAAGTGTCCTGCTGTCCTCTGGAGCCCCACACCTGCCCAACCTCAGTCCTTGTGGTGCTGTAGGAGGGATGGCATCATCAGACACACCAGATTTGCCCATGAGATACACCAGACCTCCCTTCCTGGAAAGCAGTCTCATAAGCGGAGAGGCTGGCCCAGCCCGTTACTCCTGCACCCTCGGAGACCGCTGGTAGGAAGCCTGCAGGACCCCTCGGAGGGCCTGACTGCAGTGATGGCCCCCTTGCCCTGGCACCATACGTTTCAGGAACTATGAGCCGCTCACCAAAAAGCACATGTTGTCCTTGCCTATGAGTAAGAAACACAGGAGAGCCCTTTTCGCCACCTTACGAGCTGCAACAAAATAGCTTACCTAGCTTTTTGCAGTTTGTGGTTATGCTTTAAGACACTCACACATACACACATGCACACGCACATGCATGCACACACTTACACTATACACATATATATACCATTTCTCAGAGGAAGAAATATTGACATCACATATAAGCCCCTTTAACTCAAGAAAGCCCCCCCCACCCTCCAACCTCCCTAACTCCCATTGCCTGCCAGTTCCCCCAAGGAAAAAAAATCTAAAAATATTTCCGTTATCCACAGTTTTTAGGTTTCCTCTCAGTTTTTTGTGACCTTTTCCAAATACTGCACAGGATGGACAGAAAACCCCATCCAGCGAGGCCTGAGGGCTTCTCAGCTGGGTCATATCTTCCTGGAAAAGGAGAAAGTCCTCCAGTTAGTGTTTACAGTGAGATGTTTCCATACCACAAGCCCAGCCTGTACTGCCACCCTCTTCTCACATCAGCCCTCAGGTGTGCCCTGGCCTGAGACTGGATTCAGGGCTGCCCTAGACACATTTATAGGTTGCCCTGTGGATTCAGAAGCTTGCCAGCTTTTTCTGCCACCCTGCCCCACTGTCCCCTGTCCACTGTGTTCCTCACTAAGCAAGAAGCTGGTGTTCATTAAGGATCTGCTGAACCGAATCTCTTTCCCCTTTTCCACCTTCAAGTTGTTGCAGCTTGTTTACCAGGAGAGGATATCTGAAGTCTTATTTAACCTTCATCCAGGCCAAAGTTACAGTCCTCTTTCCCCACCAGGGGTTGGGGTGGGGGTGCTGGCAGACAGCCTGGCTAAGAGGTCCCCCTCAGCTCAGGAGACCCTGTCTTGATCCCAGGCTATTTGCAGATGGCTCCACGCGGAGCTGCCTCTGAGGCCCCTCTCTAGGGGTGACGACATCTGGCTGGAGTATCTATTTGTGATTCTCAGTTTACCTGCATAAGAAACACTTTAGATACTCGTTTAAAAATAGACTTTCCTGGATCCCACTCCGGGGCTATTGAGTCAGAATAGCTGGGGTTGCGCCAAATGTGTGCATTTTAGCAAGCAATCCAGATGATTCCAATGAACACTAAGGTCTGCAAGCCTTTCTCATAGGATTGGTTCTGAGTTTTGGGGGCCTAGAATCATCAGCTGGAAATAAACTTGTCCATACTGGGCATGTGCAGAGACTGGAAAGTGAATTATAAAAGGATAAAAAAGTGAGATGTGGATGACCAAGCCCAGAATGACATATTCTAGAACTCCCGTTATCTATATTGTAGAACTCACTGTAGTCCATGTGAATGGCACCACCTGTGTTGTTCAGTGTGCAACCTACACATTCGTACCTAGCAGTCCTGCCCAGACCCTCTGACCCCTCTGACACTCCCAGGACATTATACACCCCTAACGTCCTGAAGGTGGGACAACCCACGTTCCCAGCCAAGCAGTCTACACAACTGCCTGTGTTGTCCAGAGCCGGGTGAAAGGATGCTTCTGTGTCCCTGGGAGCACAGGCCTAGCCTCTGTCTCTGAGACTGGCTGAGGCTGTTGCAGTGGTCCCGGAGGCATCCTTTGCCCTGAGGGTGGGGCGATTGATTCTTACCTGCAAGCCTAACTTGTTTGGACAGCCTCTTCTTAGAATCGGGAGGTGAAGTTCCTGAGGCTGTTGGCCCCAGCTAAGGTCCCCAGCATGTTCCTATCGAAACCTTGCTGCAAAGGGAGAAACAGCAACCAAATGACACAAAACTGTTTGGGGCTTGCTGTGGGGTCAGACACTGCCCACTGCCCTCCCAGAGCATCCTCGGCTCACATAGCCTCCGCTCTTATTGCTAAGTACATGTGTCAGGGCTAAAACCGGCCTCAGTAAATGTGCTACCAAACATAATAACTCTCCACGAGTTGGTGAAATGTGTTTGAACTTCCACTGACACATTTGAATTTCCTACTTGCATTTGCAGAACCCTGAGTCAAGGCATGAGGATTTAGGTTAGTATTATTTTTAAAACAGAGCAACAATCAAAATCAGATTAGAGACGTTGTCAGTTGTTCTTCTCTCTGACCATCTCTATCTTTTTTTTTTTTTTTAAACAATTCTGGCAACAGCTCTTGGGCAGAGAAGACATGCCCAGTGTTTCTCAAACAAAGGAGCAGGGGGCTGGCACTGGTAAGAAGCTGCTGTGCTAGAAGGTTCTATTTACTTGTCTGTTCTCCACCTCCAGCCCCGCTAGCCCCTAAGTGCCTGCTGGATGGAGAGTGAGTCTTGTTCCTGTTATTTCTCCCAGCATACAGCAGGTGCTCAATACATGCTTCCAAGTGAACGTGGACAGCATGATTTGAATGCAGCAATAGGCCCAGGTGCCCTTGAAAAGAGAGTCCTGCTGCCAGCCCTGAGCTCTGAGCACCAAGCCAGCCATCACTGACCTGTGGAAACAGGAGGGGAGATGGCATAGGCGATCCGAAACAGCAGCTGGTTCAAAGCCCTGCTCCTCCTGTCTTTAGGCATGTATTACATGATGCCATTTTTCTTCTGCAGATTTGCATGCTCATTCCTGTCGAGCTTGGCTCATGTCCTGACTCACTGAATCAAGACAAAGTCCTTGGACCCTGATTCCCTATTCAGCAAAATGGATACAAGCCATGTGGCCTGTCTCACCTGTGCTTGTGACAACTCAATGCATGATGGATGTGAAGGCCCTTTGGGAACAGAAGCACCAACTAGATCGTGCCCAGGACGGTTGTCAAGCACAGCTAGAGGGAGGAGTGGAGACTGAATGGGGACGCTGGTTCCCAAAGGCATGTGTAGAAGGGAATTCCCACCAAGAGGGATGTCAGTGGATTCTCTGTGTGTCTTAGGCCAGGGGTGGACTCCATTTGTGTTTTGGGGTAAGCTGAATGCTTTGGACCACCATTACACAGTGGGAGGAAGCTCTCACCAGTCCTCCTTACCTGCCTCCCCGTCTCCCTTTGTCTATCTGGCAGCTGCCATTTGCCAAGCCCACCCCCACTGCAGTGCTGTTGGAAAGGAGCTCTGCAATGTCACATGGAGAACAAGGGCCACTCTTTGCTGTGACCTTCAGATTTCCCCAATCATCTTTGGACACCATGGGTTCATGGGTCTCCCTATTGTCCCCTGCTGTGCTGGAGGAAATTCCTTCTGCCCCAGGCTGCTCAACCGATCCTCAGGCTTCTCTGTCCTCCATCCCTGTCTTTCTCCCTCCTTTGCCTACTCCCTCTCTTCCCATGACAGAGATGCTTGAGTCCCCTCTGTCTTTAAACAGATCTCTTTTTACCCACTCTTTGGCTTCTTCTTCTCCAGGCTAAATTGCAGTGAGCAGCATCTCCTCTCAGCAACTCCACATCCATCCCCACCCACTGCCTTGCCCCCTGCAGCAGGCCCCATGGGGCTCTCTTTGCTTGGCCAGCAGTGCTCCTGAAGGGCTCCAGAGACTTCTGAAGCACCAGATCCAGGGCCTTTCCCAGTGTCCATCCCCTGGTCCTCTAGGTAGCGCTGGGAACTGATGCCCTGCCTTCCTTAGAGCTTCCTCTTCTCACCAGGTCTTCAGCCCCTTCTGGCACCCTACACAGTTCCCCATTTCCCTGGCCTTTGCTCCTTGTCCCCAGCGGATGGTCTTCATATTTCTGCCCTGTCCCTCAAGACTTTTCCATACACATGCATCCCATGGTGGTCTTGCCTGTTCTCATGGCTTCGCCTGCCTGAACAAAGCTCCACTCTGTATGGTAGCTCTGGCCCCTCTGCCAGGGCCCACACCACCTCCAGCCTGGTCTCCCATCCAAGTCTTCCAAACTCAACCTCTCCAAATTGGGATCCCTCTTCCTCCCATCTCAAAGCCTTCTCAGCCTCTCCACGTCTGATCTGTCTTTGTGAATGTAACCATAGTCTTCAAGCTAAAAGCTCCAGCCTAATCAGCCCCACTGCTCCGTTTCTTCCACCTCCTGTCCTTTATGTCCATGCTCATCACTGAGGAATGGGAAAGAAGGGGCCATGTGAAGATGTCCTACAACAAGACCTTATACCCTAGAGGACTCTGCCCCTGGCTAGGTGGGGAGGGGTTGAGGAGGCCAAGGTCACCACAGGACAAGGACAGCAGGCTCCAGGCTTCTCAGCCCACCCTGCCTGGCTCACACGTGTGGGATTAGTCTTTCTAGTGCTGCTTTGATCATGAGACCCTCTATTCAAAACTTTGAATGGCTCCCCGGTGCCAAAAGTGCAAATCCAAGCTCCTCAGTCTGAAATTAAAAGGGCTTTGTAACCTAGCCCAAACCTACATTTCTAGCTGGAGCGCACCCCATGTCCTCAAAAGACTTGTGTGCTTTTTGTCCACTCTGCTTTTCAGTTTGCTGCTAAAGGATCCCACCCCGGGCCTGTCACACATTTCCTTGATTTCCTCTGCCCTCCATGTTCTCAGCACCCCTCGCAGATCCCAGAGCCCAGAGACTTGATCAGAATGTTCATCACATTCATTTTCATGTAGAAGCTGTCTTTGTTTCTCAGACTGTCCCGAAGGGCAGGGGCGTTTCTCCAGTGCCCAGCCCAGAGCCCAGCATATGCCAGGTCCTCTGCTCATGAGCAGGAAGAACCTCAGAAGAGGATGATGTCCTGGGCTCTTACCTGTCTGAGGACACCCTGCAGTTCCTTGCTGGACCACATGTCAGACAGGAGAAGCCGGGCAGCTTCTGCGGCCTTGGGTGAGGCACTGGGCAGGTGAAAAGTGCATTTGTGAGATGAGATTCCAGGAGGCGTGAGAAGGAACACCCTCTTCCCTCCCACCCCCACTGCCAGGGACTGGACACAGGGGAGGCCTCAGAGGAGGCCTCAGGTGTGCAAAAGAGAGAAGCCCCATTGGGGTGTGGTGAGCCTGGTCACCCTACACAGTGGGCACAACCCCATGACCCTGCCCACCTAGAGCACCCCAGGACTCTCCTCAGGGGCCATGAGGGGGCAGTGCTCTTCCACTCCAGTCCCCAGCCTTGTCCTGGGAAGAGGCAGCCCCACAGAATAGGATAAAGTCCCTATTCAGTTGGACCTGCTGCCCCATGCCTCCTGCTGGCCCAGTGTGTTGCCTCTTCCTTCCGTGCAGCCCTGGGGCCTGGATGCTGGACCCTTCGCTCCACGCACTCTCAGCTTCTGGAACTTCTCCTCCATTCAAGCCTCCCCCGTCCCTGGCTCCCCCTGCCCTGGGTGCTATCCCTGCTCCATGGAGAGCTGCGGGACTGCCTCCTGCTGTGCAGGGTGAGGAGGGGCTCTGACTGGGGCGCAGCCTGTGGGAGCACCCCCCGCCCACCTGCTGCGGCACAGGTTGATGATGTTGTTGAGCATGCTGCTGGAGAAGTACTGCTTGGCCAGCTGTGGCTGCGAGGCCATCAGGTTCCTCACGGTGTAGCAGGCCGAGGATAAGATGTCTTCAGAGTTGTTGGTATTGCCAGTGTGGCTGGTGAGGAGCCTGGTCACCTCTGGGAACACCTGGTTCCCTGGGAGAGGAAGGAGTTGGGGCACAGGGTCAGGATGACTGGGGAAGGAGGGGCTGAGGGGTTCCCTCTGGGGCCACACTCTTGGATAGCCTTCTGCCAGGCTCTGAGCCAGGGGGCCCTCAGGGCTTCCTGGCAGCTCAAGCTCAGGGCTCAGAGACCCAGATAGGACTTTTGCAGATCTGCTCCCAGCCCTCAGGTGACAGGCTCCCCACTCCTGTCTCCACACCTGTCTTTGGCCTGCTTCCTTTCCTGGAAAGCTCATCCCAGGGAATGGCTTAAAAGATGACCTTCAAGCAGGCTTTGAATTGCAGAGAGCCTGCCATGTCTCAGCTAGAGGGGGAGGAGAGAGAGGGACCTTACCCATCACTCTGTGCAGCACAGGGTGGCGGGACATGTTGCTCAGGAGGGAGGCTCCAGACCGCACCACATCAGAGTTGCCAGATTGCAGGAGGCGGGCAATTTGTGGCAGGCCCTTTTCCTTCAGCCCAATCAACTGGCTCATGCCACTGGACATCTAAGAGAGAAGGAACAGTTAAGGAGCTAGCCTGTGGCTTCCCCGGCACCATGGCAGGCAGAAAGGGGCAAGGAATCCCAAAGGCAGACATCCCAGAACGCTTTCTCTTTCACGTTGGAAGCACTGGCAGACACAGAAATCTGCTCACATGTGGGTAACAACAGAAACATAGGCTAACATGCACCTCCCCTTTCCCAGCCCTGATCCTGTCTCCCTGATCAGCCTGCAGACCAGATGGGTGGAGAGAGGGAAGTTTCTTTTCCCCTACTCATAGTAACCCAGAGTCAGCTTCTAGACTAACCCAAGTGTCCAACGCTGCTCTCTCACCCCACTGTCTCAGCGCTGCCCCCATTATGTCTCCCCATACTATCTGCCCATGTGAAACTATACGGTCAAGGGTATTTGTCAGTTATACAGCTGGCCTTCTTCTTCCAACTTTCTTACCTCTTTAGAATCCAACACATATTTGTTGAGGGCTTGCTTGAGAAAAGAGGGCTAAGAAAGGGTCTGGGCCCACATGGAGACAGAACTGGGGTCCCCTAGAGGTAGCCCAGTTCACCCAGACCTCTAAGCAACAGAGCCACCCCAAGTGTAACAGGTCTAGGTTGATTTGGCGTTCTCAGAGCTGCCCAGCCTCACTCCTCATGGCCACAGAAGTTCTCTGCCCTTGGTCCACTCTAGTGCTGCTGCTGCTCGGTTCCCTTGTCTTAAGTAAAGCTGGAGAACAGTTGGCCATCTGGCCCATCTCAACTCTTCTTGATTGCAAACAGGTTTCTTCTGGCTTTGCCCCATATCACTGTGCCCTCAAAGCTACATACATTTGGCCTTAACATCTGCACGAATTCTGTCCAGTCTTCTCTGGACCTGCTTGGACCCTAAACCCTCTTTTTCCACCTTTGTCAGTTCAACAAATGGGAAACTCCTTTTGCCAAACACCCTCTCCACCCCATTCCCTAACCTCAAGCAGAACCCAGGAGGCCAGCCAGGGACCAGGAACCATGTGCCCAAGAGGGTTGTGTGGGCATGGACAGAATCCAGCGTTAGTGGGCCCACCCACTCTGCACCCCCCAGCAGCTCCTAAAGGGCAGAGGTGTTTCCCCAGTGCTCAGCCCAGAGCCCAGCATATGCCAGGCACTCTGCTCACGGGAGGCTCCGAAGCCAGGGGACAGGCTGGGGGGAAAAGGAGGGAGCGGAGCCTGGACGGTGGCTGGAGGATGGGGCCACTGCGGGAGAGAAGGTACAGCCCCACTCACCAGCCCCTTGCTGGCTGTCAGGTTCTGCAGGGCACCCGCACAGGCCTCCAGGGTGGCATCTTTCTTGCTTTTGCCCATGAGGTTCAGGTAGGTGCGGATGGCATCTGAATGGTACAGCCAGCCACTGCCCTTGGGGTTGGTCTCTTCCTCGGGCAGGGGGCAGTCGTAGTTGTTGTTCTGAAGAGAAAGAGCAGGTCGGGGGGTCAGTGGGAGCCTCATGAGAGGACACAACCCAGGCATTCTGTCCCTGTTTCCCCAGCCTCAGGGTCGTGGTTCCAGACAGGGTGAGCTGAGGAAGCGCCTGCGGAGGCAGGGAGCCTAGGACAACCCCGCTGCACCCCTTTCCTCTACGCACTGCAGCAGCTCCATGGGATGCAGGAATGGGCCATTGTCTTCCAGACCATCCCAGGATGTGGGAGAAGAGAGCATCCTGGCATCTTGGGAGCTGTGCCCCAGGGCAGCCTTGGCCCAAACCTTCCAGATACGTGGGGCTGCTTTGGGCTCTCCCATCATGATGCTTCCTCCTCTTCCAGACTCAGACAGTAGGTTTGACCCAGCCTGGGCCAACAGGGGTGGTCTGGGACCTGGATTCCACAGCTGGGCCCAGTGAAAGAGGCCTGACTACCCATCCCCGGCAGTCTTCTGCTTCTGGGGAAGCCTGGGAGAGCTCAGGAGATGTTGGGAACCAAGGCCAGAAAGGGTGAGAGTTCTGGCTTTCCTCAGATTCTCAAGGGCAAGGGAGAAGATGGGGGAGACTTGATCCATTATACAGTAAGAAAGACCAAGGCCTGCAAACAGAGGGCTGGAGTTTTAGACCTCTAAGGTGGTCTGAGCCCTTACACTTCCAAGAACAGATTCCCCCTTGTGCAAGATGAATGGCCTCTACTCAGCTCCTGGCATGCAGCATGAGCCCCAGGCCAAGGCGTCAGCACGGGCCTGTCCCTTAGGGCTGGTTTCAGGCTCCAGGAGGGCCCAGAGGAAAGGGCAGATGAAGCACTGGCTCCTGGTGGGATGCTCGATGGGGCGGGCCCTGGCCCTGCCAATGCTGTACTCACCATCATCTTGTCACTCTTGTTGCTGAAGCAGCCAGTGGAGGACTTCTCAGTGTAGGTGTTGCGGGCGTTATACTCCAGCTGGCGGTAGCGGGTGGGCACCTCAGCATCCAGGCGGTAGGAGAGGTTGTGCAGGACACACATACAGTTTTCCACAGACTGGGGACCAAGGAAAGGCATGGGCCTGAGCCTCTGCCCAGCCAGACAGGCTCCTGGCCTACCACCTACCCTAACTAATAAGAGAGCAGAGGCACCTGGGCTGCATCGGGAAAGATGAGCGCAGGCACCACCACACTCTCAGCCTGGAAAGTCTTCCAGGGCTACCTCTGGGACCTGAGTTTGAATCTGTCATTTCCTCGCTGCATGAACTTGACTGGCCTCACTTCTCTGGGCCTCAGCTATCTCAATTGTAAAATGGGACTGCATTCATCCACTTCACTAGGGTATTGGGAAGATGATACAGAGAAAGCACTTATCATAGGGCCTAGCGTGCAGTAGGACTGCTATGGACAACATGCCAATGGGTAGACTGGGATGCTGAAGAATGTGTCTTTTTTCCCAGAACAAACTCCTCCAGAAGAAGCCCCATGCCTCTAGATTCCAAAGCCATCTAGTGCCCCCATCATTCCTTCTTCCTATGGGCCAGTCCTTAGCTGTCAATGTCAGCGGTGCTAAGTCAACAAACAGCAGCACCTGGAACCCAGGGCTTCATCCTGGCATGGGCCCAGATCTTTGTCAATCTCCTTTGGTAAACCTCCAGGACTAGGGTTTGGGGGCAGCAGATTTACCCTTCTAATGATGTTTGGCCCTTGCTGGGGCCTAAGGGAATCTGACTTCCAGGGCTTGGGGTTACATAGGTGTTGGGGATGTTGTGCCCAGAGCAGAAAAGCATCTTGCCAGTTGGAACCAGGCCGAGCAGCCCAGCGTCACTGCTCTCCTCTGCGACCCTGCTGCTGTTTCCAGTGGAGGGAGCAGGAGATAAAATCCCTCCTCACGGAAACTGTGCTGAGAACCCAGATGCTGTGATGCCAGCCAGTCCCCTGGCGGTCTGGGGCCTGCTGGACCTCACTATCTCCTGAGCCACTGTCCTGCCATGGTGGGGACATCTCAGCCTTCTCTTTATCTGCCCTCCACGATTTTGTTTTCTCTCTGTTTGTGCTGTGTGTCCAGAAGTCCAGAGAGGGCAGGAAGGTGACCCTGCCAATGGCTTTTCTGGGAGGCAGTGGGAAGATAGCAGTGGCAGAAAGAGTCTCAGGGGGGACACTAAGCCCTGGGGGCACCAGTATGGATTCCTCGGGGCTGTGGGGCAGGGCACGGGGCCTCAGGACAGGGCTCGGCACCGCCAGTGAAGTGCAGCCAGCAGATACTTGCTGGGAACTTCCTCTGTGCCAGGCCCTCTTCGTGTTTTGCTTATTAACTAATCGAGCCTTTCAGACAACCCATGAGTTGATATGATTATGACCATTTCCATTAGAGTGAAGAGTGAACTGGGGAACAGAGAGATGAGGGAAGCAGCTGCATCGACTACACTTCTAAGTGAGGGAGAGTGGATTTGCATGGGCACGCTGTCCTCAGAGCCCACCCCTGTAGCCACACTGGGCCCTGCATCCAGATGCCCCTTCTACCACCCCTGGCTCTGTGCTACTGTCTTGTCACTGGGCCAGGCCTCAAAGGCACCCAGAAAAGTAGGGGTCTGGGCCTAGGGGTCAGGGTGCCACCAGGGGATGCACTCACCTTGTCGTCACAGCGGCTGGCCGCTACACAGTTCTGGACATAGGCCATGAGGGAATCAATGAGCCCTGAGTAGTTACGCATGGTCTGGCGGCCTGCATCGGCCGAGCTCAGGTTCCTGGGGAAGAGAACAGAGAGTGGGAGAGGGCAGAGAAAGGGGGAAGAGAGAACAGGAAAGGTAGAGACAAGAAAGTGTGGTGTGGGACAGGAAGGAGAGAGAACAGGCAGGGGAGGGGAGGGCAGAGAGGAGACGACGGGGTGGAGATTGGAAGTTGTAGTAGGAGGAAGGAAGGAGAAGAGGAAAGGGAGGAAAGGAATGAAGGGAGGAAAAGATGAAAAAAGAAGGAAAGAGAAACCATTCAGCCAATTCCGCCTGGCCCTGGCCGAGGCTGAAATGAGGGCTCATTTGCACTCAGTTCTTCTCCTCCTTCACTCTGCCCAGTAACTTTATAACTGGCAATGGCTCCATGTGGCAATGGTCCCTCTGCAGCTGCAGCCCAAGGCCCACACCCTGCTACTAGCAGCCGTTTGTGGAACAAGAGCCAGAAGCTCCCACATGCCCAGTCTCTTTCTGTGGGGCAGGAAGAAGCTCTGCTGATGCTGGATCAGAAGTGGAGCTGGGGGTGGCCAGGCTGGGCACCAGAAGCTCTCTCTCCACCCAAGCCGTGTTCTGCCCCTAGCAGTAGGCTCATTCCCAAGCAATCTGGGCTCATCAGCCTGGTGCAGGTGGGGTGTGGCTGCTATTGCTACCAATAGCACATCAACCCCATAAAACTCTTAATTACCCTCACTTTTCATCTCCCCAGCCTCTCTGCTTCCTGGAGGCTGCTACTGGAGGCTGGCAGGGAGAAACACAAGTTGAGACACAGAGGCACATGCCAGCTGCACCCACCACTCTGGGGGGGGGGCGGTTCTCAGGAGCTGGGAAAGACAACTCCCATTAAAGCGAGCTGGGACCCTAAAAGGGATCCTGCTCCAGGGTTCCAAGCCCTGTACAAGCCGCCCCTCCACACCTACCCCTCTCGCCAGCTTGTAAACCTCTGGTTCTAGAACAAGCCCTCCCACCAGCCCCACAGGAGCTTTGCCACACCCTGGTACGGAACTTAGGCAACTTTGGGCAAAGCAGTGCTATCTTCATGCCAATGAACATGGCAAACAGTTTTAACACCACAGCTGGGAAGTGACTCATTAGCAACCCATCGGTAGACTTTTGTCTAAAAGAACACTCTTCAAGATAGCACAAGAAATGCATTTTTTCATGGGGTGGAGGAGGGAAATGGTTGAACCAGTTTGGATATTCAGATCCAGGCATTTCACACTCAGATTCCTGATTAATGTCCGCTGCATTCTCTCAAAGCGGGTGGTAGGGTCCTGGGCCTTATCCAGATCCAGGGAAGTTAGGAAGGTCTGAGTCCCTGTGTCTTGCAGCCTGCCCATAAGAGCGAGTGCCAGGTTGTCTGTTATGTTCTATGCACTGGCTGAATGTTGTCTGAGATGGGGCTGTCTGGGGAAGGACCCGAGGCTGGCACAGAAAGACCCCATGTATCTTCTTCTCTCACCTCAAGCAGCCTGTGGCATTGAAGAAGACCTCAGGGTCCACCACTTCCCGGGACATGTTGCTATTGCCATCGCACCAGCCAGAGAAGGGGATGATGACGCGGTCGGCCAGAACAGGCAGGGCGTCGGCAATGAGCTCCTCCTTCAGCTCGTCAGTGGAAGACAGGTTCCAGAGCAGTCCTGGGGGGCAGAGACCATCATCCCAATTTGTGCCAGGCTTAGGATGCCCTAGGGACCGAGGTAACAGCCCCAGCCTGGACTCTAGCAAATGGGCCCTACTGAAATGTCACCTTCCAGGTAGCCCTGGTCTATAGAACCTATTGTCTGACTGTTTCATGAGACCATTTCTCAATGTTCCAACCAGACTGAAGGTTCCTTGAGGGCAGGGAACATCTCAGAGTTCTCTGTCAAGGCCAAAATTATGCATGTGGAAAGTGATCAAAAAACGTTTGATTGATCAGTGGTTTTTAGTGTAAATTTTGGCACTTGGAATCTTCTAACGCAGTCTCTTTTCCATCTAAAAGTTATTCCAGAAATACTTATCAATTGTTACTCTGTACATGGTCTGATCTTCCCAGTCCAATTCTAGGTCTTCATGGTGACCTCTTCCTCTTGTGCCCCCGACCTTGAGTGCTTACCATATTTCTTGAACACAGCGTAGGTGCTTAAGACCTGTTAACCCCTTCCCCCTTCAGTCTTACTCTCTTTCCATCACCTGGGAATCCCAGGGCTTGTGGAATATGGATCTTGCCTGGACATCAGCCTTCCTCCTTTTGCTCTTTAACCTCAAAAAGATGGTGACCCCTTGTGTGTGTGCACACCACCCAAGGTCACCCTCTGGACACCCCTAATTGGTCCAAGGCCAGTGTCACTAGACTCTCAGGATATTGGCCCTGGGTCAAATCTGTACAGCTGTGTCTTGGCCCAGCCTGGAGAGGTTGACTTGCACCCCAGTCTGGGGCCATAGCCAGTGGCCTTGCACAGCCCCCACGCTGGCTCTCCATGGCTGTGGCGTCCTACCAGTCAGCTGCTTCTGGATCTCGGCGTTCCCAGTTCTCCTCAGGAGGGTGACTGCCTCGCGGATCCCATTCTGCCTCCGGGTCTCCAGCTTGTTGGTGGTGCTCCTGAACACCAGGTTGCGCAGGGCCCCCGCCGCGGCCTGCTGGACGTTCTGGTTGGGGCTGCGGAGGAGGTCCACCAGCTTGCAGATGCCTCCCAGCTGATAGACCTGCCAGGAGAGAGTCGCCACACTGCCTGGTCAAGGGAGATGAGGCTGATCTAGTTATTGTCTACTCAAAGCTGATTTTTTTTTTCAGACCAAAAAATCTATCAGTTCAGAAATATTCAAGTCTACCAAAATAAATAAGCAGTGTGAGGTCATGATAACTGACCCAGACCAGGAGGCAAAAGACCTGGATGCAGATCCTAGCTCCCATATCCTAGCTCCCATATCCTAGCTGGGAGACCCTCAGCTAGGGTCCCTCCTCTTTCCTGAGTCCTGCTTTCTTCCTCTGGAGAATGATGGTGAGGACCTGACAAGAAAGTGAATGTAAATACATTTCAAAACCCTAAAGCAGAACACAGACATAGAAACGGATACGATCTTATCCGGGACTCTGGGAAACACGTTTCTGACTACATCCTCGGGCTGAACTGAAGAGCCCTGTAGTGTCCTTCCCACCAGCAAAGCTTTGGAGGCATCAACAGGCCCTGTTTTCTACCGTAAAATGCCTGGAGAGAGAAGGGGAGTGGGAGAGAGGAAGCGGGTAGGAGGGCAGGAGTTGAGAGGTGGGGAGCAGTCATGTTCTTTAGTGGGATTTGAGAAAGGGGGTTTCTGTTGAACCTATGGCTGGCATTGAAGTATCTCTTCCACGACCAGTGGAGGAAGTGTACATGCCTAATGTCCACTTAAACAGAGGGCTTTGCTCTGCAGAAAGTTAAGATGCCCAGCTCTAACCTTGGGCAATGTGAAGGCCCCTGGCAGCTGGGCAGGGCAAGAAGAAGCCAACTGCAGATGCCCCCACCCATCTCTAAGAACAGAGTCAGGCTGATACACCCAGGCCCTGCGCAGGCCCACCAAGGAGGAAGGTATGCAGCAAGCTACCTGTTGCTTGGCAGATTCATCCTGGAAGCAGGTATGCTGGATGTAATAGGCCCCAATGGCCTGGTACTTCTCATCCTGGGAGCTCAGGTACTGCACAGCCTTGGGGATGGTCAGCCCACTGCACTCGATGTCCTCACTGCAGATCCTGTGAAGAATGGGCAGTGGGGGTAGTTACAGGGTGGGCTGGGAGCCCTGCTGAGGGGGCTCAGAATTCCTCCTGGTACCCTAAGCTGCCACAGCCTAATCGCAGTCTGGGCCCACCTGGAGAATACCCCTGGGAACGGTTCCTCTCCTCCAGAGAAGGGAAAGCTACACCCACTGGATGTTGGGTGGATTTGCCCCATGTGAGAATAGTGAACCCCTGGATTTGCCCCATGTGAGAATAGTGAACTGGATTTGCCCCATGTGAGAATAGTGAACCCCTGGTCACAGTTAATGTCCAAGCAGGTATGTTATCTCTGCACTGAGGAAAAACTCCTCCCTATTCCCTGAGGGGAAGCTTCCCACCCACCTTGCCATCTCTCTTGTTTGTGCCTGGTATTAGGAAAATGGAAGACAATGGCCATGATCCCATCCATCCATCCATCCATCCATCCATCCATCCATCCATCCATCCATCCATTCATTTGTCTATCCATCCATCTATCCATCCATCCGTCCATGCATCCATCTATCCACCCATCTGTCCATACATCCATCCATTCATCCATCCATCCAACCATCCATACATCCATCCGTCCGTCCATCTATCCATCCCCAAGTCCAGCTGGGCTTACACAAAAATTTTCACATCTGTCCTTTCTTCCCATTCTTACAGCCACCAATTTCCTGATCTTGATCACTTTAATGGCAGCAAGGGACTGCCATATTTGGCTTTCTTCCTCAAGCTCCCCCATCTAAAATTCTTACCCTTTTTACTAGATAAGTGGTCCTAAAACCCTGTTCACTGTGTTGTTCTCTAGCTCAGAAACCATCAGTGGCTTCTCCATGCTTCAGGTTCAAGTTTAAACAGCTTAGCCTGATATCCAGGGGCAGGTATTGGGTTGAATCATAGGAAATGTCTGTAGTCAACCTTTTTTGAGCCATAAAACCAGACATTTCATATGTTTTAACCTAATAACCTGGCTGCACTATGAATATTCCCCAGCCCCTATCCAGGGTCTGCTCCAGCAAGACTGTCCCCTTCACTGGACCCTGGCCAGGTCTCAGGCATGCCTCAAGGCACGCCACTGGCCCTGCTGAAGCCCCACCTCTGTGAAGCGTTCCTAGGGAAGGGAAACCTGTCTTCTAAGAACCTCTCCAGTTCCCTTGGTGTAGAGTCACAGGGTGGTGACTGGCTGTGTCCAGCATTCAGAGAGGGAGCCCTCTCCTCATGCTTTGACATACCTGGTGGTCAATAAATAATCATGGTTTTAGCTACAGCAACCCAACTTCATTTCTAAGAAAACCACCTGAGGAGCAGAGCTCTCTGGCACTGAGTTAGTAGAACTGTTGCCTGCATTGAGAGAAGGTCACTGCATTCATCAGTAAAATGGCTTGACACTCATCCCTTCCATATCTCACCTAGAACCTCCACTCAGGGTCTCTGGTTGGGGCAATGAGCTGAAGCCAGAGGCTGCCCTGATCAGCCTCTAAGAGAGAGCGGTTTCTAAGTTCTTCTCCAGATCATCCTAAATACGCCTTACAGCCTTCAAGTAGTTAGGAAAAGTCTAGCTCTACAATGGGGTCCTGCTTATTTTCAGAACAGTGCGGTATTGGTAGGGAAGAGCACAGGATGGAGAGCCAGCTGTGTGGCCTTGGACAAGCTGCTTAACATCTCTGTGCCTTGTTTTCTCCTCAGGAATATTCATGCCTGCCTGGTGAGGGGTGTGAGGATTAAAGACAAAGAATGCAAAGCTCCTGAGGCTCTCTGAAAAGGAGTTAATTGTGTAACTCCAGAACAGCTCTGGGTTGTCCCTATCAGGGTTGCTGTTCCCTGCACTCGCCAAAGAGTCTGGCATGTAGTAGATGCTCGGCAAACGTCTGCCAAACAAATAACAATGAGCAGTAGGTGGTGATGAAGGACAGTTCAAAGGTTCAGGGAGCCCCCAGCACTGAAGGGCAGGCTCAATGCCACTCACAACACCTCTGCGTCTATGGTTCCTAACGGCGCACCCCATTCGGTGTCCTTTATTCCCTCTGGGTGATGGCCATCAACATCTATGCACAGGAGTTGTGCTCCATTCTGTAGCACTAGATCATGAAGCCCCATGAAGTCCCTCAGGGTTTTTGTTGTTGTTGTTGTTTGTTTGTTTGTTTGAGACAGTCTCACTCTGTTGCCTGGGCTGGAGTGCAGTGGCACTATCTCAGCTCACTGCCACCTCCACCTCCTGGGCTTAAGTGATTCTCTTGCCTCAGCCTTCCGAGTAGCTGGGACTACAGGTGCCTGCCACCATGCTTGGCTAATTTTTGTATTTGTTTGTAGACATAGGGTTTCATCATGTTGTTCAGGCTGGTCTCAAACTCTTGAGCTCAAGCACCCTCTACCCACTCCTGCCTCAGCCTCCCAAAGTGCTGGGATTACAGGTGTGAGCCACCACACCCAGGCCATGTCCCTTAGTTTTTATGTCTATTCATCCTATTTGTCTTTTGGATTTACAGGTTATGTTTTAGGTTATGTTATAACATAACCTAAAACCCATTCTTTTCCCATCGTCCGTACAGGGGCATATTCCTTTGCTCTCTCAGAACATGGATAGAGATTTACATACCTAAGATCAGAGGTTCTCAAACTCTAGTGTAAATCAGAATCACTGAAGGGCTTGTTAAAATATGCATTGCCGGGCCCCTTTCCCAGTGTTAGGGTGGGTCCCCACATGAGCATTTCTAACAAATTCCTGGGTGATGCTGATGTTGCTGATTGGAGGAACACACTTTGAAAACCATTAACCTCCCTCTGTTCATAAACTGTGACCTTTAAAACCTACACAGTCGATGTCTGTTTCAGCTTCACTCTAAGAACTTCTTGAGGTCAAGGGCCCATCGGGCCAGGTTCTCCCCATCAGGGAGTCCATCACATCAGGGACAATGAACTCCCCAGGGACAGATGCTATGTCTCTCCTGTCATCCCAGGAGATGTTTGCAGGGTGCAGTCAGGCTAAGGGTGTGTCTCCCCACTGGCCCTCCTGGCTCCCCAACCCAGCCCAGCAGCACTCACTTGGAGCTGGCCCTAGAGTGGCTGAAGGACAGGTCCTTATTGCAGGAGATGGGCGGGACATACACGGGGTCCTGCTTGGAGGCACAGGAGGGTGGGCGCACAGGGCACTTCTTCACGGCCTTCTGACCACTGCAGGTGCTGTAAAAGCTGTAGCGGTTCTGGGTGGTCTTGTGGCCCTTGCTGCCCAGCGTGCCCTTGCGCAGGGTGCCCCGTGGGTCACAGTAGAGGTCGGGCTCACTGCGGCTCGCCTTGATTTTCTGCATGAAGCAGATGTCACTGCCTGCTCCGGTGGTGTTACAGCTGCCCCGGGGATAGTGTCGGCTCCAGTTCTCCATCTGGCTGTAGGAGCTGAAGCGCCTGTTGTCAGGCTCCCGCTTGAGGGTTCCATTGTAGATCTGGCCAGGGAAAGGGAGAAATAGTTCAGTCAAGGTTCCTAAATGGTGGTCCTGGATCCAGCAGGGCATGAGATACAGCCCTCCCCAGCCCCCATAATAACGCTCAGAGAATCCCAGAATGTTTGGCGTGGAAGGAACCTGAGCCATCATCTGATATATTACTTTTCTGACTGCAGACTGTGACGCATTATGGATTATAAAGTCAATTTAGAAGACTGTGACCATCATTTTTAAAAAGATGGAATAGAATAATATATCCTGGAATATAAAATATCAGAGTGCAGTGCAGGTAGTAAAGTCACACATTGTTTTGTGAAACAGTGTATGGGTACTGGATTGCAACATACAATGCATTTATTACTGTGAATTGCTGTCAAAAAAGTTTGACAACCTCTGATCTAATCCCACATGGTACAGTCCAGGAGGGGGAGTTGGAGGCCCAGAGAAAAGTGACCTTCTAGTAGTCACTCAGTGAGGAAAGGATAAAACCCAGACTTGAGCCTGGGTCTCCAAGCCCTATGCCATTCCCAGACACCAGCAGCTTCTCACATAGCCAGCCTTCTTTGGCCCCTTATACTCAGCACACAGAAACTTCTATTCTGGCCAGACTGTTTTCTACTGTTCTTTTCTGCTAGACTCTTCATCTTGCCTCCCCTCTTCCAGGGCAAGAAGCAAAGGGTAACAGATCACCTCAAAGGCCAAACAGGGACAATATTCCTGCTCCCTGGGCCCTTTCACAAGGGACTGTGAGCTAGGGGCCTGCTTGCACACATGGAGGCAGGCCTGGGGCTGCAGGGTTGGGTACAGGGAGGGCCTCCTGGGCTTTGTTGTCAGGCTGGCAATGGGGAGAAGCCTGGGCAGAGGCTCAATTCAGCATGAAAACATACAACAGACAATGAGGTGCCCCAGGGGCTCTGTGTGAGCCCAAGTGGGGAGTTGGCCTCCTTGGGACGAGCCTGTGAGGTTGGAGACTTGGTGAGAATTAGCTCTGGAACAGAACTCTCCGAGGAGGACTTTCCCAGGAGCTCACAAGCTGGTGGGTCTGACCTGCTCCAACTTGTTCTCAGAGTAGGGGATCAACATCGAGTCTGATAAAAAATGTCTTCACACAGGTGCTGACTTGGGACTCACCTTTGCTGGGATGGGCCAGGGCCAAACCCAGCAACCCAGGGCCTGCCTGCCCACCCCTGCCCCTCCCTGAGAGAGGGGGGGGGGAGAGAGAGAGAGAGAGAGAGAGAGAAAGGAAGAGAGACAGAGAGAGAGAGTATATGTGTGTTTAGAGGAGGTCGTTAGGCAACTGGGTAATTCCCTTCCACACCAGATCTAGCCATACAAGGCTGGGGAGGGGCTGACACTCAACTTGGTCCTTTTTCATCTCTGCAGGGAGTCACAGACAGCAGGAAACTCCCATGGTTTGAGCTCCCAGAAAGACTGGGTGTCAAACCACCAGTCAGAAGTTGCATCCAAAACTCAGAAGCCACAGACTGTTAACCTTGGCAATGGCCTGCTCATCTCCTTCATCCACACACACAGCTGTGCACTCAGGCAGGCACAATTTTCTTCCCCAAACTGGGTCAAACCAACCTACCCCAAAGAGAACTGGTGTCTGGTTGTTGGGAGAGGCATAGATGGACAATCACAAGGCATGGGGAGAGGAGCTGGGCAATTTTCTGAGCATCTGGGTATGGAATGCGTGTCCTGCAGATTACAGGCAAAATATGCCATGAAAGCCTTTATAAATGGCCACACCCTCCATTCTCCTCTCAGGGGAAGGAAGGTGGCAGATGACAACACGGAGGGGGAAGCCCAGCATTGCCAAAGGGCGAAGAGCCAGCTAAGCCTTAAATGGAAACACAACAAGGAGCACCCTTGTTCTCCGTAAAGGACACGCTTGGACGTCATCTCAGACACCTGATGAGAAGCCCAAACGCTCATCCTGGCCCAAACCCAGCAAAGATGTGATCATGCTGATTGAGCCTCTCAGTGGCTTTGGGCTTTGCTTTCGTGTGCTAGGAAAAGGAGCAGCTAGCAGCCTTGCCAAGTCTCAGCCAGGGTGGGCTGCCCACAGGAAATGCGCACTGGCTGCACCCACAGGGGAGCGGGCAAGGTAGGGAAGGCAGGGACGTCCCCGTAGGACTGCATTTCCCAGCCTCCCACCGTCAGCCACACCCCAGTGGCATCACGAATTCCTGGGAATTCCACCCCAGCTCCTAGTGTCATGGTGCTGGTGGGCTGTGCTGCCTGAGGACAGCTGAGTATGACTCTTTCCAATCATCATGGCCTTTTGCTGTCACTTTGACGAGCAGGAGTAAAGTCTCCTCTCATTAGACCCCATCCTCCCCAAGTACCATGAGGGGGCCTGGATTCCCTCCAAGGCATGAGGAGGTGAACTGCTACCAGCTCTCCCTGCACAAATGGCCTGGGACCTGAATGAAGCCTGCAGCCTTGGAGACTGAAATGGCAGCAACTGCCTGGGAATCGAGGTGCTTCCTCCAGTTCACTGGGCTGAGACCTACAAAGTGGAGGAAGACCCAGGGTCAAGAACACAGACTCTGGAGCCAGCCTGCCCTGGCCTTGTCAGTTGCCCAGTGCCTCAGTTTTTCCATCTGTAAAACTAGTATAATTATACCCAACATAGAGGATTGTTGGGAGAATCCAATGAACTAATGTTAGAAAAGCACTCAGGACGGTCCATGACGTGAGTGTTTGCTCAGTAGGGACATCGTATCCCTCTGACTCTTAGATTGGGCACAGGTTGGCTGCCTTAGGACTTGGTTCCTAAAAGAGAGATTGTATGTCACCTGTGACATACCTAAAGGAGCTACCAGGTGTCATAAGAGGGAGGATGAACCCAGGAAGCCAAGACAGTCCAGGAAAGGTGTGTGCACCAGTATCAGAGCCCCATGCTAGTCTCACCCCACAGACACAAAACAGTTCTAAATACGTCTCAGAAAAGTGGAGGAGAATGGTCTGCCCAGATGGAGCACCTCGAGTGAAGCCAGGCTTTATCACAAATGATGCAGTGTTTCTTTACGTGGGTGCTGTCGGCACCTGAGGCAGAACAGTTCTTTGTATAGGCTGTCCCAAGCATCCCAGGATGTTTAGTGCCCCAGCCTCCAGGCTCTAAATGCCAGTAATGCCTCACAGTCATTGCAAAATGCCCCCAAACATTTCAAAATGTGCATTGCAAAATGCCTCCACACATTTCCAAACACTGTCTTCCAGGTCCTGGGCGAGCACCTGCAGCCAGAAAAGGATGCAAGGACAGTGCACGTGTGCCTGTTGCAGGTGGGAGAGCTTCACTGCCAAGGCCGGCTCTCCCAGCCACACCCCCACATTCAGATGGCAATCTGCTGGCAGTGCCTGGCTCTTTGAATACAAAGGACAGTGACACACACACAACCTCTTGTCTGGTTATCCCATGGATCAGAACATTCCAGAGGCTGGAAACTCAATTTCCTGGGAGCAGAGTTGATTACTCTGCCAGACAGCAGGCTAGACTGCACAGCCAGACAGAAATCCAGAGCGTTCCGAGAGACATGTTTCTTCACTGGAGACCAGTGGGGCTTTCGAGGGTTCTCACTCTCCGAGGTGAGCCAGGAAAAGCCGCTTTTAGCTAGGAGCCCCCCAGCTGGTCCCTGCTCTGCCACCTGCTTGTGTAATTCCCCTTCTCCCCTTCCTTCTTGGAGAAGTGGGATGTTTTAACCCCACACTGAAAGCTCCCCTCTATTCCTGTCCCTCATTAAGTCAGGAAGCTCTCAGAGGCCAACCCCTCCTTTATAGGCAAGGAGACAGTCCCAGTGAAGCAATACAAGCCCCAGATCCAGGGCCTCAAAGAACTGAATATGACCAGTTGCCCTTTGAGAGAGCCATTCAGTGTGGAGTGGCCCCCAAAGCTGGAAAAGCTCCTGATTGCCCAAATCATCACATAGGGTAGTAACCATTCAAAAAGAGATGGCATCCTCCTGTCCTTCCATTACAGGGTCCTCACTGACTCTCCTCTTTTACACCCCTGCTGCCCAGGCCCTGGCTCTGGCTCCCATCAGCTTACCACCAGGCCACTCCAGTGCCCCCACACGGCCCCTGCCCAGCCCCCAGGGCTCTGGTCCCTGCCTTGTGATGCCATCACTCCACCCTCCTCAGGGAAAGCTTTCATCAGCCCTTGCCACGCTGGAGAACCTACAGTGTCTGCTCCTTACAAGACAAACTCCTCAGCCCAGCCCCACCCTGCCTGTCCAGCCATCCCTTCCCCTCCCCAGCACACTAAGCTGCCCCATGACCTCAGCCACATCCTGGGCTCCCTGCTTCTGTTCAGATGCTCCTCCACCCTGAACAGCTTTTCCTCACCTGCCGCCTCCCAAATACTATATTTCTCTAAGGCCTCTTCTCAACCTGTCATCTCTAAAAGGCTTGTTCTAACCCAGCCCTGTCTCCATAACAACCAGAATTGGAATTATTTGCCCTTACAGCCAGGGGCCTCTGGTCTTGTTTGTTTTCTAGTTGCTAATGTAGGTTTCTGTCCTTTCCCTGAGCTCTCCAGGGTAAAGATGCCCTTAATTGTCCTAAAACAGGGCTGAGCTCACAGCAAGAGCTCAGTGAAAGGTGGACTGACTGTGAGAATTTGTGCTAGGGATGGAGATTCAGGATGCTGATGGCACTGGAATTCCCACAGCCTCCAGGGCACAGAAGAGAGAAGAGGCACCATGAGTAAAGTGGGCTGGCAGGAGGTAGGGCCGTTCTAGGCAGGGTGAGGCAGCCTGTGCTGGTGCATGGCATGGGTCCAGCTGTGATGTCCAGAATTCTTCCCTTTACCCCTTGACCTGAGCAAAGCAACTGGGTGGTTGAACCCAGAGAATTTTATCCAGCTCTAGCTGGACAGACAGAAGCTGCCGAACTCCTTGGGAGCTGGGTATGTTCCTGGCGGGACAAGATGAAAAGAGTGTCTGTGTCCCCAGCTATTAGCCCATTTTGAAACCAAGCTTCTGCCAGCAGGGTGGGGCCGGCCAAACCTGTTCTCCAGTGAGACACACCCTGGTCTGCCTGCTGAGTCACACACCCAGCAGTGTCCAACAGGGCCATCTTCAGCAGCGTGATCTCCCAAGGCCCTTTCCATGAAAGGGAGTGCACGCACAGTTTCATGGAGTCCTCGTGCCTCTCAGGCCTGGTGAGGGCTTGCTGGAGAAAGAACCTTGATTAGATGCCTTTCAAGGACAGGTTCCATTTGCCACTTGCCTAGTACCTGCCACTCCCCACTCAGTGCCCAGGTAAGGGGCTCTCATGTACTAGGCATGTAGTGACCCTTATTCATCTTGCTGGGATTTCAGTCAAGACTGGGGGATTGGGTAGAGCTGACCTGTCACAAGGAGCACCTCGCATGTGGCTTAGTGGCTCTGCTCTCACCCTCTCTGGGGTTTGGAGAGTGCAGGTGATCTCCCAGCAAGGCTGCCGAGAATGGGGCACACAGGGCTCCAGGAGGTCGAGAATCTTCCCAAAGGGGTAGGGGTGGCTGCTTATTCAGCAGTCTGAGTCAGCATGGGAACCACTGGGGCCTGAGTCACAACAGATGGGACTTCAGCAGGGGAAGTGTTGATCCCTGCCTCCTGACTCCTCTGGGCACGGCTCCTTCTCTAAGAAGCAGTGGGTTCCACCCTGGGCTGGCCCTCCTTTCTTTTCCTGGCACACTGCTTTGGGCAGAGCAGCTCCACTGCTCAGAAGCCCTGACGTCTGGACACAGAACAATACCATTTGGCCTTCGAGGAGGTGTGGTGGGTGTGCTTCACTGTGGGTCCTCAAAGGCAGAGGGAGCTGCACCCACAATGCCATCGCCAGCACCCCGAGACCAGCAGTGCCCACCCAGGTGAGAACTCCAGAAGGCACTTGCTAAGTGCTTGAACTGAAGTCGCTAAGTGTCCACTGACAGAAGGCACAGCAGAAGCCATAAACACCCTGATGCCCAGTGCAGGCACATGTTGCCACCTGAAGTTTTTAAATGTAAAAAAATGTAAAAGTTTTGGTGCCTGTCCTCAGAGTAGAGACTTCCCCAGAGATCTGGCTAATAATGGTCAGAGTCCCTTACAAGCTTTGAAAAGCAGAAATGGTGAGCATACTTCAATCACGCCAGTATTAACAAATGTCTATGGATAACTGAGGACAACTTTTCTAAGCAGAAAATATCCTATAAAACTTTGTAGTTTGTGGGTCTTTTGGGAAGATGCTGCTTTCTCCAGTGAGGCCCCAATTCTGGGATAAAGAAGGCATCTTAGCCTCTTGGGCTCCAGGCTCTACACCTGCCTGCAAAGGTCAGGTCCATGGCAGTTCCTAAGCCTGGTGTGGGGGTAACATGCACTGTGCAGCCCAGTGCCTAGCCGACACCTGGCGCTCCATCAACACGAACACGCAGCTATGCCAGCTCCTGCACCAGCTCCGTCTCCACTTCCTGCTCCCTGTCTATTTACTGCACTGTGGGAAAAAGCAGGCTTTCCGAAATGCTTCTCTTTTACCTTTCCCCCTCTGCACCTGAGAAATAGGTTTTTTCTCAGCTCCTAACACTGCTAGAATGGGTTTGCAAACAAGGACCTAAGATTTCATACACAGATATGTCTGTTTCCTTTCAGAAGGGAAATCCTTGGCAGGCGTTTGCCACTTCAAACGCAGCTCTCACAGCCCGAGTGGTGGAGGACCCCTGGCCCTCAGCCATCTCCCTTCCATGGCCCCAGACAAGTGGAAGCCATGGTCATTCTGCCCTTCAGGAGCCCCGTGTTCTGAGGTCATAGCTTCTGGCTTTCAAACCCAGAGGCTGGTTCAACTGTCCCAGTGATGGTTCATCATGAAGAGGGAAAGCTGAGGGGGCCATGCTGATATCTCCTGGAGTCCTGGATGATGGGCCAGCACCCCGGAAGAGCACCCTTGAGGGTCAGGAAGATCCCACTGGGCCAGATGCCCCCCACCCTATGCTAGGAAGTTGGAGGGAGAGGCTGGCTGGCCCCAGAGCCACCCCACGCAGTGGACCAGGAGGTGCTTTCCAGCCCTGGGAAGAGGAGAGCCAAAGGCTGGGAGGTGGCAGCATCCTGAAGGGCAGGTGCTTACCTGGCCCAGAAAAGAGCTCCCTAGAGACCCAACAGTGGAAAGAAACCACTCCTGCTGGTTAGTCAAAGTTTTTTTGTTGGTTTGCTTGTTTGAGCCAGCTCTGTAGCCCAGGCTGGAGTGGAGTGGTGCCACCATGGCTCACTGCAGCCTCAACCTCCTGGGCTCAAGCAATCCTCCCAACTCAGCCTCTCAAGCAGATGGGACTACAGGTGCACACCACCATGCCCAGCTGAGTTTTAAATTTTTTGTGAGACAGGGTCTCCCTGTGTTGCCCAGGCTGGTCTCAAACTTCTGGCCTCAAGTTGTCCTCCTGCCTCAGTCTCCCAGAGTGCTGGGATTACAGGTGTGAGCCACTGTGCCTGGCCTGTTAGTCAAGAATTTTACATGAAGGGAGAGACACTTGGCTGGGCCCTTCAGTGCTTGGGTAACAGATCTCACCTTTGGAAGATGAGCATGTGCACATGCACGCTCACACATGGACACACACACTTCTATATGCAGTCCCCACTTGCTCACATGGGACACACATCCCATGCCAAAAGTGGACTCAGGTAGGGAAGGTCTTTGGAAGTTGCTTGAGCATATCCTGAACACCATCACTGGTGTGGCGCTTCCCAGTGTGCAAAGGGCTTCCCTGTTCATCACCTTGTGATTATCTCCCACCTGGCCAATGAGGTGGCAGGGCAGAGAGCAGTAGCTTTGTTCTGTTTGTGAGCATATTAAGCTCAGAAAACCTTAGGCTGGTCCAAGGCCACACAGCTAAGATGGGGCAGACCCTAAGCCAGGACTCAGGTCTTTGGTGTCTCTTACAGTGATTATCCTCCAGCCACTCTGCTACCAGAGTTTGGTGACACAAACAAAGTCTACAGGGCAAAAAGTTTCTGTAGCTAAGGGGCCCTCTACAGAAATTCTAGCATCTCTGGCCAGTTGCTGGCCCCGACTCCTGGAAGACCCCATCCCCAGTGGTTCCAGACACAGGAGGTGCCAGCCCTTCTTCTTTGAGCCAACTGTGGGAGGTTCTTGAAGACATTTAAGAAGTGTGTAGTTACTTAGCCATGTGTCACAATTCTAATGCCCAAAGACCTGGGCTGGAAGACCATCTGTGCCAAGGGATGCCATGCCTGTGGCAAGGAGATCTTGTGGTCATGACAACTGTTCTGTCCTGGCCAGGACAGTGAGAATGAAGGTGCAGTGAGTAATGGGAATGTGACTGTTTGGTTCCTCTCCAGCCACCCTTTGGTCTAAACGCACCACTGAGTACACACAATTGGGGCTGAGAAAACAGGGACTTGTGTTAAAGCTGGTACCTGAAGCTGAGCCCTGGATCTTCTGGAACTCGTCCAGTCTTGCTGAGCTTCTGGTGTGGTCAGGAAGGAGGAAGAAGGAGGGAAGGGTCCCTGGCTACCCCTGAGCACCCCAACTCTGCTCCCAGCACTGTGGGACCTCCTGAGAGCTGATTAGGACCCCAGGTAGATATGAAAGAAGCTTGGGGACTTCCTGGGGGCCCTCTCCAGGTTGGCCACAGAAGGCAATTCTTCCACAGGGCTCAGCACCCAGCAAGCCCTGGTAAGTCCAGAGAACTGTAGGTGCTCAGTCAGAAACATCCACCTTAAATATGCCAGTTAAAAAAGTGTTCAGCCAGGCGTGGGGCTGGTCACCTCGGTGAGGGGAGAAGGCTCTACTTCATGGCTCTTCTCTTCGGGCCTCAGCTCTCCTACCTTGCCTGCTTTGGGAAAATTATCCTGAGCCATTAGCATATGACCTGGAATCTCCCCCAAGTGCTGGCCACGCACTACTGGTGGCTGTGGGGTGACTCCAGGGAAGTCAAGGACACAGCAATAACTAACATTGAAACTCATAGAAAGGACTTCTTTTTGTCATTTTGATTACCACAGGGAGAAAGTCTAGATGGGTGTCAATATGTTTCTTTAATATTTGCCAACCTTCCTTTTTAAGCAAAAACAAAACCAAACAAACAAAAACAAACAAACAAAAATTTTTCTGCCAGGTAAAAGTACCTAGCTAGAATTAAATAATGTTATGTTTTTATTCTATTTATTATAATTGATTACCAAAGTTGTGGTTAGTCTTCATTTGTGGCAAAAGATACCGGTTTCTGTCATTTGGGTGAGTGATATAAAGTTTCCTTTCAAAATAAATACATTGGAATAGCTGGGTATGGTGGCACATGCCTGTAGTTTCAGCTACTTGGAAGTCTGAGGCGGGAGGATTGCTTGAACCCAGGAGTCAAGACCAGGCTGGGCAACATAGTGAGACCCCGTCTCTAAAATAAATGCATGAATAAATAAACAAATGCACTGGAACTGATAAGTAATTCTTTAAATTTTAAGTAATTAAGTAAATAATAGTTGGCATGATTTTGCAAAAATTGTGACAGCAGAACGCAAATGACAGAGGTCTGGGAAACATGATTGCTCGTAGTGGCAAAAATACCGTGATGTGACAGTGTGACCAGGAGCCCTGAGTCAGGAGTCAGGAGACCATGCTCTGGTCTTGGTCTCCCCCGCCTAGCTGTGCAGCCTCAGGCCGTCGTCTCACCTCTCTGAACCTCGGTTTTCCCAACTACAGCATGCCCTGTAAGGCTTCTTCTGAAGGAAGGCAGTTCGGCAGTCTGCGATTCATCCCTTGCTGAAGTCACAAGCAGCCTCCTTCCCAGCCTGTCTTCATCCCCTTCCAGGCCTCGCCCTTGGGCGCCCTGTGGGGGCGGGAGGGGAGGGGCTCCGGGTCTAGAGCTGCTTTTCTCCCCACCTGTGTCTCTACAGATCCCCTGTCCCCTCCCCGTGCCTGAGCTGATTTTGTTTTCAGCTGAGTTTGCTCTCCTGGGGCAGGCAGGCCTCCGTGGAGACATGCCAGGGCCCTGGGGGAGAAAGCAGAGCCTCACCCTTGCAAAGGGTAGGGACGGCTCTTCCACCCGCTTGGGAAATTCTGCTGCATTTGTCTCGCTGAGCCTAGTGACAAAAAGAAAACTCTCGAACCAGAAAAAAGGCACCAGAAGATCCCCCCAGGACTGTATTTTGATGACTTAATCCCATGCCCTGCTTGCTGGCTTCGAAACTTGGCCAGCAGGAGGGGCTTGGCCCACTTCTCCCCCTGCCCTTCTAGGTCCCTCCCTCCTCTTGCTCTTCATACCCCCCTCAAAGTCCACTGGGGTCCAGACTCAGTTCTGCCAGATTTATCTGTGAGGTCACGGGCAAGCCCCCGCACTTTTCTGTGGTTTGATTTCCCTGCAAAGAAAATGAGAATAACAAAGCCTGGTCCACCTACTGAGCTCACAAAGACTGAAGGACAAGTCAGGAGGTGAAAACACAAGCAGTTTGTACAAGTTCAAAATGCTTCAATAATTCAAGGGATTATTAAATAACCTGGTGCTGCGGGTTGGAGCACTTCCCCCTTGAGAGCTGACTGAGAACACAGCACAGCTGAAACAGCCTTGAAAGCCACCACCTGTGGCTCATCCAGAACCCAAGACCCCCTCCCCAGATGTCCAAGACTCAGAACCTAAGCTGGGGAAGCAAGGCTTGGAGGTCACCTGGTCCCACGCCTTCAATGACAGATGAGGAAACTGAGGCCTGGAAAGGTTTAAGTTAGTGTATGCTGCAAAATTTAGCTTTTAATTATATCTTCTTACGCTGTTGTTTTGTCTGTCATTTGTTTTCCAGTATAATGTAAGGACTTTAAAGACTTGTTGGTTGAGTAGAGCAGTTTTTGTCAGGGCCAAAAAAAAAAAAAAAAAAAAAAAAAAAGCCCAAAATGAAACTCCACCAATTTCTGCTGGAGCAAAATTAAAAAGTTTAGAATTATCCTTGATTCTTCAAATCTTCTCTTTAAAGTTTCATATTAGGGGAGAAGGAGAGAGAGCAACAGCCAACTCATCCAGAAGCTTCCTTCTCTGGAGAAGACAGAATTCCATCCTCTGTGGCCAGGGAATTGTCTGCCTCACAATATCTCATCAGAATGGAGGAAATCGAGCCCCAGGCCCATCCAAGCATAAGTGTTCCCAGCCTAGCCATCAACTCAGAGCTCTACACAACATGAATGGAAATGATTGAGGAAGACTTGTTGATTAGTGAAGCTAAAGGAAGAAGAACTGGCTTCTGTTGTCTCTGGGGAGAGTGGAGGTCCTTCCTGCAGACATCCTGAGAAGGACCCACTGCTGACCGCATCCTGGGCTGCCAAAGCTTGGTGCTCCCCACTTGCTAAGCAGCTGCCACACTGAGTCCCTTGGCAGTGACGAGTCTCCCTGCACATCCTGACCAAAATGCCCTGGCCTGCCCTCTCCATCCCGCTACAAGGATCCACACTGTCAGGACAGTGACTGTTGGGAGTCTGCCCTCTCCTGGGTCAGGTGCTCCTCCCTGGGGCAGGAGGCTGGAGGGGCCAGCATGCTCACTCAGCCCCTAGGAACATTGTTGTGAGGTTGTGATGAAGGCCTGGGAGGCTTACGAGACCTTGGGAGCTGGCAACGTGAAACCAGTTGCCCTCCTTGGGGGGATGCCTATTCTTTGTGAACAGTCAGCAAGCTACTCCCAGACTGCAGCCCAGACCTAGGGGCATTCCTGCTCTGCCCTCCATCCTGTCTGCTAAGGGCAGCCCTCTCTCCTTTCACACTCAGTTCAAAGCTCAGCTCCTCTAGGAGCCGATCCCGACTTCCTGCACCTGGAGCTTGCCCTTGGAGGACACCACTTGAATTTGTTCACTGGAACCGTGTCCTCCTCCCTTTGCAAGCCCATGCTGCTGACATGGGGCCATTCTCTGACTTCTCTCCCCAAAAGAGCGACACAGAAGCCAGACATCAGAGTTTCAAGGAGGTGGTCTGAGCCACCATCTAGTCTTGCTGATGATAAGCCTGAGGTCCAGCAGAAGAGGAGTCCCCGACACAGTCACGGGGAACCAGCCCTCAGACCAGTGTTTCTTCCTTTTCTCCACATTCTCTCTGGACTCTAAAGGAGCCTTGCTGGCTTGCCCAGTCCTCAGTCAGGAGGCAGAGCCTCAACTCACCTGCCATGGAGGGGAGAGCAAGCCCAGAAAGGAAGCTCCCCGAGCTCAGCCCAACCCTAAAGGCAACAGAAGCTTCTTACGGGAAGCAGAGCCACTCTGATGGACTGTGGCTTGGAAAGGAGGGCCCCTCCCAAGGAGTACCCAGACACCAACGTTTGCCATAGGCTTCTCTTTCAGTTTAATACAAGGAGTGTCCCAGTGGCAGCAGTGTGTCTGTGAAAGCACACGGCGTGCTCTTTCCACACGGAGAGGTGGCCCTAGAGCCGGCCCGCCCGCTCCTGCTCACTCACCTCCATTTTCTCTCAGAGGCACATTCTGTCCCTTGGCAAGTAGGATCACTGCCTCTTCTTGTTGGGGTGAGAGCCTGGGGCCCTTCTAGGACCCTCCTATCTCCCAGGGCTGGGTGGGGGTGAGTCACAAGCTGGCAGCGGGGATACTGAGTTGGCAAACACATCAATTGCTCCCTCTTGGAGCAGGATCCGTACCTGCCTGGGAGTAGGAGGCTGTGGTCTACTATCAGTCCCTCACCTGGACTTTTCAAGAAAAGACGAGAGGCCAGGCAGGCACTGCCGAGGGAACCCAGCTCACACACCTGGAAAGTGGCATTTGGAGCTGAGACACATGGTTTGGAAAGAGGGAGTTGGGTCTAAGTCAGGGTAGTTACTCAGCAGAGCTACTTGTTGTGCCTCAGTTTCCCTGTCTGTGAAGCTAAAGTAAATGAAGTCCTACCATCTCTCCATCCTGTTGCAAGGGCTAATTAACTGCTGTTTTCCTGGTGCCTGGAATGCTCAGATGAAAGCAAGGAGGAAATTAAGAAGCTTTTATGCATCTGTAGGCTTGAAGCAAAAATCTGGGCTGGAGGAATTAACACTGCCTCTGACCCTGGAGGGACCACCACACAGGCTTTAGCTATGGGGCCCGGTAGCTACTCAGAGTCAGCTCTCAAGCCACATGCATCCCTAAGTGAGTCCTTGGCTATGATTTAGTCCAATTGCCTTGCTCCATAGTTGAGAAAGCCAAGGTCTAGAGAGGTGAAGGCCACTCCAGATCCCTCAGTTTGTAGCAGCCCAGCTGAGACTGGAATCCATGCCTCCCACTGCTGATGTGGTACGTCACATCCCTAAACCTCATACTGCTCTTTGAGATAGGAATTTTCACCCATTTCCGAGATAAGCAAGCTGGGGTTCAGCTAGATTAAGAACTTGACTAGAGTCACACAGCTAGTTAAGGAGCAGACTTCACTAAGAGTCACACAGCTAGTGAAGTTCCTGGCCAAAGTCCAGGGTCAGGTGCTCCTCCACACTAGGCTGTCTCTAGGCATGGCCTCTGTTGCCTGTGGATTGGTAAGGACAGTCTGTTTCTGCTGCTGCTAGGGTAGGAGTCCTGCCGTGTTTCTCCCTGGCAGCCCCTCTGCAGTACCTGGCCCATGGCTCTGCCCTTGTGGACACTGGATTAGCATGGCTGTGACTGAGGGTGAACCACCAACCTGGGGAGCACTGTGCTTGGCTTCCCCATCCCCTACTGGAGTGTGATGCAACCCCAGTCCTCCCATCTGTAACAGAGGCTTCATCCACATTTCTTCAGGTCTAGGGTGGCCAAGATCAGTTCTCCTTAGGGTAAGGGTCCCTAGTACATTGTCCACAAGATTCTGTCACAATGGGATCGTCAAACACAGACATATCAGTTAGGCAAGTACAACTGAGAAGAAGCTGGGAGAAAGATTTGCTAGTAAGTCCTGGGTTAAAGTGGAGAAATGGGGTCAATGAATAGGACAATGCCAAGACAAAGGCAGAATTCTCCCTTGTTATATTCTGGGAATTCTCACTTTCAGGCATGCCAGGCTGGATTTAACTGAGTGATTCAATGTGGCAGTCACCGTGATCACCCTGTTCCAGACCTCCCGCTGGTGATGCCTGAATGGTTTTCCTCTCTACTGATTAGATCCTGAGCAGGGTGGTACAGTGCAATCCACTACCTAAGAACTTTTTACTTGGTAGGACTCCCAGAAGAACTGAATGCTCAGGGCGCACTTCTTGATTTGAAAATAAGTAAACCCTTTGGAGCTGAAGATGATAGACAAAAGGATTGTCATCTTAATCCAGAACCATTCCCTGGAAATCAAAATTGTCCACACTCCTCAGCTTCATTGAGGACAAACCCATGTGATCAAGGTCTATTTTCAGCTTTGGAGTAGAAGGGCTGTGCCTTTCCATGGCTCCAGCTCTCTATTCCCTGCATCCTGGTCTTTGCTGACCCAGAGGAAGATATTCAAGGGACATATTACAAGGACAACTAAGATGGGACAAAAATCCTCCTTTTCCCACCAGAAATGCTGCAGCCTAAAGTAATTTTGCTGCTGCTGGGTCCCCAGCCTAGGAGAGGAGCACATAAAGGAGTGTTGTTTCTATTACAGGAATGAGTGGGGAGACATCGTGATGGAGGGTTGCCAGATTTAACAAATAGATAGACAGGGCACGTAGTTATATTTGAATTTTACATAAACAACAAATAATTTCTAAGTTAAGGCATGTCCCAATTATTGTATTTGGTTGTATTTTATCTGGTAACCCGGCCCGGAAACCCATTAATGCTTATAGCCAAGTGAACCCAGCTTAAGTCTAGGAAGGGAAAAACAGAGCCTCTCTCCTGCCTCTTTTGAGCTAGGCTGACTCCCCATGGGGAGAGTAGGCCTGGCTGGAGGGGATGGGAAGGGAGGAAATGAAGGGACTCAGACTCATGAGTGTCTTGCAGATCCCTAAATTTTAGTATTTAGTGTTTAGTTGTAATGTTCAAATATTGAGATTGTGGAAACCCGCAAAATGGCAGTCATAAGAAGTGCAAATGTCTGGGGTAATGAAAACGAACTCCACTAGGTTAGGAGTTAGGAGGTCAGAGATCTAGTCTGCTGTACCAGTAACCAGCTGTGTTGCCTTCAAGGAGTAATTTCTCGTCTCTGGGACTGCATTTCCTCAACTGAAAAATGCAAACAGTGTTGGGCTCTAATATTTCACAGGTCTGGTGCTGAGAATCAGAACAGCATAACTGAGTATGCAGCTGAGAAATCAGGCAGCAAGGCTAAAACCTGCCCCATCTTTTGCTCCATCTCACCATCTGTTTCCTCTCCCTGAGGTCTGTGGGACTCTGAGGTTCCAACGTTGTCCTTCAGCAGATCCTTCTGCCTGAAGGAGGAGGAGGCTGGCGTGGCCAGCAGAGAGCAGGACATGGACTGGGCCAATGACTTTCTTTTGAGCAGTCTTTTATTTTCCTTAAGCCCCTAGATGCTTTTTGTGTGTCACACTATCTTTGTTCCAAGTTTTATTTTATTATAAGAAAGCCTCTCTACATTCCATTTGTGAAGTGAATAATCATAAATTAAAAATAGTATGATTATTATTTTTTAATTACAAGGCTATTATTGATACAGACTATGAGGTAAAACTATAAGGTAGGACCATTGCTTTTTAAACATTTTTAGAGCCTTCTTTTTGGAATTGCCTACAGATCCTTTACGTATTTAAATGAGATATGTACAGGAGGTGACAAAGCTTTGCTATTTGAGGATGGTTTGATATTTAGAACTAGAGTCAGATCTGAGGAGTGAGGTGCTCCAAGTGAGTAGTATTGTTTCTGGTCAAACCCAGGTCATGACAATAAATAAATGAGACTGGTTTTCTTATCTGGCTCCTGAAATGATGCTGAAGACAGTTCTGAAATTTTAGGGGTTCTAGAAACATTCTGAGCAATGGCAGTATTGGTGTCATGCTCCAGTACAGAAACTAATGCCTTTATCCTATTTGTCTGTTGACCTCTGTGCTTCTAACTTGACTGCAAGTTCATTGAGGGCAAAGTCAGATGCTTTTCAACTGTGTTTCTGTAGCGTGCCTCACTCACTGCTGTGCCTCAGCAATTGCTCAATACAAGTTGGCTGACCAAGTGAATATAAAGTATCTGCAGCAAATGATCCTTCATCAGCTCTCAGAAGGTCCTGAAAATATGCTGATGATGCTTGTACAGACAAACTACACCCTCCTCCCCACCCTCCATGCCTTCTGCCACCATATTGGTTTCACCAGAGGGGAGGAATAACATCATCCTGTGCCAGTTGTACCATCCATGGGAAAATCCCACAGACATAGGATTATCTCATGCCGCAGATCTCTATTGCCTTTTCTCCTGCTCTCCTTCTCCCTATGTCTGGACCCCGTTTGGTTTTGCCCAGGTTTCATCTGATTATATGTCTGGCTCCAGTATCAATTATTCCACTTCCTCCCTACTTGGCCTCCTCCCTCTGCCAAATCTTCATGTGTGCTCAGCTCTTCCCTCTTCCCATAGCCTCTCCCGAACTGAGAGGAGATGGGACGTGCCTCAGCAGCTACCCTGCCATGAGTCATGTCTGCAGTCCTGCCAGCAAAGGAGCAAGAAGGGTTGGGTCTTAGGGTGCGGAAAAGGAAAGAGATTTTCACTGGTTGTCAGAAAATGGGCACAGGGTGGGGTGGGGACAGTTTGGGAGCATTAAAAGCTAGTGAGATGACTGAGGACTGAGTTAATTAACCAGAAGTGAAATGTTCAACATGGGCCAAATGAAGATTTTCTTTCTTTCTTTCTTTCTTTTTTTTTTTTTTAGAAATACCTTCCCGGATTACACATTTCCATGGTTACATTACCCATTTGATAATACTTCACAGTTAATGTCATCTGATATCAACCCGTGAGTGAAGTAGACACATGAGTATCATCCTTCCCTTTTTATGGATGAGAAAACTGAGGTCCAGAAAAATTAAACTATCTAAAGTCATAGAGCCAGAGAGAGGCAGAAGTAGGACTAGAACCTAAGCCTCCTAAGCTCTGATTGGGTAACGTCATTTAAGTAAAGACATGTACCATCTGTACTGTCAGCATAATCATCCATTCTGGCTGCTGGTGCAGTGATCTGCCTTCCTTGGGTTTAATCTAATCCCTTTATGCTGCATTCCTAAGCCATTTTCTCAATTTGGTCATCACCCTTTGTGTCAAAGCCTTTTTATTCACATCTATGCTTGATCTGTCAGCTTACTGGGTTCAGTCTGCTGGGTTTGTTTTGCACTAAGAGTGTCATTTGCCATCAAGAATCAGGAAAAAAGTGAGGGAAGTAAATTCGCAGCGCACCTAGTTAATTGTCCCCTTTCATCCTCAAGCTGTAATATGTAAGAAAGACATAGCCTCCAAGATTAGCCCCAAAAAGAACTCAGGAATGGAAGAATCAAGCACATGACAAAAGAACACCAAACTCATAAACTCCCCACCTTCTCCTCTCCCTAGGACCCAGGACCTTTGACAATCAATCAGGAGTGATATCTGTGAGATGTCTGTGTCTTAAAGCAAATGCTGCTGAATCCTAAGGCCCCACCAAGACAGAGCCCCAGATTCCCACAGAAAAACAGCCTTTATTCCCCATCTGACAATGTCTTGAGGGCCTTACAAAAGAATTCCCAAGAATAATGCAGGCTAATGTTGCATTAGCGAAAGTAAATGAGTCATAGAATTTGGAGGCTAGGAGAAACCTTGGGTGCCATCTAGCCCAATACCCCTGATTTTAGAGCAGCAGAAAATTCCTACACTGGCTGGTATGGTTGTATCCTGAGCATCTACTACAGTGCTTGTCACAGAATTAGGTCTTAATAAATATTTGTTCAGTGAATGGATAGATGAAGTATAGTGGATTGAGATCACTTAGAAAGCAGACAGAGTCAGGATTACAGGATCTAAAATAACCTCTATCCATGTTAATTTAACAAATAATCTTAAGAATTATTATAATCTTTTTTCATGTATATTAGTTCATTTAATCCTGAAAATAACCGCTCGAAGTACTTTGTTATATCCACTTTCCATGTGAAGAAGCTGAGCCCCAAAGTTTGAAGTAACTTGCCCAAAGCCACATGCTCAGTGAGTAGCAGAGTTAAAATCTGAACCCAAATGTGTCTGGGTTGTCAGGCAGGCTCCACTCTAGCATGCAGCGTCATATGCAGGAGTCAATGCAGTGGACATGTTCTCTTGGATCTTTGACCATAAGCATAGAATGAAGAGAGATAACCCTTCAGGATTTTCCTAGAAACGTCTAAACTGGTCCATTAATAGACCTCAAGAATGCAAGCAAACATTTCCCAAATCCATGATCAAATCAGACCTACTAGGAAATGGACGTTTTTTAAAATGTCTTTTTAAAATGCTTTTCCCAAAATGTTCTCATTTGAGACATTCAAAAATGTCCAGTCAGCCCACACGAGAACCACCTATGAAACAATGGCCAAGTCAACAGACCTAGTCAGAGTTATGAGCCTCAATTCACGGACCAAAGCCTACATCACTCTTTTTAGCAACTGGTGCAGGTTTTCTCCACTATAAATCCCAAACCGTCCCTACAAGTACTCCAGGTCTTTTAGGATGGAAGCAGTTCCTTACCGGATATCCCCATGAGCCATTCCCTGCCTGGAACTTGGAGTAGTAGCTGCTCCTGCTGGTGGTCCCATAGTTGTAATTGTCAGCCAAGCCATCATACATGGAACCTAGAGGAGAAAGAAGGGGATTAGGACAGGGATGGCCATGATCTTCATCCACCCCTCTTCCTCAGGGCATCATTTCTGCATCCAGGTCCACTATGCCCATGGAGGAGACCAGGTCTGAGCTCCTGGAGGACAAGGTGGAGAGTGTCATCTCCATCTATCTCCACATCCTCCGCAGCCAAGACCAAGAGAAGGGCTACCACAGACTCCCGCAAGGACAGCTCTAAAACTCTCATCTGTCCCCTTCCTGGGAGCCCAGTGGCTCTGCTGCTGCTTGGGTAGGTTAACACCTACAGGTCAGGACTTGGTCTGGAGGGCCTTGGAGCACGGCCATTCCAGTCCAGGGAATCATCACTCCATGTTCCACAAGGATAAGATTCCCACTCGGGGGAGACAGGCAGGATCCCAACATTCCCAGTCCAGCAGCAACAGCTGATTAAAGACTGATTCGGGGGAGGACTCTGGATTCAAATCTCAGCCCAGCCCCTACCAGTGACCAGACAAACTTCCTCCCCTTCTTTCACCTCCAACATACTCTGGTTGGTGAAGGGGGAGCGGCGATCTACCTCAAAGGTCCAGTGAGGATTAATTAATGTTTTCGGAGTGCTTGGAGACACACAAATGACAGGCTCCGCAGGAGGACAGAGTGTCATTAGAGTTATTAGTGGCAAAGTGGCTTTGCATCACAGAAAACAGAACTGAATTTGGGGCTCCTAGTGGGGCCACCCCGTCTTCTCCCTTTCACTGGCCAGCAGGGAGACCCTATGGGACAGCCTCGACTCTGCACAAGCTGGTCTGTTCACTGTCCTGCTGTCCTTGAAATATGGCCAATGGTGACAGGCTCACCACTTTACTCACATCTCCCTCCATGCTGAACCTGGCTTCCCTCCTCGGCCACTACCTTCTAATCTTGCTTGTCTCTTGAAGCCAAGCTCAAGACCTCACCCACTCCAGGAAGCCCTTTCTGACCAGCTCTGCACAAGGCAATCTCTCCTGCCTCTAAACACATACTGTCCTGCTCTTGATAGCCCAGGTCTCATTCTGCCCTGCGTCTCATTCCCTCAACTATACTGGGAGCTCTACGAGGAGTAAGCCATGGCTCCGTGGCCTGCCCCACACTCTTGTTAAGTGATGGCCTTGGGGGATGAAGGCGAGTGGGATCCAGTGAGAGCCTCCTAAGAGGGATATGCACTCCTTTTCTCTAAAGCGATGGTCAGATTCCCCCATCAGAAACCCTGTCTAGGGGTAACAGAGTTGGGCAGTGATCTCACCTGGCCAAGTTAGCTACTCCCCATCTGCCACACCCACTTAGGTTCCCCAGCCATTGCCTGGGGGAGCAGGGCTGGAATATCTGAGCTGGGAGTAGAGGGAATAGCCACGGGGCAGCTTTGGAATGAGGCAGGGATCCCCACCTGGTGCCACCTCCCCTGTCCAGGGCCAGGTAACCACCCATAGCCCACAGCAGAGGGTGCTGCCCGATTCCCATGACCCCTCCATCATGAACATTAGGGGTCTCGAGCTGTGGCAGACACAGCTTGCCCTGGGGCCTAGCGGTATTGATATTGGTCCTGGTTCTGGTGCTGGGCAAGTCATCTGCTCTCTCTGAGCCTCAGTGTCCTCTTTTGTCAAAAGAGAGGGTTGGCCTCTTACATCCCATAGGCCCCGTACAGTTCCAGTGTTCTGTGGTTGTGTGATGACAGTGACACATGGCTGACTGCATTCGGAGGAGCCAACTCCTCCTCTCCAGAGATACAGCTCAGCTTATGAGGAAGAAGGGCAGACATCAAAGGCCACACTACCGCCTCGTTTGCCACCTGCCTCAGAGTCCTCTGAGAGGCCTCCCCTATACCCCAGGCCCAGCCCTGACTCCAGAAGGGCCATCCGCCTTTGAGTGACATCCTGGGACTCTGCCGTGTGGCGCATTGAACCTCTGGCTTCCTCCAAGCTCTGGTGGAGTGCACACAGCTCTTCCTCCACCTTTCCCCAGCAACTGCTCCTCTGGCAAGACTGTCCTTATCAGGAAGAGGCTGGAGGTAATCTCGTGGGCTCAGTCACTCAGGACTGGTGCTCCCAGGGAAGGGAGCTGCAGCCAGGCACACTCACAGTCAGGACCCTAGGTGGCCAACTGCCAGGTCTTGTCTGCCTTCCTTCCACCCAGCCCGCTTCAATCATTCTTCCAAGGTTTGATACGATAGAGTTCACTTGGCTTCGGCCCTGTGAGCAGGTATTTCTCACTAAAGGTCAGGTGTGGGTCAGCCAGCTGCTTCTGGATGGAAAATTTGGGGTGGTGACAGACAGAACTCTATGGAGCACTGAGGAGGCCTCCTGCTATGAGAAGGAGCCCCAGGGGTCTTGCACTAGGGCCTCCTTGCCCGTCTTCTGGGAGAGAACCTGTCAGCATAACACTGCTGTCCTCCTGGGTCATCAGATGAACCATCTTCTCCCACCACACCCTGCACCTGCCTGCCTCCCTCTCATACACTCCTCTCTGTGTGAAGGTAGAGGCCTCGCTGCCATGGAGGTGGCAGTGGACACACAGACACATGGAGTGAGAGGCCAGAATGCCCTACAGTTCCCAAAGCCAGTCCCCATGTCCATTGTGAATGCTGGTAAAGGCAGGTGTGACTGTCACTCACTTGTGGTTGGGCCAAGGCCTGCAGGCCCTTCCAGGCAGTTCCTGAAGGTGTCTCCTAAGACCTTTCTGTAGTTGGGGTCTGCTTGGCTCTGGTGAGAATGAGGGTAACATCACACCTGCCTACACTGCTAATCTGGCAGAAGGTGACAGTATTTGGGGCGGAGGTGGTGAGAGAGGGGAGGAGTCCATAGTTGTCACACACCTGAAATCACAGCTCGCAGTGTGCCAGATAACCAAGGAGTACTGGGGGCAGGTGTGCTCTGTCTGCAGGAGCGCTGTTCCCACAACAAAAGTGATTTTCTGTGCTCTTGACCCTGGGGTGTCTGGCTGGTAAGCAATGCCCCCTAAAAGTCAAGTTCAACAGCAAGAGCATGGGCTTCTAATGAATGTAATGGTGCTAGCTCACTCTTCCACTTGGTCCCCAATGTCTCTAGAACGCACTTCTAGGAAGCCTTTCCTGATGAATGACACCTACTCCCATCTCCATCTCACACCCATACCAGTCTCCACCACCATGTACTTCGGATGCTCTCTGAAGTGCAAACCATGTGTCTTCTTTCCTTGGGACCTTGAGCTCAGGGCACTGCCACAGCTGGGTCCGGGCCTGACTGGCCTGAACTGGCTCTTTGTGTCAATGACCTCTTCTCCCTTGCCCAACCCTTGTGGTGAATGTGCTCTGATGCCTGGTGCTTAGAGGCTCAGAATGGGGTCAGGCTCTCCTCCCACTCAAAGAGGTTCCTGGTGAGTGGGGTAAACCAGGAAGACAGGAGGGCTGCTGTAGCTCTCAAATACCCAAGGCCACCTCCTTGAGGAGGACTCTTAGTTCCTGGGGAATGGGGGAGGGGCTAGTTCCCAGCTCACCCCACAGAATCACTCCTACCCTCCAGATAAGCATCTGCTTTCCCCCTCTTCTCCCCAGATGGGCGCATGCACCATGAGCAGGGATGTGGTGGCTTCTCGGTGACACTGACAGTGTGCCCAACCTGCGTGTCATCCTCAGGAAGCATCTGCCCACCCACAGAACCCCAGGGTCAAGGAGCAAGTGCCTCAGCATCTACCATTTTCTCAGGTATACAAGCAACACAACCTGCTCTGTCCACGTAGCTTGTCCGATTTTACGTCCCTGTTTTAGGGTGTAAAACCATCTCAGAAAATCTACCGCTCGGGTCACCAATGTCCTGGCACACTGCTTCCCTTTGGTGCCTTAGACAACGACGGGCTGATTCTCTCTTGTGTCATTGGTGCAACTCAAGCTCTCTCACCTACAAAACCTTTGAAAATGGAGGCGGCTCGCTCTTTAGGATGAGTGGAAATCTCTCTCCAGTAGGGACAGGCATGCCTTTGCAGGGATGACTCATCCTCTTCCACCTCCAAGCTTTCAAATAGGTCACACTTACTGCACCTGAAACATTCTTTCTCTTCTTCTCCAACCCTCCCCCTGCATTCAAAACCTTGCACAAAAATCACCTTCCCCTAAAGATGACCCCACCCAGCTCTGAGCACTCCAAACCTGCCAGGATAACCACGTCAGCGCTCAATCCAGTGGCTGACTCTGCACTGGCTTGTGGGTTCCTTGGAGTGTAGCTTCTGTACACTGTGTGTGTGCGTGTGTGTGTGTGTGTGTGCACTCCTCCCAGAAGGTAGGGCCTGGGTCTCCCCAGCCAAGCTGGGAGCTCCCTGAAGCAAGGAATCTTCACCTTTGGTAGATCCACACTCCACACCCCTAATCCCAGAACATCAGCCTTCCTGACCAAGAGGCTGCCCTGCAAACAGAGGTCATCAGGAAACCCACTTTCTCCATTCTCTTTCTCCTCAAATCCTTCTTCTTTGTCACAGGGCAAGCTGCTCGGAACAGATCCTTGCTGACTCTGTCTCCCTTAAGGCTGATGCTTCTTCTAGCATATTTTACATTTGAATAAAGCCCACCTGTCCTTCAGCACGAAAAGCTTGAGAAAGGAAGCTCATTTTCTTTTAGTCTTGAAAATGCCTTTACTTCAGCCTCTGAAATCTCTTTCACCTGTGGTGCCCAGAAAAGCTAGGCCCACAGCAGCAGGAATTTAAATGAGATAACAAGAACTGCCAGGAAGCTACTGCTGAGACAATATCCTCAGAGGTGTTTCGGAGTGGGCAGGAGTGGACTGTGTCTGCAGGATGGTTCTAGCTCCTGGAGGGAGGACTGGCCAGCCAGCCTCCTGCCCTCTCTGCTGGGCTGCTGGGAGCACCATGACCAGGCCTCCCCCAACTCGGCAGCTTCTAGGAGATGGGGAGGGCAAGGAGTTCAGCACAGCCTCACCGGGCACTTTTGTGTGGCTCTTGACCTTTTCCTGGGTGTACATACTGAACAGAAATGCTGAAACAAACTGGGTTGCTGTGGCCTGTGTTCTGTCTTCTCCCTCTGCAGCCCATGTGACTCCCTCAGGCTCTGCTGGGGCGCATTCAGACCTGGCTCTGCCACAATCCTGCTGCTCTTTCGGCAGATCTGTTCATGGCCACCACCAAGCCTGAGGACTGGGCAGAACGTGGGAACATCCTGTGGGGACAGGACGGGTGCAAGGGGGCCAAGTGGTGGGTTAGAGTGGGCAAGGGTCGATGGGTTCAGATGGGGTTCAGAGTAAAAGGCTCTTGCCAGCAACTACTACATTAGGTGTGCGTGCGTGCGTGTGTGTGTGTGTGTGTGTGTATGTGCGTGTATGAGAGACAGACATAGGTGTATGTCACTGTATAGGGGTGATCGCCCATGCTGGATCTATGTGAGTGAAGGACAGGGACTGGAACAGTGGTTCTCCAACTTGGCTACACATCAGAATCACCTGGGAGGTTTTGAAGCCCTGATGCCCGTGTCATCTTTATACTCACTAAGTCAGAATCTCTGGGGGTGGGACTCAGGCATTCGCGTTGTTTTAAACTTCCAGGTGATTCCAATATGTAGCCAAGTTTGAGAAGAGTGGATGAGAAGACTTTTTAATATGTTAGGATGTTTACAAGAGAGACACGATGAGTGGCATGCCTTGAGGGGAAGAGCTTTTTGGCAGTACAGCTGCTGGCGGTCTGGGCAAATGGTTTGCAGAGCTAGAGAGTTATAAAATCTATTTCCAAAGACTGTTACCATTGCAAAGCACTTTGGAGATGATCTAATCCAACCTCTGACAGCTGCAGAGATCCAAAGAGAGGCAGCGACTTGTCCAAGATCGCACACCAGGCAGTGGTAGATGCCAGGCTGGGCTCCTGACACAGCACAGCTGCAAGGACACATGTGTACACACACACGTAACGTATGTGTGTGCATGTTACGTGTGAGTACGTGTGTGCATGTGTGGGTGTGTGGATTCATGTGTGGGGTGTATTGTGTATACACGCGTATATGCATGTGTGATGTACGTGTGTACACATGTGTGTGCACCTGTCCAGCGTATGCCTAGAATGGACTTCACATGAAGATATCTAACATTCCTCCATTTTATTTTGTTCAAACATTACACATCTTCTAAGGGTCACACCCCATCGCAGAAGCGATTCTCAGATTTCTAAACCTAGAACAATTGGCACATTGATACTTACAATGATATGGGGTGGGGGGAGGAATTTGTACTTTTAAAAAATCTCTGCCAAGGAGCTGGATCCAGAGAAACAGCATTTGCTGCGAAACACCCTAGAATACCCAGCATTTTTGCATGTGTTGTAACAGGCCAACGGAAATTCTGGCTAAAACTCCAACTTCAAGCCAAGGTGCATTGTAAAGAAACAAGAATTGGTTCATTTGAAGTTTAATTAGTATGTTTCGCCAATGGAACAAGCTAAAGCACACATAGCCATTACCATCTGCAATCTCAGCTTCGGTCCCAAGAAAACAACCCCAGAAGTGATGTCTATGGTCAGGAAAAGAAACTTTCAAGAGACTCTAATGAGCAGAACATTCACTCAGGCAGAGGCTCATGCTGAGACACGGTCAAACACAAATACAAAAAGCCATCAAAGTGGGGGCTCCTGAGGCAAGCTCCTTCACTGTGCAGGCTACGGAGTTGGTGCAAGCGTGCCCCCCTCTCCCCTGACGAGGGCTGAATAGACACAGGAACCACAGAAAGGGAGCAGACACCTCCCCTGGCCCAACATCACCTCCGGCCCCTATCTCTGATCAGAGAGAAATAGAGGCTTAGCAATTTTAGATGGGAAACAGTACTTCCGTGAAGAAGGGAGAAAGAGAATTTCAGGCCAAAGGCTGAAATAAAAAATCATGGATGGCTAAGCAGGCAGTGAGACAAAGCAGGCAATGGTGCTGGTATTGCTAGGACTTCCCTGGAAGGAGACATGACAGGTGAAAGGAAGTTCCTTTCACTGAACTGGGTATGATCTGTGTTCGCAGTGGTGGGGGAGCACTTGGGTTAGGGCAAATGAGATTCAGGTTCAGCTCTAGGAAGAGATTCCAAGTGAAGTTATAAAGATCTGGAAGGTGGGTAAGTGTTTCCTTCTCCATCCTCAGGGAGGTCGTTTCCCTAGCAAACATCTTTTGCTGGGTGGTGACATCCCCCTCAGTTTCCCCTTGCCTCCCACACAGTCTGGGAAGAAAAGGATGCCAGACACCCTGAGGCACACAGGGACAGCCTGAAAACACAGGGGAGCAAAACACAGGGGCAGTTCAAGATGGGTAGGCAGGTTAAGGGCAACCTCCTTCTGCAAGGTCTCCAGGCCACAGAGGCCACCTTCTTCCTGCCTGGGACCTTCATGACCAGGGTGAGATGACTGTCTGATCTGAAGCACTTCAGGGAGGGCACGAGTGCGACAGGCATTTGGTGACAGGCTCCAGGGGCCCTTCATCCAGCCCTCAGTGGCTCAATACTCCCTCAGTGACAAGAGAGAAAAGAGCCCTAGTGGAAAGGAACTGAGAAGCCACTTCTATCACAGGACCAAGGATGGCTGGTCCTGACTGTCCTTCCTGGGGTACAAGGAGCAGTGGCTACTCTTCCAGGCAACCTGTAGGGTGTGGCTGGCCCTTCTTAACTCGGGGAACTTTGGATGGGATTCAAGGGGCTCAGGAAGACCCTAGGCGAACTGACTCTGCTCTTGGAAGAGACTAAAGGAGAATTTGAATCTGTCCAGGGGGCGAGGGAAAATGTCTGGGCATGGTCCTTCCACAGCCACCAGCTCTTTCCATTCCAGGAACCAAGGCAGGCTCCTGACAGGTAAACCAGCATGAGAAAGAGGGAGCAGAGTGAGTAGAGGTGGCCGCAGAGCAAATAGGGGACGCTTGGGCGTTTCTGATGGAGAGGACAAGGAAATCTGATGAAAACGAAGCCAGCTAAACCAGAAACACCAGCTCCAAGTGACCAAACCGCCTCTTCCAGCAAGGATGCCTCTGGGGAAACCAGCCTCCTTTAGGAACCTCCGCAGAGTCTGAGGGTAGAGGGGACACGCCCACAGGGCCAGACCTTGGAGTTTCTGGAGAGGTAGCCATCAGCATCAACCCTCCCCTCAATGAAGCCCCCTGAAGGACCTTGGGAGGAAAAACAAAGAGGGAACAAAGGAGACCTTATCAGATAGAGGTTCCCCACAAAGACCAAGCCCAGAAAGTACACTTCAGGCTGACAGACACTCAGCCGATATCCTGATAGGTGGGAGGAATAAGGGGTCCTTGGGGCACCCAGGGCCATTTGAGTTTTCTGGAGTTGTGAGCCAAGAGCTCAGGCTGGGATGGAGTGGAAGTGGGAAGGGGACAGCCAAGTCTTGGGCAGAGAGGAGAGTAGATTGAGCAGTGCCCTGGGCTATAGCCAGAAATGGGGCACTTTGTTCTTCCAAACCTACTTCTAAAAAGGCTAGGAGGCACCTAACAATGCACCAAATAAAAGGGAAGGAGGCATGTGCTCTGGAGGCGGCACGAACTTGAGTGGAAATGTGAGGAGAGGAGCCCAGGGCTCAGACAAAGGCAAAGAGCACAGAGCAGCAAAGGCCTTTAGGTCTGGGGCCCAGGAAGTCATCTGCCCGCCATTTTCCTTCCTTCGGCTCTACATGGGGCCACTCAGGAATGGGGGCTAGGGAGTGGGTGGGGGGACAGAAGCCAGAGGTAGAAAGTGTGAGGTAGGGGTGTGTGTGTGTGTGTGTGTGTGTGTGTGTGTGTGTGTGTGTGTGTGTGGTGGGAGAATGGCCAAGGCTGGTTTCTTTTGTCTCCTTCCACCTTATGACCCCCTGCCCCTCACTCTCTCCTAAGGCCTGTCTTAATAAATAAGTCTTGGTTTACCTGTACTGGTTAGTGGTGGGCAAAGTCTTTATTAGTATTTTACTAAATTTAGCTAAATAAAATAAGTAAATAAATAAACAAGGGGAATCTTTGCTCACTTCTGTGTAATTCTTACCAGGCATCCTTTGTATTAAAGCATCTGTTTGGTCTATAAGCTCTCCCCTGTCAGGTACTGCCCCTTCCTCCTTGAGTTTCGCGGGTGCTGCCCCTTTCTCCCAGGCTTCCCCAGTCATGGGCTCTGGCCTCTCAGAAGCTGGAGGAGGGGGTGCCAGGCCCGGGATCCAGCTTGGAAAAGTTCCCGTGAGGGCTCAGCTAGAGGTCTCCCTGGTGCCTAGGGGTATTTCCAACCTGCCATGCTCATTCCTTACTCTCCCCATGAGACACTTGTCTACCTAAGCTGGGTGGGGTAGAAAGAATTCAGTGGGAAAGAGGAGTTCTGCATTGGCTATTCGGGAAAGAAGGCATCCTGACCCCCTTCCCTGTTGTCAAGGGACCCACTGGCCCTGGGGCGGCCTTCCAACTAGGCTAGCCTCTTTCAGGAGGCTCCCAATAAAGTGCCCTGGAGTTCCAGGGCCTCCTCCCTGCTCCCTGTGCCACTTCCCCGTCCCGCAGCGACTCTCCTGAGCTGCACTCCTGTCTCAGCGACTCCCTCACGCCGCTCGCGGATACACACGCACACGGGGACTGGGGTTCCCCTTGGCCTGAACGCCGGGCATCGGCTGCCAGCTGAAGGCCAGGAGATCAAGCCCAGGAAGGTTGAAGGGTGGCCCACAACTGATTGCGAGCGCGGGGACCATGGCCCCCAGGACAGCCAGGGTGAGACATGATGCAGGGCTGATCCCTAGAGCAGCACCCGAAAGAGAAAGCCGTCCAGACCCAGGGCTCAGGGACAGGAGAACCGCTCGCGGGGGATCCTCAGCCTCCTGGCACGCTGGGAGATACTGCCGGCTGTGTCCGGGTGAACCACCCATCCTTGCCCACTAGCGCGCCATCGAGCTCGTGGAGCTGTCGAGCCAGCCTCGGGTGGCTGTTCCATCTGCTCGGAACCGGCTAGGAGCTCGGCTGCTGGCATTCGGCGCGTAGACCCTGCATGGGGCCAGCAGCCCCTCACCTCCCCGCACCCCCTGGGATGCTTGCGTCCCTTGGTCTCCGCCGCTGGGCCAGGGCGCTCTGAAAAGGGGCGCACGGACCACGCGGGGACCGAGCCTTTACCTCGATTGGAGTGGCTCAGGGTGGACGACTGGGAAGACTTGGACTTCTGCCGCTTCACGGTCATCATCACCTGCTCCTGCACGCGCTGCCTGCCAGACGTGCCTGTTTTCATCTTTTGGTCCGACGGCAAAGCCAAAGTGGAGTTGTCCTGGTCCTGGAAGCATTCGTACGCCAAGGCGGTCTTGAGCGGCGAGTGGTTCATGGTGGCGGGAGGCTGGAGGCGCGCGGCCGGGGCCTGGGAGAGCAGAGAGGCGAGGCGAGGTGCGGTGCAGCGGGCGGGCGGTAACGTGCTCTTCTCGCTCTCAGCAGCTCCCTACGGCCATAGAGTGCGTGGTCCGCGTGAGGGCTCCCGGCAGCTGCTCCTGGCGCTTCCACCCCGGTTCGTCCCTCTTTGGTAGTGGCGAGGCCCGCCCTCCGTCAGACAGGATATACCACCCCTGCCCTGCACCACCCACTCCACCTGGCCGCGCGCTGCTGCCGCTCAGACGCGGAGCTGCAGGGCACTGCTGCTGCGGAGCCAGCGCTCTTGGGGGCAGGGCTACGAGTCCCCCGTGTGGGACACTGAGCGCCTTCCTGCTCGCTCTTTTTTTCTCTCCTTTTCCTCTCCCCATGAGCAAGAAACGTCGCAAGCCTTGAGGCCCCAGGGAGACGCCCCTCTGTCCTGTTCTGCCGGCTCACTGAGAAAGCATGTGTTCAGCTCAGGAACCGAGGGAGACCTCTCTCTAGGAAAAAAGGAGTCTTTCTTGACCAGGCTGTCCGGGAGAGCCAGGCGTCCATCTCCCTCTGTACTGCGGTCATAGCAGAGACCAGCCCCGGCGGTGGAGGCTCCCGGGCTGATGGCAGAACCATAGCTCTTGCTCCAAAGGAGTGCTCCATCTTATGGGGGCAACCCAGTCTACTCTAAAGCAGTTTCCTCTGAAGCAAGTCGGGTAGGGGCAGGAAGGCCACATCAAGGAGCAGACTTGAGATATCAGACCACACAGTGGGTATGCCTTGGTGAAACTGGTGGTTGTTTGTTGTTCATGAGTATAGCCCGGTAAAACACCACGTGAACAGCGGATCCTCTCTGAAACTCCACTGTAGCCTCTGATACAATGCCTGGCACAGGTAATATTAGGTACTCAATAAAAGATATTTTTAAATAGGTGAATACATGAATGCTAGTTAATTTAAGGTAAATTAAATCTAACTTGGATCCTAACGAGATCCTCACTGAAAAATTGAAAAGCTGCTTTATCCTGAAACTCCACTCTGGACTTACTATTTTGGGACCACTGTGTGCATTCCCCTATGCACACTCACACCCCTGGGGACACATGTGCAGTGAAGCTTCATTCATGTAGCATCCTCCCCAGGGATGGAGAGAGCCCACATCAGTGAATCTGGTGTGTAACAGGAACCGAGTGCTTTTTTTTTTTTTTTTAAAGTATTTACTTTGATGGAAATCTTTCTAAAAAGTATCGCATTCTGCTTTGCCTCCTAAAGCAAACAACACTGAACATATTTGCTGTACTTCTTGATGCCCTGAGTTTCACATTCTGGACATCCATTACTGAACTGTGTAGTCGTGCAGTCCAGTCAGCTTCTTAGTTTTGGGGCCTCCACCAGCTGTGTGACACTATCACAGCCGTCACTCTTGCTGTCATTTGAGGTTGCCCTTCACAGCTCACATGCTTTACTTTTAGTTTGCTCTTCTAATCTACGGAGGAAAGGGCAATCAGAAATCTATTCTTTTTGGGAATTTTATGTCGAGGAAGGATCTAGAAGACTGAATGACTGTCTCAGGGACCACATGAAGGTCACTCACGCACTTCCTGAGTGTGAGTGTTACATGCTGGGAGCAACTTGCCCAAGGAAGGTATTCCTGGTAGCAATTTCCAGAGCAGAGTGTTGTAAAACAGACTGTAGTTTCTAATAGAAACAATTTTATTATTGAGGGCTCTGTTCCTAAGAATTTATCCTCAAGTAAACCAGAGATGTGACCAAAAATATGTCATAGATGTGTACAAAACACCTGTAGACCTCTATTATCATTTCACATTGTAAGATTCTGCTTCCAGCCGTAGACCACCAGGACTGGATAGAGCCTTGGACTTCATCCAGCCAAGCACCGCATTTCAGTGATGAGGAGAGGAGACAGTTTGCTTGCAATGCCCCAGTTAATTTGTGGCAAAGCCTGCATCCTAACCAGGCCTTGCGACTCCTGGCACAGTGTTCGTTCCACCACATCATCCAGCTTCCCTTATAAAAGTCCTATAAAATGGACATTAAAGTACAGTGCACACCGATTATATAAGGGCCCCAATGTACTATAAAGTATACACGGCAGCATATAAAAATACAATTCCATTGTATCACACATTTGGCCTATCTAAAACCTAATATGCTAGCCATAATAAATGTTAATTACATCTTTAAATAATGATAATTTTCCTATTCTAGGATACAGAAGGGCCCTGAAGGAGGGGATTAGAGTAGCTCATCTTCCTATAAAAGGCAAGTCTGTGGAAGCTGAACTGATTATCTTTAAAATCATTTTCAGGTATGAAGTTCAGTTTTTCTAGCTACTTCTCTACTATGTTAATAGACATTATTTTGACATATTGATAGCAATAGCCAACATTTACTATGCTCCTCCAAACACCATGCCTACCAACCAGGCATGATTCTGAGCCCTGTACATGAACCACATCATTTGAATCCTTACAATGACCTTATGAGGTGGGCACCATCACCCTTCTTTTTCAGATGAGGAAACTGAGGCTCCATGAGGCCACCCAGCTGGTAATGGGCAGAGACAAGGCAACCGCAATCCAGAGCTGGACACTCAGTGGTAGTGCCAGGCTGCCTTCTTGAGATTTCCCTGTGACAAGCAGATCCTTCTCTGGATGGGTCTTTTAACAGCATCTATTCCCATCACAGGGCATGAAAGTCAGGCCAACTGGGTTCCCGATCTAGTTGTGTCACTAACTAGCTTCATGTTAGACAAGTGCCTTCCTCTGTCCCTCGCACCAATCTGCAAAGAGGGGGTAAACTTAATGGCTCCTAAACTCCACTCTAGCCCTAACACTCTATAATTCTGATGTCAAATGTGGGAATTTGTAGGGCAGGACATCTTGAATCAGGCCCTTCGGACAGAAGAGGAGAGGAAAGGGCAGTCAGGTTACGCATTCTGGGCCACGGTGAGGGAGACATACTCAGGCTGGGAGGATTGGTTTGGGGCTCGGGTGTATGGTTTTGAGTCAGCAGGCCAACGTTATTTCCATCATCACTCTCTCTCTTCTGCCTGCCTGAGCCCCACCCTATGTGGGGCCTGTCTCAGAAATCAACCAGCAAGGACGCTAACACTCCTAAAGTGAAAAGTGAAGAAAAGAGGGCAAGGAGGCACAGTCGCATGATCCCAGCTCTGAAATGGCATGCTTTCAGTTGACTGTCAGAACATATATTTAGGTGGTAAAATTCTAATGGATATGGGTTAATTTCAGCTTGGAAGGTGTTGGGGGTGATCAGGGGGAAGCTTCCTGAAAGAAGTTAATTTTGACTTGATTCTGAAATAAGATGAGTATATTTTTATCCTCAAAGGAGTGAGTATGAATGGGCTTCTAATTCTCTTTGCTGCCTGCCCTAGAGCATTAAGTGTGACCCAGATTTCACTTTCAACATTCTGGCTCCCAGACTTCACATCCTGTCATCTCTATGTTCATTAAAAAGTGAAATATGAGTTCATTTATTCAACAAGTATCTGCTATGTGGCAGACCCTGTCCCAGGTACCAAGGATACAATGGTGAGGAGGGCAAAGTTCCTGCTCTTATAGAACTTACTTTTTTTTGAGACAGAGGCTCACTCTGTCACTCTCGCTCTGTGCAGTGGTGCGATCTTGACTCACTGCAACCTCCGCCTCCCTGGTTCAAGCAATTCTCCTGCCTCAGTCTCCCAAGTAGCTGGGATTACAGGTGTGTACTACCATGCCAGGCTAATTTTTGTATTTTTAGTAGAGACAGGCTTTCACCGTGTTGATCAGGCTGGTCTCCAACTCTTGACCTCAGGTGATCCACCCACCTCGGCCTCCCAGAGTGCTGGAATTGCAGGCGTGAGCCACTGTGCCTAGCCTAGAGCTTATTTTCTACAGGACAGAAGGAGAAGGTTGGACCAGGGGTGGGTGGGGGCTGGCCCAAGGAAGGCTGAGAAGAGGTCTCTGGGGCTCCTGCAACCTCTAAGAGTGTCTGGGCTGAATCTTCTCCCTCCTCAGTTTCCAGCCCTCCAGGTGAGGGGACCACCTCTAGCTGAGCCCCTCACTGATGCAAACACCCCAGGGGTGTGGAAGAGGTAGGTTTTCTTCCTGGATCCCTGGGCTCGCCGGGTGAACCCATCTTCTTCAGCCCAGTGCCTCTGCAACTGGACTTCCTGGACAGCGGCCATGGGACCAGCTCCCTGTTGTGGAAGTTTTTCTGGATGGCATCCTTTGGCCAGTTAGCAGACTCCTCAATGGCTGCTCAACTCAGGAATCTTATAACATTCCCTGATGAACTCACACTGCCCCCCTCCCTAGTCTCTAAATCGCCTCTGTCTTTTCTCCTGCATTATTTTGTTTTCATCCTAGCACTCACCCCATGGAGTCACCTGCCCCTTACCTTTGCATATTTGCTGTTCCCTCTGTGTGGAGCACTGTCAGTCAGTCACTTAAATATGTATTGAGTGCCGAAAGGGGCTAGACACCATGTCAACCCTGGGGATACAATGATGAAAAAGACCAGGTCTTGCTCTCATGGGGTTTATGTTCTAAAGAAGTAGACAAAGAGTTGATTTGTAAATGATTGCAAATTATATTAAATGCTATGAAACAAACAATGAGCGGTTTAGAGACTGCAGAGAGGGACAGCTTTAGCCACGGTGGCCAGAGTGTGACAGGCTGAGACTTGAAGAATGAGAGGTAGCTGCCCATCTCAGAAGTGGGGGAAGGGGCTCTGAGCAGAGGGAATGGTGAGTGTACAATCCATGAACCTGGCTGTCTTCAGAGCAGACAAACCAGGGAGACCGGGCAGGTGGGCGCAAGATGGGCAGGCAGGCAGCGCTGTCCTGTAAAGCTTTCTTCAATTACGAAAATGTTCCATCTCTGTGCCCATTATTTAAATCAGTTCAAATTGTGTAAAGGAAACATTCAGTTCCTTAAATATACCAGCCTCATTTTAAGGGCTTGATAGCTACATGTTGCTAGTGGCCACTATATTGGCCAGTGCAGGATCATGCTGGAGCTTGGAAACTTCTGTCTGGGGGTTGAATTTTATTCTAAGAGTAATGACAGGCCACTGATAAGTCTTAAACAAGGGGGTGACAAGCCCCTCCCACCTCCTGCCTTCTTGCCACTTGTCAATCCTATCTATCCGTGTGGAGGAATCTCCAAACCAAATTCAAGAACCCCCTCCTGGGGACCGTTGTGCCTGGTGCCAATTGTGTTATAGCCCTCGGCCACTTTGTCACACTCACGTGTCCATAAGACCCGGAGCAGGCTGAGGGAGGGGATGTGAGCTTTTCATTTCTGTTTCCTCTGTTCACACTGGTACACATCAGGTGCTCAATAAATGTTTTTGTTAAACTAAAGCCACCATCTTGCTCTGGAGCAAGCCCATGTTGCAGAACTTTTCCAGGTCTCTGGAGTGATCTGGGCTCAGGGCACCCTGGTCAAGCTTTTGCTGTTCTTAAGGCCAGTTTCCATTAAGACCGCTGTCTTCAACTCCTGCCAGTAGGGATGCCTTCAGGAACAATCCCACTGGGCTTCCATGAGAGCACAGAAAACCTGACCTTCTCACTTCCCAAGGGAAATTTACATCAGGATGTAAGAATTCATTCAACCCCCTGCCCTATCCTGGGCATCTCAGAAAAAATCAATCCAGGAAATCATCTTCACAAGGATCTGGACAAACAATGCCTCATAGAAACCCTGTGATGACTCCTTCTGGAATCCAGACCCTCACCGCCCTCAGAGTACCAGGGCAAGAATGGACCAGACTCCCTGCCTGACTCCTGGTTAGATATATGCCACTGCAGGTACCAGACTGCAAGCCATTATGCTTGGAAGTGCACAGAGAGGCTTCCAGCCATGGACAGGGAAATGGGGGCTACTGGGGCAGGGGCGGGAACAGTAGAGGCCTCTCTCCCAGCCCTTTGGCAAGCACCCCAGTGAGAGGATCTGGGCATGTGACCATGAGTCTCCTATCCATGAGGGCGGGGGCGAAAAGGCTGGCCTGTGCCCATTCACACTAACCCAGCTCTGCTCTGGAAGGAGCTGAGGGATACGTGCTGGCAGTGGGAGGAGAGAGACAGCAAAAAGGCTGGTTACAGAGGCCCAGAAAGGAGGGTTTGGATGAGTCTAAGGCGTGCTGGGCTAGGCCAGCTAAGGGGCGAGGCCAGGGTGTGCACCTAGGGCTCCTCCACACACCACAACACTCTCAGAGCTGCCCTTCTGGTCTCTCTGGGTGGGGTGGGTGGGGTGGAGGTGATGAATAACAGCAAGGACCCAGCCCCGTGCTGACTGGCTGCTGTCAGCACTAGATTTGCCCTGGGTCCCGCCCCTCTGCCAACCCAAATTCTAGTTCTGTCTCCCAACACTGGCTTGTTGGGGGCCTGCCTCTCTATCCACCCTGTCCCCTTGGCCAGCAATGCTGTTTTGTGGCCTCCTGAAAGGATGAGAGCCCCAGGCCTTGGCCACAGCCTCAGGATCCTGCTCAGTCCCCAGCTCTCTCTGGGACCAAAAGCCATTTCACATAGACTCCAAAGTGTGCCCAATGGCACAGACTAGGAAAATAAGAACAGAGACTTTGGGCCGGGTTTGGTGGCTCACGCCTGTAGTCCCAGCACTTTGGGAGGCTGAGGCAGGTGGATCACGAGGTCAGAAGATCGAAACCATCCTGGCCAACATGGTGAAACCCTGTCTTTACTAAAAAAATGTACAAAAATTAGCTGGGCATGGTGGTGCATGCCTGTAATCCCAGCTACTTGGGAGGCCAAGGCAGGAGAATGGCTTGAATCTGGGAGGCGGACATTGCAGTGAGCCAAGATCGCACCACTGCACTCCAGCCTGGCGACAGAGCAAGACTCTGTCTCAAAACAAAACAAAACAAAAAACAACAGGGGCTTTGGGGTCAATAGACCAAGCCATGCACCCCAGCTTTGCCACTGCTAGCTGGGTAAGCTGAAATGCTCTAGCCTCTCTGTATCTCAGTTTCCTCCACTGTAACATTAGATTAGTAACACCCACCTCACAGGAGCCTTATGACCATAAATGGGTATTATACATAAAATGCCTAACACAGTGTTTGATATACTGTAGGTGCCTAATAAAGATGCAGGACTTCTTCCTTCCTCTGGCAGCACCGCCTAGCCTCCTATCTAACTGCCCTCTCTCCCACACTCTCCCCTTTTGACATATTTTCCAGGGCCAGATTCCCAGCTCATGCCCTTCCTTCCTAGTCTCAGGGTCTTCAAGCATTCCTTCTTCCCCTGGGAGCGGGGCCATACCCCTCTCCGGGTTCCACTCACAGCCTCTCTCCTACAGCCTCTGCCTCTCATTCTCTCCCCATCCAGTTGCAACTGTCGCTCTGCCATTAGTACGCTTGGAGACTTCAGAACTGCAGAGGTGGAAGGGGCCTCAGAGCCCATCCCTTTGAGCCCCTGCATTTGTCAGAAGAGGCAGCTGAGTACAGAGAGGCATGGTGATGTGGTCTTGCGAAGTCCTGGTTGTCTGGGTCCTACTTCCCCCACACGGAGACCCGGGTTGCCTCCTCCTTCCTTGGCAGGTGGATGGGGGAGGGGGCTTGGTGACAAGTTTGAGCCTTAAAAGGGAAGTCAAGGCCAGAGAGGCAACCCAGAGGCGGTTCTTGTAAGTGCTGCTCCCGCTGCCCTGTGCTGGAGGCATCGCTGGTATTTGGGAGGTGGAGCAGCAGCACAGGGAAAGGCCGTGGGAGCCGCAGAGCTGGCATCAGCATGGGGTGTGTGGCAGAGCGCTGAGCAGCCCCTGTGCTCACTCTTTCTTTCGGTCTCACAGTCACGGGCCCAGCCCCAACCCCAGCCCTGTACAGCCTCGATGATAATTTCATGAGTCACCCGCCCTTGCCTGCAGACAGGGCAGCCACACCCAGGGCAGCTGGCACCCTAGCCAGGGTTTCTGCTGTGAGCTGCTGGGCAGGCAGCCTGCCAGGCCACGGACGGCCACTCATGGGGAGCCAAGATGCTCCAGTGCCTCAGGCCAGGCCAGGAACCTGCTGAGTGGCAGAGCCTCCCGTCTGCATTGCCCCATTGCTATGGCCAGGGCCTCCTGCGGAAAGCCTCTGCCAGGTGCCTTCTTATTAGGATTGCCAATAACAAGCAACGGACCTGGCACCTGCCCCATCTGTGTTCAGTAAGGCCCTGGGCTTCAGGCTGCTCCCAAAGGGTTGGAGTCTCCCTCTGACCGGGCTTGAGTCAGGAGCCACGGGTCACTTGCAGCCCTCTCTGCCAGACACAGCTGTGACTTCATTGCTGCCCCTTTGAATCCCATCACAGCTCTGCCCTTTGAAGCCCAAATCAAATGCTCTCATCTCCCCCACAACCCTCCCAGGAGTCCCCAGCTGGGGATGGCCCCTCCTTCCTTGAGCTCTTAGAGGGAACTGTGCCTCCTTTGCCACTTAACGCATCATGCTAAGTGATTAGGTGCACTGTGGGTTTTTGGCTTCATCAGCAGACCCGCCACAGTGCTCTGAATATCAGAATGGCTCAACAAATGTCTATGCAGTCGATCCACGTTCCACTTACATATTCTATTCTAACATGACTGGGACCAGATGCCTCTCTCGGCATGTTTCTCTTCCCGCTCCCCCCTCACTCTTTCCAGGCTGTATCATCCTACTGGAGGCTGTCTCCCAGGCCTTGACTTTAGGCCCTGCTAGGGTTGGGGCTGGGCTTGGACCCATTTTGACGAAGAGCCCTCAAGGAATTGGGGGATTCCATGACACTCTGACCTCCCAGTCATCTCCAGTCTCAGCACTCCACGGTTCACCGCAGCTGCCAAGGGAGCAGGGTAGGGGGCACAGCAGCCTGGGCAGAGCCTGGGAGAGCTGGGAAGAGCCCCTCTCCTGCTTTCCAAAGAGGCCTTGTGATAACGCTTTGTGTTGGCCATTCCTAGCCCTTGACTGGCCTGCTCTGAGAGTCCCTTTTGTCCAAGAAAGACCCAGGGTGACTTCTATCATGCACTGTTCTGTACCCCACTCCACTCTACTGTCTTAGAAGCTGATCAGTCAAACAGGGATCACTGGGATTGGATTGATAAGAGAGGTCAGCTCATCAGCTCAGTGCTCTCCTGATGAATCTGACCCCCAACTTAGGCCAAAGATGCCTGCCTCACCGCTTTCAGCTCCAGAACTCAGGCTGGGAGTATCAGGGGCCAGGGGTTGGGAAGAGTGGGCAATGTGATAGTTGAGACAGAATTTGGAGGCCTTCTAGGAGGCTTTGAATACTGGAGACCACTGAAACTGGGAAGGTGAGTTTGTAGTCCATGGAAAATAGTCCTGCTTTTACTGCTGCAAAGGAAACTCATATGCTGACTCCCAAAAACAGTCAGGACTTTGAGGGTTCCTTGCTGGTTTCGATGATTTTGCCTTTACTTTCAACTTTTTGGACACAGAACCTTGATAATGCTTCAGATATATCTGGTTCTTTACAGTCTACCAAGTAAGTGGTTTCTGGTCCTTTATCTCCTGGAACCTGCCCATCTATTCCTTGAGAATTGTGGTCATTCTGTTATCTTCCCATTGTAAGGATGAGGGCTCAGAGAGGGTGTGTGGCTTGTCCAAAGTCACTGCTGTTTAGTGGCAAAACTGGGCCTCAAAGGTGCTTCCTATTCTCCGAACCCACTGCTTTTCCTCCATGTGGCACCATATGTGCCACAAAACATTTCCGGGCTGGAGACAGCTGCTGTGAAATGCAGTCTTCAGGGACACTTGATTCTTATGAATGCTGCTCACCAAAAAAGATATGTCCATGTCCTAACCCCTAAAACCTGTGACCATGACCGTACTGGGAAAAGGGTCTTTGCAGATGTCATTAAGGGAGGGATCTGGAGTTGAGATTATCCTGGATTTAGGGCAGGCCCGCAATCCAATGGCAGGAGTCCTTCCAAGAGAAAGGTAGAAGGAGACTGGAGACACGGAGAAGGGCACGTGAAGATAGAGGCAGTCTTATGGAGTTATGCTGCCACAGCCAAGGAATGCCCAGAGCCTCCAGAAGAAACTAACCAGGCAGATACCTTGATTTTGGACTACTGGCTTCCAGAACTGCGAGCGAATACATTTCTGTTGTTTTAAGACACCAAGTTGGTGCTAATTTCTGCAGCAGTCCTAGGAAATTAATAGCGACAGTAACCCTGAAACTCTCCCAGTCATGGGGCATGAGCTGTCAGTCTCTCAGCAAACCCTCTCAGCATGTGGCCTGGTGGGTGTGTGAGATTCGTGAATGGCTTGGGGGGCAGTACCAGAGTGACATCGTCCCTCAGCAATGGTCCATGTGAGGACCAGCTGGCTCCTGCCCAGCCTGAATGGCCAATATCTTGCTCCTCTGCCCTGCTCCCTACAGCACCCATCTTTACGTCTAGTTTCACTCCACACCAAGAAAAGAATGATGCCCCAATGGCCCTGGGAAAAGTGAAGCGGCCATGGACGACGTCACCGTTCCTCCAGGAGGAATTTATGAAGCCAGTTACGCCTCTGCCAGGAAGTTGGTGGGGGGGGGTCAGCCTCTAACAACTGCCAGACTCTCAGCCCTGGCGGCTGTCATCTTCATACTTCCCCACTTAATGGGATGTCTTGAGGTAGTCAAAGGCAACACAGCCACAATTAAACATAACAAGAAAACATAATGGGACTTTGTCTTTCTATGGGGCCTTTCATTCTGAGAGCTCAGGTAGTTTTATGAGCCTTGGGAGGCCCCCTGTTACTCCCTTTACAGAAGCGTAAACTGAGGTACTGCACAGGAAGAGTGCCAGAACGGGGCTCTGTTCAAGTTATTAATCAGTGCTACTGACCAAGAGCTTAATTCTGAGAGTCCATCTAGCTCCCTTGATGGTCAGGGCCACTATGCTTCAACAGGAAGCTTAGCTTTTTTTTTTTTCCTTCAGAAAGTTCTCAATATTTGTGGTGTCTTCTTAGAGATGGTCAGAATGGGGCTCAGAGAGCCTGCCCAGCCTGATGGGGGTGGAGGATTGATGGGGCAGAAGGTGGGTATTGAGGCAGAAAAAGCAGTGCACTAGGAGTCCTTCATACCTTACTCTAGCTGGGACCAAGCAGAGTTATGGGCCTGAGTTGGCTACCAACTTGCTGTCTGGCTTTGGACAAGTAATTTGCCCTCTCTGGTTTCAGTTTCCTTGCTTGTAAAATGAGGGGGTTGGACACTTTAAGTCAGTACTTCTCAAATCTGAATGTTCATCGAATCACCTAGGAATCTTGTTAAAATGCACCTTCTGATTCAGCAGGTCTGGGGCGGGGCCTAAGACTCTGTATTTCCAGCAAGCTCCCAGGCGCTGTTGATGCTGCAGGTCCTCTGACCACACTTAGAACAAGTCTCAGGACAGGTCACTCGACCATGAGCTGTAAAATGCCATCGTCTCATCATCTCCACTTCCTCAGGGGTGCTGTTTGGAAAATAAACGGGCTAATGTGGGTAAGAGCACTTTATAAGCTATAAAGTCCTTACAAATATGTTTTTTAAAAAGATCACCAATATATGATTAAGACCTGATATTTGGTGGCAAACGACTTGGTTCTAGAGCGTGGTCTTGGTGAGCCTGTGACATGGGGGTAATAAAACCGACCTCATGGGCTTGTTATGAGGACTAAATAAAGCAGGATCATTGAGAGCCATAATGGAACAGCAGATCTTATACACGAAGACACTCAGTGGTCATTCTTCCTCTTAACCAAGGTCCCACGTGCAGGATGGGAACCCATCAGCAGGAAGAGGATGCCTTTACCCTTACCTGCTTTTGTCCCTCCCATACTGGAGTTCACCTGCTGGGTTGTGACATAATGGCCACTTGGTCTCCAAGATCCCTCAAGGTCCCCCTCAAGCTCCTCCACTTTCCTACTGTCCTAGAGGCTGGACCAGCAGCTCGTTCTGCCCAAGTCCCCTGATTGTGCCTGGGTCCTCCACTTGGAGCTGCTGCAGAATCTGTGAACACAGCTCCAAGGGAGCATAGCCATCTTCCCACCCCATCTCCACCCTCACTGCTCCCTAAGATGCCCTGACTGGGTGAGGAGGGAGGCTACCTGTCAGGGGCTATGTGCATTTCCTTTTTCTTGGGAAACTGCCTGCCACTTGAATGTGCTTGGGGTTTGGCAGAGCAGTCAGTCTCCAATGAAGTAAGCTTGTGGGCGCAGTCTCCCACCCCCATTCCAGGCCTTGGCAACAATGGGGACTCCTCCAAGCACTGGCTTTTCCTTTTCCCACCCCTGTCTCAGCATCCCACCCTTTCTCCTAGCATGAGCCACTTGCAGGGTGGACACTGTGACACCAGAAGCAGCAGTGTGCAGCCTTCTGGAGAAGGTTTCAAGTGTTGACTCTCTCCCAACCCGTGGCAGTGAAGTCTGGTTATGTCTAAACAGAGCAATTACCCTAATTGCTGTTTGTGCTAATTATACTGTCATCATTGGTCCGAGGATAGGATAGGCATTACTCACCCCACCTGGCCAAGGAACAGCAGCCTGCTGCAGGCCAGATCCCAAACCACTGGAGAAGGAAGACCCAGAATGCAGCTCAGATGGCCCTCGGATGCCAGCCAAGTTCTGTTTGAGCCTAAGTCTACCATGCACCATACTCCAGGCCTTTAAGGGTCTCTGACCATGACTAGAAGATCTCTCGGTTTCTAGGTATGGTATAGGTTTATGGATGCACAAAGTTTACAAAATATACTTAAGTGTGCAAAAATAAAAAAAAAAAGAAATTACTTTCTTGTCTATACCCAACTCTACTGAACTCACAGGCCCCCTTTCTGATGATGGTGGTGAATCGATAGCAGAAAGCAAACCGAACTTGCCCACTGTAGGAAACTGGGATTATTTATAGGAACCTCTCGGATTCATTCACAGTGATTTGGGGATATAGTCAATTCAGAACTGCCTATAGGATTGTCCTTGCCCATCTAAAGGGGCTTCTCCACTCATCCACCCCCATGCCTCCTGCCCCAAATGCACACTCACAGTTTTGGGAGAGTGGGGTCTGCCCACTGCCCTCTGCCCTCCGTTTTCAGAGCCTTCTGCTATGTCTGAAGTCTGGGCCAGACCCCACCCCATCTCCATGCTCGCTGGTCCTGAAGATGCCCCGAGTCCTTGTTGTGACAAGAACTCCATCCCGGCCTGGGTGTGCCACCCTGCAGCCTCATGGCTGTTTCCTGCCCCATCACTGAATCCCTGGCAAATCTGCCAGTCAGCACTTTTAGTCTCTTGTGCAGCTTCCTCAGGAGCACGCTGGACCTTCTAGATGTCCTGCATGCCTCCTGAAGGCCACAGGCAGCAGGGGACAAGAGCTCAGGACCATCTCCCTAGGCACCTCTATTGGTCATTTGTAATCAGTTGCCCTGTCCCTTTTTGGAGTCTAGTGGCTTCATGGGGACCACTAGACTTTTCTGAGAGCCTAGCAATTTTCTAGGTCTATATCCTTAGAACCTGGGAGCAAGGTCCCTGCACCTGAGTCTCCTACCAAACCTCTTTTGGTGTTTCTACCCCTAACAATACTTTCCTCCTCTTGCCGTGAACCTGGTAGTAGGGGAGAAGGTCAAGACACTCATGTCCGATCCCTTTATCCTCACCCCACAGCCTCTCCTGCCCCCTCTCCCAGGTTACGAAAGGGTTTTCTCCTTCTTCCTGCTGGGTGGAAGCTTCTTTCCCCTCTTCTATATCCTTTCTTAACAATAAGCCTCCTGGCTTAGCCTAATCACAGAAAACTTCAGGGAAAGGAAGAAAAAAATCTGGATTACATCAGGAGAGATTTGAAAATCATCAACTACATTATACAGAAAACCCAGCAACCTGGGGTAGAGGAACGAGCTGGGACTTGGAGCCAGAAGGACTGGTTTATTTCCCAGCACCGCTCCTTTCCTAGCTCCACCTTTTCAGAAAGCGTGTACCCTGGTATTCAGGAGCCATGACAGTGACATGGACCTTTAGGGGTCCAGCTCACCTAAACTGCTCCGAACAGTAACCCTGAATATGGAATCGGGACTGTGTGGGAATGAGCCTCTCTGGGTAGCGGGGAGCCTATTTGTCTACCATGTTGTCTGGCATACAGGGAACCCTGCTTCAGAAAGAGAGAATGAAGCAGAGTCACAGAGAGAAAGGAAGAGACAAGTGAGTTTTGGCAGATGTCCAGCCCCTGATTCTCACTCGGGTGGCCTTGCAGCTTCCTGGTGTTTGGGCCCATGATAACTAATAGTAGACTTTTTGAGCAAGGGAGGGGCCTAGTCCCTGGGGAGTAAAAACAATGACAGCACCCCGTTTACCAGGTAATTCCACGCAGCCTGGCTCTCAAGATCAGACATGGCCTCCTGGCTGCCAGCCAATGTCCACCGTCTCCCAGATGCTGCCTGTGGACACTTCCCTATGGACAAAGCCTCTGTGAATAATGACTCATCCTGGACCCAGATGTGGGAGTGCCATGGTACAAGGGAGTCTGGCAGTGATGGGAAGAAGAGCCAGATGGCCTGTCAGTCTCTTCCCATTGTAGGATCTGGTTCTGGGGGATGGCTCTGCCTCGGTGTCAGGTCAAAGCAGAGGAGATTAGCTCTCCACCACCCTCCTTCCCTGCAGCAGCAGCTGCTGAGGCAGCTGGATCAGGATTCTGCGACAAGGACGAGCTTATCCCAGACAGGGCACGCTGCCACGTCGAGGGTCCAAGGCCAGCAGACAGAGCGGAGTGGTGCAGGGTCCCTGCAGCCTGCTGGACACAGTCCCCTGCTGTGAGAAGACTGGCCATGTCCACATACTCCTCCAGACCAGCTTCTTGTCACTAGTCAGCCCTCTTCATTCCAGTCAATGATTCTCGAACTACAGAGTGTGAGAATCATCTGGCAGTACTTCTTTTAAAAGGAACATTTCAGGAAGCCACCCAGGTCTAGGCCGGGGCACAGGAATACGAACTTTTAAGGACCACTCAGGTCGAGCTAAATAGTTATACATGTTTTTATTGTGGTAAAATATGCAAAACATGAAATTCACCATTTTAACTATTTTTAAGTGCACAATTGAATGGCATTAGTACATTCACATTGTTGGGTTGCCATCACCGTCATCCTTCTCCAGAATTGTTTCCTCATCATAGACTGAAACTCTGCAGCCATTAAAAAAGAACTCTCATTTCCTTCTCCCACTAGCGCCTGACACATCATCCTCTATGAATTTGACCACTGTAGGCAACTCATATAAGTGGAATCATACAATGTTTGTCTTCTGGTGACTGGCATATTTCTCTTAGCATAATGCCATCAAGATTCATCCATACTGTAGCACGTGTCAGAGTTTCCTTCCTTTTTTACTGTGTGGATAGACCACATATTGTTCACCCATTCACCTGTCAATGGACGGTGGGTGGTTTCCACCTTTTGGCTGTGGTGAGTAATGCTACGATGAACATGGGTGGACAAATCTCTGTTCAAGTCCCTGTTTTCAATTTTCGGGGCATATACCCAGACCCGTCTCTCATGTCTCCCTCTGCCATTTTACCCCTTTTACTCCTGTGACCTAAAATGCCTTCTTGATTTCTATCTTTCAAGCCCCATTCCGTTTCCCTTGCCTTGTTGAAACCTATCTAAATCTCACCTCCTCAACGCCAGCTTGGGAGGCAGCATAGTGGAAGGGCACAGGCTCTGGGGCTAGACCGGTGGGTTTGTGCACCTGTCTCAGAGACTTATCCATCTGTGTCCTCGGACTACATACCTAACTGCTCTAACTTCAGTTTTCCTATCTGTAAAAGGAGACATGAAAACACGCTTGTAAGATCATTTGAGAGGATTCAGTGGGAAGGTCCGTATAAAGCTTCTGGCACAGAGCAGGTATTTAATAAATGGTGGTGGTTGTTAGAATTTTTCCAGAAAGCTTTTCCTGACAGGGTAGATATGAGATGTAGCACTTTGCAAAGCAAACTCCGCACTCACAGAAGATGAGACAAATAAAATCCCCTCTCCTCACGGAAATAACCCTAAGGTTTCTGCCACTGTAAATTAGTATAAGTTAGCAGCAGGTAAACTCTTGGAATTCAGTAAGTGATGTTTTCTGAGTAATTTCTATTTCTCTTGCAGTAATTAAAATATATTTTATCTTGTTTTATCCTCAGTAAGCTCCCAGAACTGCTGCTTAGAATCCTGTCATTATTTTTCTAAATGCCTTCTAGGATTTAAGAACCTGATATATCCCCAATCTCTGACAATTAGAGTCAAAACCCAGGCACCCAAGTCTGTGTGCCTGTAGCCAGCCATGTACCAGGGAATAGCACCGAGGCTAGAGGAGAATGAAGCAGGCTTCTTGTTTCTGAGGAGGCCACAGGCATTCAGGCAAGACATACATGCATGAGGCAATCCAGGGAACAATACGAGACACCTGTGACTCATCCACTTTATATCAAAGCAAGTAGAGGGTGTGGAGCTGTTCATGTTAGCATAAGCATTATGAAAAGAAATAGCACAGCAACTATGAAAATATACTATGGAGGCAGGGGGACAGGAAGGAAGGAATATAGCCTGAAAACAGGTGAAAGAGTCCAGGCTGGGAGAAAACCCCGAGCTGAAAACAGAAACAAGTTCCTCACCAGTGTTTCATGTTTCAGAGTATGATAAAACAACATAAATCCAAAGACTAGATAATTCTAAAACTGAATGAGATGAAGAGATTGCAGGGTTAGGAAAACAATTGGCAACTAAATACAATTACATAGCTAATAAACTAGTTAGAAACAACAACATACAAGTCCAAAAATAGAATGGTTAAAGGAAAGGTTTGAAACCATCATAATCAATGCAGAGAAAAAAAGAGGCAGAGATTCAAGCAATTAGAAGATGGGAAGTTAGGAGGATAAAAGAAAGGAAGGGAGGAAGAGAGAAAGGAAGGGGGGAAGGAAGGAAGGAAGGAAAGAAAGAAGGAAGAAAGGAGGGAAGGAAGGAAAGAAGGGAGGGAGGGAGGGAAGGAAGATTAGCCAACATAAGAATAATTAATATCCCTAAGTAGAAAACCATATAAATGAAACAGAAAAGATATTCAGGGATATAATACAGAAAAAAATTTTCTTCAATAAGGGACTGAATTTGCAAAAAAAAAAAAAAAGGCACCTGACATACCAGAAAAAAAGCAGAAACTGGTCCACACCGACATATCCTGTTTAAGTTATTGAACTTAAAAGCATAAATAATTTTTCAGGAGTGCAGGCAGAAAAAAAAAGTCATCATAAAAGAGAAAATTCAAGTTCGACTCAGACATCACATTGGACGCCAGAAGTAAATAAAGCAATGTCCACAAAATACTGAGTGGGAAAATGTATGCCCCACAAATGCTATAGCAGGTAAGTTGCATCAGGTCTAAAGGCAGTAGAGGCATCTCAGACATGATAAGCCTGTCTTGAACACGCAATCCAACACACAAGCCAGAAAACTGTGAATTATTTGAGCTAACCAACTTGGGAATAGAGAACCCAGAGAATAAAAGGCTGGTGGTAAGCACTGTATTCATTTAAATATGGAATTGTTGCAGAGCAGAATAAAAACATGTAAAACTCCCAACAAAATGAAAATTATGTAAACAACAAAAATCGGGAGATGGGAAGGGGAGATGAGATGAAGTACAGAGTGCTAGCCATTTCATCTTTCACAGCAGGGAGTCAGCCAGACTGAAATGAAAGCATAATTTTAAAAGTCAATGACTAAAGCTTCTTAAAATAATTTTGAAAAATGGTTTTTCTTATCCATAGAGGGATCTGATAGGTACAAGTGTCTCATGTAGCTATGAAACATTTATCCAAGACTGAATAATGCCTTCAGCTTAATTTCCATTTTTTTCTATTATATGTAAGGACAAATACATTTAACGTTTTCATATTTTAAAAGTACAGTCCAGGCATGGTGGCTTACTCCTGTGATTTCAACATTTTAGGAGGCCAAGGTGGGAAGATTACTTGAGCCCAGGAGTTCGAGATCAGCCTGGGCAACCTAGCGAGACACGCATCTCTAAAAAAATTTTAGAAACGCGTGGTATGTCGTGGCATGCGCCTCTAGTCCCAGCTACTCAGGAGGCTGAGGCAGGAGGATCGCTTGAGCCCAGGAGGTTGAATCTGCGATAAGCTATGATTGCACCACTGCACTCCAGCCTGGGTGATAGAGTGAGATTCTTGTCTCTATAAAAAATAAATAAGAGAATGTAACACATGACCCCATTCTTATAAAATGATTTATCTATCATTTATTTGCTGACCATTGTATCTGTATTTATATTTTGAAATATGTCAGGACTGATATTTAGCAAATATTTATGTTGTTTTTTTCTGGGTGGTGGGATTTGGGGAGATTGCAAATTTTTGTGCTGCTTGAATTTTTATAAGTATGTATCATCTTAACAAAAATCACCAAAATCTCTACTTAGAAACATTAAAGGAAAGGTTAAAGTGAGAGTAGTCCAAAATCAGTTCTAGAGCAGAAGGGCTGGGCACCACCAGCTGGTATGTGGCGAAGGCTTTGGCCTCCCTCTGTGAGACTTTTGACCCTCTCCGACAGGGATGGCCAGATATAGAAGACAGTTGCTTGGAGGAGATGAAGTTGGAACTGAGTGCTGGAGAGCGTCTGCTTTGCCAGGCATTTCGTGAATTATCTTACTTAATCTTCCTAGATCTATAGAGTAGGAAGTATGTACTCCATTTCAAGGATAAGGAAACTGAGGCCAGAGAGCGACAGTAAGGAAGAACATGCTAGACAGAAGCACAAAGCACAGGCACTTCTGGGAACTGAAAGTGCAGTGGGAACTCTGACTGGCAGGGCTCAGACCTGGCCTCCCAGGGCAGTTGAGTAGAACTCTGGGGAGGAGAATATACCAGTTTGAGTGAGGGAGGTTCCGTACAAAGACTCTGAGGTGGGACCTTGTAACTCTGTGTTTGAAAACAATAGGGCTTGTCTTCAGAACTAGATGGCAAGGAGATCAGACAGGGGAGGGAGCAGCGATGGATGTCCATCCCCCATGCCACAACAGACAGGATCCTGGGCACTGGAGACCAGCTCCCAGCAGTGGTGAGCAGCAACTGACTAAGGCTGCAGGTCCTCCATGGGGATGCCATGCCCAAGAGAGGGGATGTAGAGGAAGACTGAAGCCGAAGCAGCAGGCAAAGGTCATGGTGGTGACTGTACCCAACCGAACCTGCAGGGCACAGAGACTCAGATCTCAAATGGGGTCACACTCTCAGAGATCATAAATGACTCTCCTGCTCCTTTTGCCTCCCAAAAGGTCATTAAGTCATTAATTATATAGCAAGTGACAATAAAATGGTCTTGGTCTTCCTCATCTTCCCCAGAGTTCAGAGCCTTGGGACTCATGACCCAAGGGTTCTGTTCTGAGCCAGCTGCCTTGCTGTATCTGAGCTTCAATATTCCACTTGAAACTGGTCATTGCCTGGATGGCAGAACTGTCATGGTACAGCAGTCTTGGCCTTGAAGTCCACGCCCATGACCTACCCACTGGGCAACCTCAGTGAAGCCCCTCAGCCCTTCCTACCATAAATGGCAGGGAATGATTCTAATGCAGATGCATAGAAGGGCCCAGAATGTCTTCAGAGAACATCAGTCCTGCCCCCATCCTTGCTTTGACCTTTGAAGCTTATTCCTTCCCTCTCCATGGATGGAATTTTCCCAAGCCCCACTCCCACCCCCGAGACCGAAACCATCTCACGGGACAAGCTAGAGGCAAAGAGTATGAGCTCGTAAGTCCAATAAATTTTATTTGAATCATGGCTCTGCCACTTGCTAGGTGTGTGACCCAGGCTGAATTTGTTAAACTCTCAGGCCCCAGTTTCCTCAGACATAAAATGGAGATATTATCTACCCCATCTATCTGTCATGGAGCTTAAATGGGACAGCACAGATAAGGTGGCTGAGAAATGGGAGATATCCAACGATGGCGACTCCTTTCTGCTGAACCCATTCCTTACTATCATGGTCGTGGATTTCCTTCACACTCCTGACCTCTGTTAGAGCTGGGTGCTGGTTGGTAGCTCCTGACCTTTGTTAGAGATGGGTACGGTTGGTGGCTCCTGGCCTGTTAGAACTGGGTGCTGGCTGGTGGACTTGGACAGTCAGGCTTCCTCTCTGGGATCAGTTTCTCCACCAGCTGCTGGGCTGTGGGTCTAGTTGGCCTCTGATCACTTGACCCTGTTCATAGGTCCTGGCCTTGGGTCAGATTTCTGCCAGTCAGGAGGGCAGGGCTGGGCTGCATGCTGGACAGAGCCTTCAGATTCCAGGGCTGAAGGAGAACGGAAAGAGACACCTGTCAACCACAGCTCTCCAACAGAAACATGACATGAGCAACCTGTGCAATTTAAAATTTTATAGTAGCTGCATTTTAAAAAGTAAAAAGAAGTGGTGAATTTTAATGTTGTATTTACCCCAACATATTATCATTTCAACATGTAATTAATATAAAAATTGAGCTATTTTGCATCCTTCTCCTATGAAGTGTTTGAAACCTGTGCTCTGCAGGCACATGTGATACTAGACAGCAAAGATTTTCAAGACAGAAACCAAGGGTATGATGACAAGGAGAATGGCGTGGACAAAGGAAGCTTTGCAGGAGGCCCCCCTTGCTCTGTGACTCCCCTACCCAATTGGGTTTCATTCCCAACTCTGCTCTCAGCAGGTTCCCTTCCTGGGAAAAAAGAAGGAAAGGGAAAGGTAGGGGCGGGGAATGGAGGGAAGAGGGACAGAGAATAGAATAGAAAACGTCCCTCTGGGTCCCTGGCCCTGGGGGATTTGCGGACAGGGGATCTAGCTTCAAGTCTCCCCACAACTTCATTCAACACATGTTTATGATGGCAGCCCAGCAACAGGCCTTGGGAGGAGTGGCAAGTGGACCAGGCGGGCCCCTGCCCTCACAGAGCTTCCATTTCGAAGTGGAGCAGGCTTCCTTGGTGCTCATGAGGCACCACACTCATCTAGAAAGAGCCTGAGACCTGGAGACCTTCAGGGAGGCCTGGAGAGCTCCTCCTTGACCAAAGAGCAGCTCCCAACTGCTCAGGCCCCAGTCCTCTGCTCCCCACCTGCCACTCCGGGTGTCCTCAGTCCACTGATGCCCTGATTTTCACCACATCCCATCATTCCCACTCCCCCTCCGCTATCCCCTCTCCCGGCCACTCTCAGGCCCCGCCAGAAAAGCTGGCCTGCCTGGTCACAGAGTTCCTGAAAGAAGATAAGCTCCCTCCTGCTGTCCTGAGGGTGGCAAAGCACAACAGTCAGGCTTCCTGGTGACAACAGCTGCTGGACAAAGACTACCCCTTCCTGCCATGACACAGACTCCTCACCTCATGCCTGGCATGCTTGCTGAGTGACTGTTGGGTGATGTAAACCTCCCAACTCAACACAGACGCCCATCCAGACCAGGATTCACCCACTCTCCTGGTCTCCTCACCGCAACCTGATATTCTTAGAGGGCGCGGGGTTTCTGCTACTAGCCAGTTGCATAATCCCAGGTGCGTTCCTCTCTCCTCTCTCAGTGTACACCCTCATCTGTAAAATGGGGTAGTAACCCCTGCTTTTGGGATGGTTGTGAGAATGAACTTAGGTCATAAAGACTCATGGCACACGGTGAACGCTCCATGCTGGGGAGAGCCTACCTGCCATCACCCCCTTGCCCACAGGGACAGGTCTTTTGGGGTGCCTGGCAGAGCCTGGGATCCATCCAAGGCTCCACAACCAGGAACTGCAGAGTATGCATCGTAGAACCCAAGGATCTCACTGGAGCTACTGGTGGAAGAGAGAGAAGGTTGCTCCTGGTGGATGGGGTTCTGGACCCTTCTTGCCTAATTCGGAGTGGCTTCACTTTTGTCTGCTTTATGTATTCAGGTTCCAAATAGCGTTGTTAGAAATTTCTGACACCTTGAGAGTTTGAGGTCACTTCTTTCTAACTTCATCATTTTATAGATTGGGGAAATGGAAGCCTTGCCGAAGATCATGGAGAGAAGGAGGTGCAGAGCCTAGCAATGGAGCCAGAGCTCTGTGGCTACGAGCGGGTTCACTCCAGTGCTGGGGGAAGGGGGCTGCTAACTACTGCCCCACAGCTTCCCTGGGCAGAGTTCAGACTCAGCTATCAACACCCCTGGCTCAGGCAGGGCACTCAGCTCCCGGCTCCTTACCTTCCCGGATTCTGTGGGCACAGGGAGGCATCTCGGTCAAGGGTGAGTACGTATAGAGCTCAGAGGCAGGGAGCGCCAAGATCACGGGGAGTGGATTCAGCCTGGACTCTCCAAGTGCAGTGGGGTTGTCCTATGCTCACGGAAGTCTCTGGACACAAGCCTGGGTACCCAGAGATCCCCTCTAATAGGAAGAGAGTGTGAGCTGCTCTTTGGGCTCTTGGCCTCCAATCAAGAAAAGAGTCTCCATGCACAGACTGGTGCCCGGTGCCAGGTGCTGGCGGGATGCAAAGGTGATCACAACACAAGTCACTATTTACAGAGAAGGGCTTTCAGGGTATGGGAGTGTGCTGTATTTTGATTTTTATACATTCATCAAAATTCATCAAGACATACACTTACAGTCTGAGCATTTTATTGTATGTAAAATGTACGTCAATGACTTAAAAAATCACCTGAGGGAGACACTAGGAAAGAGGAAAATTTGAGTGGGGCCACCAGGTAGGTATGTGCCTCCTGCACAAAAGCCAGAGAAGAAAGGACTCCATCACACCGCCCAGAGATGGGTGTGGCTGCCCGCCCCAGCAGGGGGCCCCTGGAGTGCCCGGATGGGTTCTGTGTCAGGAAGCCCAGGTCAGACGCGCCCATCTGCGTGTGCACATTTTTACCAGAACCCTCCCTCCGCACAGGCCTCTCTTCAGTGTGGAGTACACACCAAGACCTGCCCCCAGGCTGGGCGCAGGCCAGTTAGCTCTTGGTCCCTTTCCCGTCCTCAGCCACACCCTCAGGGTTTGGGGAAGAGGCTGGGAGAATTCGCCCCTGACTTGGAGGAGGAGGATCTGTCAGCCTGCAGCTTCATTTCCCTCCAGTCCACCAATGGACCTCCCTCTTGCAGAGGGAAATTGGGGCAGGCACAGGCCATTTGCAGAGAGGGGCTCTGGGAGCACTCTGCGGAGCTGCTCCAGATGACAGGGTGTGAGCCGCCAGCGGCTTGGGGTGGCTGACTGGGAGCCGTGTCTCATCGCTTGGGAAGCCGGGTGCAAGCGCCAACAGCTCCCCTGACGCGGGAGGTGGGGGTGGGGGGCAGGTGCTGCTGCCGGGAAACAGCAGCCCCCACTCCGCCAGTCTTTCAGTCCGGCAGCAAGTCCCCCATTAAGCATCCCACGCACCTGGCGCATTTTCCCTGGGGGTCTACAGCCTGGTGGAGCCCGTACCTGGCCTCCTGGTGGGGAAGGGGCAGCCCTTCCTGGCTCCGGAGCAGGAAGTTCCCGGAAGAGGGCGACTCTCTGGGCGAGGCCAGGCCTGGGGGAGGGGCGGATCCGCCACCGCAGCCCCCAAACAACCAGGCCACACCCCTCTTACTATAACAGGTGAGAGCTCCCCCACCCAGGCCTCCCTGGCCAAACTCGCCTTCTGCCCTCTCTAACCTTGTAACTGCCACGACGAGGCATGACTGGCCCCTGCCATCTTCCCCTGCTGAGCTGCCCTGGTAACGTTCCCAAGCCCAGCCTCCCCCAGGAGGAGGCTCACGCTGTCGACCTCTATGGGGAAAGCCACCAGAGGAGAAGCAGAGTGGCCCAAGGCAGTACCCAGCTCCTGCAGCTGCTCAGGATCCGGCAGTGCCTGTGATACTGCCAGGTCGAGCCAACACAGATCAACTCATTGATTTTTTTTTTAATCATTTAAAAAAAAAAACAAAAAAACCCTCCTCCAATGGTCAGGAAGGAGTTTGAAAACTGTAAGCTCAGCAGAACTGGGGGCCTTTCCTCTTCCCAGTGTCAGGGAGTGGCAAGTCTAGAAAGAGGAGAGGGTTGGCCCGGAGCCTCTAGGGCCATCTTTGTGCTGTGCAGTGCCCTGCCACCGCCACTGCCCCCCACTGCAGCCCTGCCTCCCTCCAGCTCTGCCCCCACACCTTGCCCAGTGCCCACTGCTCCCAGGCCAACACACACATTTTTCCAGCTTTTGGGCTATGAGTGGACTGCACCGGCTGAAGCCAACATCAGAGACGAATGGGACAGCAGAGCGGTGGTGGGTAATCAGCCCCAGGTGGAGGCGCCCAAAGTCCACTGCACTGTGGATGGTAGAACTGCTCCTCAGCCAATATACAAGTGGCCCTCAGAACAGAGAAGTAGCCAAGGAGGGTGGGCTTCTGCCTTAGGATCTGTCTCCTCCACAGCTCAGCCATGAGCTATGAGGGTGCCCTGGAGACCTCAAGACTGAGGAACAGGTCCCTGGGTCTGTGAAACACTCATGGATTGAGAAGAGGACGGGAACAGAGGGTCATGGCTGAGCTTCCTGGGTAAGGGGGGATGTCCACACAGGGACAACAGCTCTACAGAGAACTATTGGGGGTGGGAGTGCAGGCTGGCGGGGCTTGGCTTTGCTGTAGGGGTCGGGGCTTTGCTGGGCACCCTACTCCCCAAAAGTGGAGATTGGAGACAGCAGGCAGCAGCCTGAGGGGGTGAGACAAGCACTCCTCACTCCATCTCCATCACTCCATCACTCCATCTCACTCCATCACTCCATCACTCCATCACTCCATCTCACTCCATCACTCCATCTCACTGCAGCACTCCATCACTCTATCTCACTCCATCACTCCATCTCACTCCATTACTCCATCTCACTCCATCACTCCACTCACTCCATCACTCCATCACTCCATCTCACTCCATCTCACTCCAGCACTCCATCACTCTATCACTCCATCACTCCATCTCACTCCATCACTCCATCTCACTCCATCACTCCATCTCACTCCATCTCACTCCATCTCACTCCATCACTCCATCTCACTCCATCACTCCATCACTCCATCTCACTCCATCACTCCATCTCACTCCATCACTCCACTCACTCCATCACTCTATCTCACTCCATCTCACTCCAGCACCCCATCACTCCATCACTCTATCACTCCATCACTCCATCTCACTCCATCTCACTCCATCACTCCATCTCACTCTATCTCACTCCATCACTCCATCTCACTCCATCATTCCATCTCACTCCATCTCACTCCATCACTCCATCACTCCACTCACTCCATCACTCCATCTCACTCCATCTCACTCCATCACTCCACTCACTCCATCACTCCATCTCACTCCATCACTCCACTCACTCCATCACTCCATCTCACTCCATCTCACTCCAGCACTCCATCACTCTATCACTCCATCACTCCATCTCACTCCATCACTCTATCTCACTCCATCACTCCATCTCACTCCATTACTCCATCTCACTCCATCTCACTCCATCACTCCACTCACTCCATCACTCCATCATTCCATCTCACTCCATCTCACTCCATCACTCCATCACTCCACTCACTCCATCACTCCATCTCACTCCATCTCACTCCATCACTCCACTCACTCCATCACTCCATCTCACTCCATCACTCCACTCACTCCATCACTCCATCTCACTCCATCTCACTCCATCTCACTCCAGCACTCCATCACTCTATCACTCCATCACTCCATCTCACTCCATCACTCTATCTCACTCCATCACTCCATCTCACTCCATTACTCCATCTCACTCCATCACTCCACTCACTCCATCACTCCATCTCACTCCATCACTCTATCTCACTCCATTACTCCATCTCACTCCATCTCACTCCAGCACTTCATCTCACTCCATCACTCCATCACTCCATCTCACTCCATCACTCCATCTCACTCCATCACTCCATCACTCCATCTCACTCCATCACTCCATCTCACTCCATCACTCCATCACTCCATCTCACTCCATCACTCCACTCCATCTCACTCTATCACTCCATCCATTTCACTCCATCACTCCTTGATCACTCCATCTCACTCCATCTCTCAGAGTTCAGAGTAGCCCTCTCCAGCAGCTGGATGCTGGTCTCTTCCAGCCTGGCGGCTTCTGCAGCATTAGCAGCTGCCAACTGCTGAGGAGAGTGCCTGTCCCTTCCCTCGGGGCCTCTCAGTGAGCCTGTGCCCCACATCCCAGGCGCCTCAACCAGTACACATGTCCTAGTAGTGCGACAGCGCTGTCAGCAGCCAGGGCCGCGCCCCTGAGCTTGCCTGTCTCCTGGCCACCCCCACAGGCTCCCCTGTTGAGAGCTGCAGGGTGGAGGGAAAGGGTCCGACACCATCTTCCAGGGAGCGTCTTGCCAGCGAGCCCAGTGCCGGCTCCTGGCCTCAGTGTCCTCTGTTCCAGCCCCTGTCCCTTGATTGGACACTGCAGTTCTGTCCAGGTCATCTGAGCCATGTCCCATGCTCTCCTTGACTCTCAGGGAGACTCCCAGCTGTGCATCCTGGAAAGAAGAGGTGAGGCCTGATGTGTGGGCCCGGCCTCTGTTCCACCTGCTCTGTCCCCAGGGTCCCCCAGGGTCCCGCAGGGGCCGAGGAGGAGGGAGTCTAGAATCCCACCAGCATACGTGAGGGGAGGAAGTGGAAAGAGGGGCGGCTGCGCGGCGGTGGGTAGGGCGAGTGGGGTAAGGAGGCCAAGCGGGCCAGGGGCACGGGAGAGAGCGGGTGGCGCCAGGCTGGGGCACCGAGGGCCAGTTAGCCCCTCCCTCACACACACCCCGGGGCTTCCCAGGGCCCGCGCCACCGACCTCCACTATGCAGACCCTCTGTGATACCCAGAGCCTGAGTCCTGACCTCCGGAAGACCCCAGGCTGAGGACCATGCAGGACAGTGAGGAGGCGAAGGAGGCACCCCTCACCCGGGGCCAGGTGCAGGCCTCCTGGGGACAGCATGCTGTCTTCCCCAGAGAGACCTGGCCTGCCGGCGCCCACCACTCCAGCCCCAGCCCACTTTCCACCCCACTCACCTGTTCCCTGCCCCCAGGTTGTCCCCAGAGGTCTCAAAGGGCCCACTGTCCTCGCCCAGGCTCCAGCCCCGCCGCAAAGCCTGTGGTGCCACCTGGTGGTCATGTCTGGGATGGCAGGCGGACTCCAGGGACTTGGGAAGGAAGGGGTCTAGGCCTCTCCTGCTCCCTCCAGCTCTGTCCAACCACTCAACCCCTGCTTTGCTCTCCTTGGGACTTTTGGTCCTTATGTTGCTGGCCCCACTGATTCAGCCGCAGCGTTCACAGCTGCTTATTGGGTGTGCCGGAGAGCCACGCCATGCTGACCTCACCTGGGGTGTGAGAAGAGATCTGGAAATAACAGCAGCCCCCTGATGTGGAGTGACTTTGAACCCTCACAGCACTCTGGGGGAGGGCCTACTATTATCTCCATTTTACAGACGAGGAGCTGGCCTCCAGATGTTAAGTCACTTGCCCAAGGCTACGCAACTAGTAAACATGGCACTGCATTGAACCACACACCCAGGAAGCCGAGAGCTTCCCACAGCAGAGGCCAGTGGAGTCCACAGCCTCCATCCCAGCACAAGCGCTAGCCTTGGATGGGGAGAGTGGAGAGAACGTAAACTAGGAGTTTGGTTTTAAACCCAGATCTAGCACTAACTCACTGTGGGACTCAGGGCAAGGCCCTTTCTCTGTGGGGCCTCCTCTACCCTGAGGGAGTCACACCAGGCAATCCCATGCATTCCTGAGCCATAGCTGGGCCCTGGGCTCAGAGGTCCAGGCTGCTGCCTGCACGGCTGGGCTTGGCTGGGTGGCTGCAGCTCCCACAGGAAGGTACTAAGTGAAACTCTGAGTTCTGACGGTGGTGTCTGAAATGGGCCCTCACAGACTGCGGGTCAAGGCTCCATGACACCTTCTTTGTGCCCCACCTCTCCTCCTTCCAGGAAGCACCTCTACCAATTCCTGAAAGCCCCTGGCTTCCCCCTTGGAAGGCAGCCTTCAAAACCCTCCTCTCACTCCCCATGCACCGTGGGCTCCAGTCCCCTCGAGCTTCTTTCTGGCTATCGGAGGTGCTCTCCCGGGCCTCCCACTGCACAGGCCTCTCCGCCCTGGAATGCTCTCCCCTCACCACTTAGCCTGGAAGCCTCTGCCCCAACAGGCCTCAGTCCAGGCCTGCTCGGGTCCCTGTGTTATATGGCCCAACGGCACCCAGCACTTTCTATGGAATATGTACTACTTTGACTGGTACAGTCAGTCCTCTGGGAAGCCTCGCGGGGAGCATGTTGCCGCACCCTGGGTCCGGTGCTGCACACGGCATGCAGCAGATGCTCCAGATGCTTAAGCACTTCAGTGTGCAGCCTGCTGCAACTTTCCATCGCCACCTGCTCGTGGCATCTGTCCCCACACTTATTTTCACCCATTTTGTACCCCCTGCACCCCCGTCCACCTAAAGACAGGAGCTCTGCCTCTCCTGCCTCCCATAGAGGAGGGGAGAGGCTGCTGCTTGGGGTCCTCCTCCAGCCCTGGCTTCAGCCCGCTGTTATCCACATCACAGGCATCCTGGGAAGGTACCTGGCACATTGCCACCCCCCAGCCCAGGCCATGCTCTCCTCTCCTGGGCAGCAGAGCGCACACCTGGGGAGTGGACACATGTAGAATGCCAGGAGGAGGGAGGAGGCCCAGCCCCACTGTGGCCAGAGAGTGTCAGCAGCACAGGACAAGCAGGAAGGAAGCCTGGGGTCGCCTAGGCCAGCCTTCTCATGCACAGAGAAGTGAACAGAGGCAAGATGAGGTGGGGACTTGCCAGCCTCTCAGAGCTGAGGTTGGAGGTCAGGTGTCCTGGCCCAGGGTTCTTGCACTGTCTGTGGTCCTGGGTGCTACAGGAAAGGTCCCCGTGGAGGCAGGAGAGTCCCTGACCCACCTCCCAGCATAGTTGGGTCCTTTGAGACACAGCGCTGTCACTTACCTGGTAGGGTAGGACTGAAGGACTGGATTCCTCCAGCCAAGAGACAGGGGCAAAGCCCTCCTCCCGCTTGGGTTCTGTTCTCCAAGACCAACGTCTTGCTCCCTGGGAAATTTAAATTCCTAGCAACCTGGCATTGAAGCCTGTTATTACTGCTATTATAAATAGCCTGATACTAATAGCCTGTTAGTAGCCTGACAGCAATTGAATGCCTGCTAGATACTAACCACTTCCCACACATATTTCCTCATTTAATCCCAACAACTCCAAGATACAGGTATTATTACCTCATTCGACAGATGAGGACAATGCGGTGTGGGTGACGAAGTGGCCATGAGAAATTGGCTGCCTGCTGCTGTTCCCTCCCTGCAGCCCCTTCAGACTTCTCTCCCTGCCTGGCTTCCTCACCGTCCCTTCCCTGTCTCTACATCCTAGCAGCACCCCCAACCTGTGTCAGGCAGCACACAGGATGGTTGGAGAGGTCTCCAGGATGATGGCCCTGCTGCCCGGCTGTGCACTCTGCACCCAGTGGCCCTGCGGGGCAAGCTGTGTCTGCTACTCCCGGGCCAGCTTATTGGCCTACAGCTTCTGTAGCAGGGGCCTGGGAGCTGGAGGGCATGGGGCTCTGTGAGCTGGGCCCACCAGCAGCCACTTCCTCCCGAGGTCTGCCCTTGTGGGCAGAGTCTCCAGTGCCCCGAGGAGGCAGTACCATCTCCCCCACGCTTTGGCTTTTGCGCCTCCTTCTCTGCCCAGAACGTCTCACTCAGTTCTGCACATCCTCCCACCTTGGCACTCTATGGTGTCCCTCCCACCAGCCTTGCTGCTTGGCCCCTGGCTGCTTCTGAACCCTCTGTCCACCTTGGAGCCCACCGTCAGCTCACCCCATTCTCAGTCAGCACCCTATCCTGGGGCGACCTCAACCCCTCCCACATGCTCCTAACTAAAGGGATGGTGATGTCTCCCAAATGCACATCTCCAACCGCAATCCCCCGACTCAACTTCCCACCAGTAAGCATGCCGTGTTTAAAATGACCTCATCTCTACCTTTCCCATCTCTCAGGGAGTGGCACTTCTCAGCTGACAGCCAATCACAAAGAACCATGAACTTTACCTCCTTCTCTCCTAGAACACCCACTTCTCAATGACTTCTCTATCTTGAACTTCCTCCTTGCCTTTTTGACGCTCTAATTTCTGATTTGTCCTTTGGGATGCTGCTCAGGTGCCACTTCCTCCATGAAGGCTTCCTTGATTCCTCTAGGCTGAGTTGGGTATCCCACTGAAGCACCCCCATGGCACCCTGTGCTTATCTAAGCTAGGACTGACCTGCTAATAATGCAACTGCCTGGCTGCTGGCCAGTGTCCCCTAAACTGCGGCTACTCTAGGTCATATTGTGTTCTCTTAGCACCCAGATGATACCTGGCGCATAGTAAGCACTCTATCACTACTGAATGAGGGAATGGATACATTAATAAGAATAATACTTGGGAAACCCTGAGGCTTTGGGGCTCAGAAAACATCCATAAGGGAAGAAGTGAGACAGTGGGGTCTCCTCTACCCCATCAATACTCCTCCCTACAAAACCCAGGGGCCTGCTGGCATTCGCCAGTACTAGCAGGACAACAAAGGAGATCCAGCAGGAGCCGGTTACACATCACCCGGTATTAGGAATGCTCGAAGCAAGTTCATCCTCAGGACCTTGCGAAGCAGGCAGGACAGCATCTCATCTCATTTAAGGAAAGCCCAGGGCTCAGGGTGGCTAAGTGAGGTGCCCAAGGCCTCCCCGCAGAGCAGGGCTACCCTTCTGACTCCCCATGCAGTCCGACTGACCACCCCTGTTCTCACCAGATGTTCTCTAGCTGCTACACCCCAGAGCCTCCACTTGTCAGCTCTGCCATACTCTCACCTCCCTCAGCTCCCGCTGGTTCCTGTCCAGCTGTAGCTGCAGAGCTTGGGAGAGCGGCTCACCTGGTCCACACCCTCTCCACCTGCAAGGTGCTCTGGGCTACATCCCCCAGCCTCTGCCCCAGCTGGCTCCTGTGCTTCCTATACTCCTCTCTCCAGGGCTTGGAGCATCTCCTAGGTCTCCTGGAGGCTCATGGCCAGGGTCTAAACAAGGCACACAAGACAGGAGCCTGATGCCCAGTCCAGTCCTCGGCTGAGCAGCCTCAGGCCCTTGCTCCAGGCAGGCCTGTCTCTCCTGCAGCGTGGCCAGCTGGCCCTGCACCTCCACCTTGCCCCACAGTGCCTAGGCAAATCTCTCTCAGGGGCTTTGGCCAGTGCCTGCTTGGGCACCCCTGTTTCTCGGAGCTTCAGCTTCAGCTGGGCCTGCACCATCCAAAGCTCATCCGGTTCCTGCTCCAGGACTCTCAGGCCAGGGCCCTGTAACCCAACAAAGCATGGGTCACTCTCCCACTTGAGAAGCATCCTGGACCATTGCTGCATTCCTAATCATTTATAGTCACAACAGGCTCACCTCACATTCTCCTGCCAGCCCCGATGGGAGGCATTTTACATACCTTTATTTCTCACAACTCTGAAAGGAGTGCGGTTTTGTCCTCATTTTGCTGATAAGGAAGGTGAGGTTCAGAGAGGTTAAGGCACTTGCTCAATATCACATATCCGGTCAGTTTATTGAGTTGAGACATTAGTCTAACTCCAAAGCCCATAACTGAATTGCGGCCCACGATGGTTTGAATGTTTGTCCCTTCCAAGACTTATATTGAAACTTAATCCCCAATGTGGCAGTATGGAGAAGTGAGGCCTGTGAGAGGTGGCCGGGTCTGCCCTCATGCATGGGTTAGCCCATTCATAGGTTGGTGGGTGAATGGGTTATCACAGGAGCAGGGCTGGTGGCTTTATACGAAAAGGAGGAGAGACCTGAGCTAGCATGCTCAGTCCCCTTGCCATGGGATGCCCTGGGCCCAGGACTCTGCTGAGCACCCACCAGCAATAAGGCCCTCACCAGATGCAGCCCCTTGACCATGGGCTTCTCAGCCTCTGTAATTGTAAGAAATAAGTTTTCTTTCTTATAAATTACCCAGTTTCAGGCATTTGATTGTAAGCAACAGAAAACAGACTAAAACACTACCTTGTTCATTATTTATCAAGTCTTTGAGTATTGGTTTTGTGCCAGGTACTATTTTAGTCCTGGAAATAGAGTAGTGAACCTAAAAAAAAAAAACAAGTCTGTAAAAAAGCAAGTGGCAGGTAAGGAATCTTACATTCTCATAGGAGTGATACAGATATAAGGCAAACCAATAAAATCAACGTGTCATATAGTGATATTGTGCTTTGGAGAAAGATAAAGCAAGGAAAATGGACAGACATTGATGACAGGGAGGGAGGTTGCCATCTTAGATAAAGTGGTCAGAAAAGGCCTTATGGAGAAGGTGCTTGAAGGAGGCGTGGGAGTGAGCCCTGCAGGTATCTGGAGGAAGAATGTTCCAGGGAGAGGGACAATAAGGAGACCATTGAGGCTGAAACAAAGGTGACCAAGACCACTCGCTGGGCTCAGAGAGGTACAGGCGCACCAGGAACAGCTTCCCTAAGACAATGAGACTGGATACGGTACCCAAGCGTAATGAAAGATGTCAATTCTTTGAAATACCCAGAAGTTTACCCAGCTGTGGGTGGTTTGACACCAGGTTTCTCATTCACTCCACATCCACCAAGTCACTTCATCGACCCAACAGTGGCAAGTGGCAGGTAAGGGAGGGATGGCCCAATCTTACAGGAGGAGAACATTGAGGCCCGGAGTGGTTCCTTGTCCAAAGAAAACAGTGACTTCCCCACAAGGAGGATCTGTTCTTTGTGTCTTTAGGGTGGAGGGTGAGGGAGACAGAGGACAGAGATGACGGTGATCCTCTTTCTTGTTTGCACAGGGGCAGAGGGATACGCTAGTCTGGAGCCAGAAACTACATCCTCCCCAATCAGTGCTCCCCACAACACCAAGCTCCAGGAACCTAAGGCGCAGGCACCCCACACCCGGCCTTGGTGAGCCCAAGCTGTGAAGCCCCAGAAGGAGGCGTGAGGGTCCTCAGAACAACCGGCTTCTGGTTAGCTGCTGCCAGGCTCCACTGGCCAATGAAAGGAAAGAGAGGGAAGGCTGGGCTCGCGCCCTCCGGGTAGAGATGAAGTGGGCGGAGCCAGGAGGGCGAGCATCAGGTGAGCACAGTGGCTGGGAGTGAGGCGATGCGCATCGGATGATGTAGGGTCATCATTGTTCACCACCGCAGACGGTTCCCAATAATGCAATATTATCTTTTATATGTCAGTGCAGGTGTAACAACTTTTATCCTGTGCAGAGTCTAAAATTAGGAACAGAAAACACATCACTCGAATACATCTGCAATCAAATCGAGTAAATTTAGGTTTGGAATCTAAATTAATACACTCAACAGCACTCTTTCAACTATCATATATTATATATCTAATTCAGTTAAGGGGAGTCAGGAAAGGTGAAGAGAGAAAGAAGAGGGAGGGAGAGAAATGTTTTCTGCAATCGTTTATACTTTTACTTATTTTATTGTTAAATATATCATCCCTATGAGAATTTTTAACAAGTATTTTTTTGGCTTAAAAATGATAATAAACTCCATGTTATATTACCCATATTAAGAAATTAAGAAATAGACCATTACCAGTTCCCTAAAGGCCTCCCCTTAGTTCCTTGCCTATCTTTCCCCCTCAGGAGCAACCACTATCCAGACACCTACCTTAATTACTCATTTGCTTTTCTTTATAGCTGTACCGCCTATGCATGCATCCATCCTGCATGCATGGTTTTACTATGTTTAGTTTTACTTAGTTTTGACCTTTATGTAATGGGCTTGGACTGTTTGTAGTTTATGTTATTTGTTTCTCTCAATCAAGTTGTTTTTGTGATACATTCACATTGATGAATAAAGCAGTTGCTCATTCTTTTTCAGAACTTTATTATATTTTATGTTTTTATCTATCCTACCATGGAGGGTATTGGGTTATTTCTAGCTTGTGGCTATTGAATATCCACAGTGCTGTTATGAACATTCTTTTACACAGGACACGTATGCAAAAGTTTATCATCTAGCTTATATAGACATATAATTGGAGTTGCTGGGTCAAAAGACATAATTCCTGGCCGGGCACAGTGGCTCACGCTTGTAATTCTAGCACTTTGGGAAGCCAAGGCAGGTGAATCATGAGGTCAGGAGTTCGAGAACAGCCTGGCCAACACAGTGAAACCCCATCTCTACTAAAAATACAGAAATCAGCTGGGCATGGTGGTGGGCGCCTGTAATCCCAGCTACTTGGGAGGCTAAGGCAGGAGAATCACTTGAACCTGGGAGGTGGAGGTTGCAGTGAGCCGAGATTGAGCCACAGCACTCCAGCCTGGGTGACAGAGCTAGACTCCGTTAAAAAAAAAAAAAAAAAAAAAAAAGACATAACTCCCATGGTCAACCTGATCAGGTAACGGCAGACTTTCTCCAATTTACACTCCTATCAGCACTCCTATCAGTGGGTGAGAGTTCTAATTTTTTCACAGTTTTACCAAAACTTGTAACAGACTATTAAGTTTTGCCAATGGAATAGAGATGAAATATTACACAATTGTAGCTTAAATATGCACTTCTAGAGTTACAAATGATGCTAAGTATCTTTTCACAAGTTTATGGGCCAATATTTGTATTATCTCGTTTGAAATGTCTTTATTTTTTGCCAGTTTTTTTCTTGAGTTTTTTTTCTAAATGATTTGAAGGGTTTCTCATGAATCTTAATTATGTACAATAATTTGACAGATATTTCTGTGGCAAATATTTCTCCTGTCCTGTGGCATATCCTTTGACATTCTTTATTGTCTTTTGATGAAAATACATGTCTAATTTTAACATAGTCAAATTTATAATCTCCTTTATGGCTTTGCTTTTGGAATCTTGTTCAGAAATCCTTCTCTAACCTGAGAAGAATGGAGATATTTTCCTATAGCATCTTCTAAGATTTATAGTTTTGCCACCTGTATATAAATGTTTAATGCATCTGGAATTCATTTTTGTGTATGGTGTAAGGCAGCTATTCAATTTCACTTGGATAACCAATTGTCCCAGAATAATGTATTAAACAGTTTATCCTTAAACTGTTGACCTGTAATAATCACTGTGTCATAAATTAAGTTTCCAAATAGGCATGGGTTTATTGTTTTCTACTATTCTATGTGTCTATTGATACACCAATATCACACTGTTTTAATTACTATAGAGATAATAAGTCTCGATATCTAATAGGGCACATTTTCTCCCTTCCTTTTTCTTCTTCAGCAATGTCTTCCCTATTTTTGATTCTTGGCTCATTCACATCAATTTTATAATCACTTTGTCAATTTGCATGAAAAACCCTGTTGGGATTTTTATTGAAATGCATTGAATCTACAGACTCAATTAACATCTTTGAAATATTATCTTCCTATCCTGGAACATAGCGTGTTCATTTATTTATGCTTTTTAAAATTTGTTTCAATAAAATTTCATAATTTCTTCATGGAGCTTTTGCACACTTTTTCTTAGATCTATTTCTGGGTGTTCCATATGTTTGTTGGTATCCAAAACGATATTTGTTTAAAGTAACATTTTCTAATTGACCATAGCTGTTCATGGAAATACAAATAATTTTTTAATGTAGATTATTTTATTCAGAACTTTTGTTAAATTCTTTTATTAATTTTCATAATTTGTAGATTATTTGGCAGTTTTATGTTGGCAATGATATCATCAGCAGTAACGCCAGCTTTGCTTCTCTCTTTCCAATTCTTACGTGTTCATTGCACTGACTAGTAGCCCCAGTACAACGATAATTTCTGTAAATGATGATAGTAACAATTTGTCTTACTTCTGATTTTAAAGTGAATGTTTTCAACATTCCAACATTAATTATGACGTTTCCTGCAGGTCTTTCTAGATGCTCTTTCCAGGGTTATGGATGTTTCCTTCTTTTTCTAGTTACCTAACAGTTTTTAAACATCACAAATGTAAATGCAAACATGTATTACCAGAAAAGATTGTTCTAAATGCTTTACATATGTAAATTATTTTAATCCTTACAACTTCGTAGATAATAACTATGAAGAAGCTATTATTAATCTTATCTTGTTATTATTAACAATAATAATTATCTTGTTAATAATAACAAGATAAAATTCTTCTTGTACAGACAAGAAACGAAACTGAAGCTCAGAGAGATTAAATAGCTTGCTGAAGGTTATAAAGTTTCTTAATAGTATGATCAGCATTCAAAACCAGGCAGTTTGGCTCCAGAGTCCCTCTTATAACACTCTACTACCTCTCACTGAATGTTGAATTTTATTGAATCCTTTACTACATCTACTGAGGTGACTATGGTTTTTTCCCTTTATCAATGTGGTGAATTATATTAATCATTTTTCCAATATTAACCCCATTTTGCAACTCTGGTCTAAATCTATCTTGGTCATAATGTTAAACATGTTTCCTTCTTGCTGAATTCAATTCACTGACATTTGTTAAGAATTTTGTTAAAGATTTTGCATCTATGTTACTAAATTAGATTAGCCTATAAATTTCCTCCTTTGTGCTCTCCTTGTGATTCTACTGTCAATACTAGGCTAATTTCATTTAATAAATTGAGGAGTATATTAGTCAGCTCAGGCTGCCACAACAAAATATTGTAGATTGGGTGGCTTCAACAACAGAAATTTATCTTGGTTCTTGGCCAGGAAGTCCAAGATCAAGGTGCCAGCTGATTCCACTCCCGGTGAAGGCCCTCCTGGCTTGCAGATGGCACGCTTCCTGCTGTGTACTCACCTGGCTTTTCCTTGGTGTGTGCACATGGAGAGGGAGAGAAAGCTCTCTAGTGTCTCTTCTTATAAGGACATTAATCCCAACATGAGGGGCCCACCCTCATTACCTCCCAAAGGCCTCAACTCCAAATACCATCGCACTGAGGGTTAGGGCTTCAACATGTATATTTTGGCAGGACATAAACATTTAGTCCATAACAGGAACTGAATAGACTTGAAAAGTTTGTAAAGATTGTAAATGTTCCTCAAACATTTGGAAGAACTTTCCACCTATCAGATTTTTGGGCTGTGTTTTCTTTGTGAGAAAATGCTTAATTACCAATGGGATTTATCTGATAATATAGGACTATTCGGGTTTTCTATCTTTTCTTGAATCTGTTTTGGTAAATGATGTTTTTTCTAGAAATTTACACATGCCATTGACCTTTTCAATTGCATTAACCTGTTGTTTTAAATAGTATCTTTTATCTCTTCTAAATCTGTAAGGGTCCTCTTTTTCATTCTTAATAATATTTGACGTCTCTTTTTTCTTCGATTGATCATGGCACATTTGTTAATATTAATAGCCACTTCAAAAAGACAATATTGAGTTTGATTATCCACTCTGTAATGTGTTTAAAAATCATTAATTGCTGCTCTTTATTGTTTTCTTCTAAGTTCTTTTAAATTTATTTTGCTTTTTTTCATTTTTAAAAAGTTATTTTCTATGTTAGTCAGAATAGGCTAATTGCTGTAACAACCTCCAAATCTCAGTAGCCTAATACAGTTAAAGTTTATTTCTCATATCTCAGTCCAGTGTAGGTTGCCATGGAGGACCTTGCTCCACCCAAAGTCGCTCAGGAACTGGAGACACTTTCATCAATTGGCTCCGCTATAGTCTGGGTTGCACAGTCCTACGAAAGATGCTTTGCATTCAGCTGGTAGCTGAAGGAGGAGAGAAAGAATGGATGCTTGTACAGGAAGTAGCGTTATTCACATTGCTTCTGCCCTTATCCCTTGACCAGAGCTCGGTCACATGATCACAGCAGACTGTGGGAGTCTGGACAATTGTCTCTGACGTGGATCCTTATCTTATTAATATTGAACCTTTTCATTCTTTTTCAGAGTAAGCATATAAGCTACAGATTTTCTTCTACATTTTATTTTCACTGGATTCTATAAATTTTGATATGTAGCTTTAAACATTATTATTTAGTTCTATATATTTTCTTCTTTTTTATTATGATTTTTCTTTGTGTAATTAATTGTTCAATGGCGTGCTTTTGAATTTCCAAATGTATGGACATTTTATATATCTTTTTTATTTTAAAATATCTATACTGATCATTCTTTCTTGTTTCTCGGAGCTTATCGCTAGAATCATTTTTCTTCCATCTGAAGCTAATGAGTGAAAATTATTCAGTTTATTGGTTAATTCTCTCAGCTCTGTTTTCTAAAACAGTCTCTATTTTGCCCTCATAATTAATACATTCAGAGAAGTTAAATTATTGGATTACCAAGAGATCTCTACATGATAAGGCTTTTGGTATATATTAACTAATTTTCCTGCAGAGATAGTCTATTAATTTATAGAACAGCAGTACATGAAAGTTTATATTGTGATACTCTGAAAATTAGTTATTATAATTCTTTAACTCTTGCTAAACTGATGGGAGACAAGTGGCACATAATTGCAATACACTGCTTCATAATTTTTATAAACTCCACGATTCCTTTTTGTACAATTGTCTATTACAGTGTTGTCCTTTTCTTATTGACTTATAACTCTTTATTTATTATCAAAATTTGACTGCTATATATGCTGTAAAAATTTTAAACCAATTTTTCATTTGCCTTTTAACTTTGTTTATGGTCGTTTTAAAATTCAAAAGTTATTTTGTTACGTAGTCAACTCTACAAAAAGTTTTCCTCTTTGATGTAAAGGGCTCAGAAAGCCCTTTCCCAGCACCAAATGAAATAAATAATAACTTACATTTTTTCTTTTACTTTTATATGTGCATGTTTTATGACTCTCTTTAATATTTGAAATGTATTATGGTGTATGGTATGAGGTAAGCATCCAATTAATTTTTTCCCAACTAGTTGATCAATTATCCAAGTACCATTTCCCTCCTTACTCAAAAACCATCATTATTTTACCTTTAAACTAAGCATTTTATTTTTTATTTGTTTGAATGAAGTCTCTCCATCCATATGGCATTTGGTAGATTTCCTCAGCCAAATATGACTAAAAATGGCACTTACATCAAACATTTATTTCACTTTCTGTACATTTGCCTCATAGTCTCTCTGTAAACCCTCTCTCCTTTTTATAAATTGGAGCTGAGAGAGGGTAAGATATGTGAGTAATGCTGTCTCTGCATGTGGGCCTTTTGAGAGATTGGGAGGGATCATATCTTGAGAAGTAATAAAAAATATTTGAGCTCAGTATATGCCAGGGACTGAGCAAAAAGTTGAGATGCCAAGAACAAATAAGATCCAGTACCTACTCTCACAGAACTAATGTTCTAGTTGGAGAGACAGACAAAGATGCAGAAAAGACAAATAATGAAACGGTAGATACATTCCTTTAACACGGTAAATGATACAGGGATGCCTGTTATCCATGCAACAGTTCAATAGAGTGTTGGAAGCAGTAGTCAATGCAACAGGTGAAGAAAATTAGGGTGTAAAAAACAGGAAGAGAAGAAATAAAACTGCATTATTTGCAGATGATATGATAAAATATTTAGACACTGAAAAGATTTAACAAACTATTATAATGAATAAGTCCAGCAAAATTGGTGAATATAAGATTAACTTTTAAAAAATCAATGTCATTGTTTTACACCATCAATAACCAATTAAAAAATAGAGTAGACAGTAGAATGTCATTCATAGTAGTTACAAAAGCTACAAAGTAGCTAGGAATGACTCTAACAAAGGATGCACATCACATTCTTAGGGAAAATGTAAAATTTAATAAAGGCATTTAATAAAAGACATTTAATAAAGTCTTTTTAAATACTCGAATAAGTGAAAAGGTTAAATCTCACTCATCAGTAGAATAACTGAATATTGTAAATTTGTCCATTATCCCCTTTGATTAATCTCAATGAAAATTCCAGCAGTATTTTTTAAAACCCAAACTTATGCTAAAGTCTATATTGAAAAATAAAGTTCTACAAATAGCCATGCTAATTTTGTAAAAGAAAATCCAAAAGAGGGATGTAATCCACCAGATATGAAGTCATACTAAAAATTACACCACTATGCTACTGATGTGGAAACAGGAAATGGACCAAATAACAGAATACAGAGACCAGAAACATACAAAATTATATACTAGAACTTTCCCTGGTGGCAAAAGAAGAGACTATTGAATAGCATTAGGAAAACTAGATCACTAAACGGAGAGAAAGAAAGATAGCTTCTACTTCAATCCATTTATGAAGGTGAACAAATGAATTAAAGACCTAAATGTCAAGGTAAAACAGCCAACTGAAGGAAAGGTAGTGGGATATCTTTGTGACTTTTGGCTTGGGAAGAATTTCTTAAACAAAACTCCCCCGCAACACACACACACACACACACACACACACACACACACACACACACACACAAAATAAAGAAAAGAATAATGGATTTTGCTACATCCAAATTAATGTTTCTTGTTTGCTAAAAAACACCATAGGTTAAGTTAACAAACATGATAGGTTAGGAGCCTTCTATTTCTAGCAATATAATGGAAAAAAAAATCCTGAATACCCAGTGCTGCAAAACACCTAAAAATGCTAGATAAAATATTTTTAAACATAATTTTAAATGCATAGCTGAGATTACAAGAAAGAAAGGAAAATCCTCAGAGGCTAAAAATGAACTGGTAGCACAAATCCTGAGTGTCAAGTGAGTGTTGTGCCATCATCAACACTTTCAAATTTATCAATTTTAATGTAAGGGGTAGAGGGACACAAAATAGGACCTTTGGTGAAATAAGCCTTAAAAGGAATAAACTGATTCCAAGAAGCTTAACTGTGTGCCAGAACAAAGACCAACTCTAGAAATTCTAGAGATTTAAAGGATACAATATCTGAAATGAAAAACATACAAAACGAGATCACCAGTAGTTTAGACACTGCAGAAGAAAAAAATTCAATGAACTTCAATACATAGCTATTGAAGCACGGAGAAAAATAGAATGAAAAACAAACAAACAAAAAGAATAGAGCCCTAATGAGCTGTGTTCAAATGTCAAGCATTCTAACATAAGTGAAATTGGAGCCACAAAATTAGAGGTACAGAAAAATATTTGGATAAATAATAGCCAAACATTTCTAAATTTGATGAAAATTACAACCCACAAATCCTTCCCACAAAGAAAACTCCAGGTCCAGTGGTTTATCAGTAAATTCTACCAAGCATTTAAGGAAAATATAACATCAACTCTATACAAACTTTTCCAGAAAATAGAAGAGGAGTAAGTAACAAAGATTCTAAAAGTAGACCCACACATATGGTCAATTGACTTAACCCCCAAGTTGAATAATCATAAAGAAAATCTCTCCAAGATATATTGTAATTAAATTGCTGATAAGGAGAAAATATTAAAAGCAGAGAAAAGTGTTCATCGTACCTGACAACAAAGATAAGAATGATAGCAGACTTTTCAACTAAAATTACAAGTCAAAAGATAATTAGGTGAGAAAAGATAATGAGGTAACAGATTAAGAATAAAAAGAAGACACACGTTTCTACTGTGAAGAATGAAAGAGGATATCACTAGACAGCCTACAGATAGCAAAATGATTATAAGGGAATATTATAAACAACTTTGTACCAACAAATTCAACAATGTAGATGAAATTGACAAATTCTTTAAAAGTCGCAAATTATCAAAGGTCATTCAGGAAGTCATTGGTAGCTTGGATAGCCCTATATATTTGCTGAAAAAATTGAGTCTTAGGTCAAATCCTTCCCACAAACAAAACTCCAGGTCCAGTGGCTTTATTGGTGAATTCTACCAAACATTTAACGAAGATGTAACATCAACTCTATACAAACTTTTCCAGAAAATAGAAGAGGAATAAGTAGTAGTCTAAAAGTCGACCCACACATATATGGTTAATTGACTTTCAACAAGCATTCCAAGGTAATTCAATGGAGAAAAAGAAACTCTAAGAAAAAAACACAGCTTGACTCTTAATACCTCACACCACGTACAAAAATTAACTTAAAATGCATAGAATGAAATGCAAGAAGTAAAACCATAACACTTCTAGAAGAAAACAGGAGAAAAATCTTTGTGACCTTGGATTAGGCAACTGTTATTCTTAATTTACAAATGAGGAACAAGACATAAATAGGTTAAAGATCTTGCACAACTAGTTAGCAGCAGAACTAGTCTTTAAACCCTTAAACATATGCTCAGATTCTTTTTTTATTTTTAATTATACTTTAAGTTCTAGGGTACATGTGCACAACGTGCAGGTTTGTTACATAGGTATACATGTGCCATGTTGGTTTGCTGCACCCATCAACTCATCATTTACATTAGGTATTTCTCCTAATGCTATCCCTCCCCCAGTCCCCCACTCCCCAACAGACCCCAGTGTGTGATGTTCCCCACCCTGTGTCCAAGTGTTCTCATTGTTCAATTCCTACCTGTGAGTGAGAACATGCAGTGTTTGGTTTTCTGTGTCCTTGTGATAGTTTGCTGAGGATGATGGTTTCCAGTTTCATCCATGTCCCGGCAAAGGACATGAACTCATCCTTTTTTATGGCTGCATAGTATTCCATAGTGTGTATGTGCCACATTTTCTTAATCCAGTCTATTACTGATGGAAATTTGTGTTGGTTCCAAGTCTTTGCTATTATGAACAGTGCTGCAATAAACATACGTGTGTATGTGTCTTTATAGTAGCATGACTTATAATCCTTTGGGTATATACCCAGTAATGGGATCGCTGGGTCAAATGGTATTTCTAGTTCTAGATCCTCGAGGAATCGCCACACTGTCTTCCACAATGGTTAAACTAATTTACACTCCCACCAACAGTGTAAAAGCATTCCAATTTATCCACATCCTCTCCAGCATCTATTGTTTCCTGACTTTTTAATTATTGCCACTCTAACTGGTGTGAAATGGTATCTCATTGTGGTTTCGATTTGCATTTCTCTGATGACCAGTGATGATGAGTATTTTTTCACGTGTCTGTTGGCTGCATGAATGTCTTCTTTTGAGAAGTGTCTGTTCATATCCTTTGCCCACTTTTTGATGGGCTTGCTTGTTTTTTCTTGCAAATTTGTTTAAGTTCTTTGTAGATTCTGGATATTAGCCCTTTGTCAGATGGGTAGATTGCAAAAATTTCCTCCCATTATATAGGTTGCCCCTTCACTCTGATGGTAGTTTCTTTTGCTGTGCAGAAGCCCTTTAGTTTAATTAGATCCCATTTGTCTACTTTGGCTTTTGTTGCCATTGCTTTTGGTGTTTTAGTCATGAAATCTTTGCCCATGCCTATGTCCTGAATGGTATTGCCTAGGTTTTCTTCTAGGGTTTTTTGGTTTTAGATCTAACATTTAAGTCTTTAATCCATCTTGAATTAATTTTTGTATAAGGTATAAGGAAGGGATCCAGTTTCAGCTTTCTACACATGGCTAGCCAGTTTTCCCAGCACCATTTATTAAATAGGGAATCCTTTCCCTATTTCTTTTTTTTGTCAGGTTTGTCAAGGATCAGACGGTTGTAGATGTGTAGTGCTATTTCTGAGGCCTCTGTTCTGTTCCATTGGTCTGTATGTCTGTTTTGGTACCAGTACCATGCTGTTTTGGTTACTGTAGCCTTGTAGTATAGTTTGAAGTCAGGTAGCATTATTCTTCCAGCTCTGTTCTTTTTGCTTAGTATTGTCTTGGATATTCGGGCTCTTTTTTGGTTCCATATGAACTTTAAAGTATTTTTTTTCCAATTCTGTAAAGAAAGTCATTGGTAGCTTGATGGGGATGGCATTGAATTTATAAATTACCTTGGGCAGTACGGTCATTTTCATGATATTGATTCTTCCTATCCATGAACAGTGTCGTCTTTTGACATCCATGAGCAGTTTGTGTCATCTTTTATTTCATTGAGCAGTGGTTTGTAGTTCTTCTTGAAGAGGTCCTTCACATCCCTTGTAAGTTGGATTCCTAGGTATTTTATTCTCTTTGAAGTGATTGTGAATGGGAATTCTCTCATGATTTGGCTCTCTGTCTATTATTGGTGTGTAGGAATGCTTGTGATTTTTGCACATTGATTTTGTGTCCTGAGACTTTGCTGAAGTTGCTTTTCAGCTTAAGGAGATTTTGGACTGAGACAATGGGGTTTTCTAAATACACAATCATGTCATCTGCAAACAGGGACAATTTGACTTCCTCTTTGCCTAATTGAATACCCTTTATTTATTTCTCTTGCCTGATTGCCCTGGCCAGAACTTCCAACACTATGTTGAATAGGAGTGGTGAGAGAGGGCATCCTTGTCTTGTGCCAGTTTTCAAAGGGAATGCTTCCAGTTTTTGCCCATTCGGTATGATATTGGCTGTGAGTTTGTCATAAATAGCTCTTAATATTTTGAGATACACTCAGATTCTATACTTGACTGGCAAGGACTTTTTTTGGCTTTGTGTGGAAATGAATGAAAATGCCATGACTGTTCCTTTTGCCTTCATATCCCACCCCAGTTACAGAAGTATGCTAGCCCCTCCCAGGGACACCTAACCTGGCCTGCCCCAGGATATTGGCATTCTACTGTCCACTGCCAAAAAAGACCACTGCTTTCCACTGTCCCAGTCCTGTGAGAGTAGGAACTCTGCCTCCATCATGGATGGTGCCCAGAGCACACATACACCTGTAAATTTGGTCCAGGAATGTTTCTCTTTGGCATTAGACCAAAGGGCTGTGATTGCTACATAGGTCACCCTAAGTTGTCCAAACTGAACCACTTTGCAGTCCTTTAACCCAATTTTTGCTTCACACCTCCTTGCCTTTGCTCATGGTGTTCTCCACCCCGATACACCCTTGCCCATTCCTGCCTGTCCAGTTGCTACTTTTGCCTCAAGTGTGTTACCATTTTAGGTAGCCCTCCTTGAGGTTCTCAGCCTGCAGCATCTCTACTCCTCTGAACTCCTCTGGACTTTATTGGTGCCTTTCTTAGAGTATGCATCACAGGCTACCTTGAATAATGGTTCTTGGTATACAAGTCTTGCCTCCCTGCCATGGGTCCCTTGGCAATAGGACTCATATCTGAGTCACCTTCATCTCTGCCTCCACAGTGCCTGATCCAGGCTCATCGAACAAATGAAAGTGTCTCATGAAGCCATCGTGGGTTATAGTCTTTTGTCCCTATATTGCTTTGAAAGGTCAGTTCCTTGTACCCCACCCTTAGAGGTGCAGAAAGGTCTCTCTTCTCATCCTTAATATGAGTGTCTCCTCAGAGCTAGGCATGCCACAGGCACTGGGTCACCCTCTCTGTGCAAACGACTTCTCTGCATTTCTGAAACCACAGACTATTGGCCTGAGGCCCTACCTTCCTTCAACTCCAGGACTGCTCAGCATGGAAAGCACTCATGAGAATAGCCCCACACAGGCTGAGGTGTCCAGCCACTGCCTCTCAGTTTCTAATCACCTCCTTCTTTTCCCATGGCCATGCTGTTGGCCTGCTGTGATAGCAAGGTAGAGATAACAAGAGAAATTCCAAGGAAAACAGCTTATGCAGGTTTCTTTGGTGGGGGAAGGAATGAGCTGTAAAAGGTCGTCTGGTCTGTGCCCCTGCCTCTGGGGGACACTCTTGGTCTGTTTTGGGTGAACAGTTCTCTCTCCAGTTCAGAGAACCTTCCCTTGGTCACATATTCTCACTCTTCAGAAACGGATTTTTGGCATTAACCCCTCCTCCCGTGATTCACCCTCCTTCCTTCATGCATCTGACCTGCAATTGGTGGCAAAGGGAGACTGAGGGAAGCAGAAGCCAGGATCTGAGCAGAAGGATTGAAGGGCAGACAGTGTTCTAGCTCATCAGGTCACCTGCTGGTGACCTCAGAGCTGATGTCCTGGGAGAGAGTGGGGCTCAGCCTTCCCCGGGGCTCCTTCCTTTCTTTTGGCTCCTGGAAACTCTGGAATATTTCTGGGGAGCCTGAGATTTTGGGGGCCATGACTTGAAGATAATGGAGTGCAAGGGTTCTGGGGACAGTGGTGGGGTGACCTACCTGGGAAAGGGAGTCATCCCATCCCTCCTGTGACATGGGGCAGTGGGGGCTGTGGAGAAGGTGAGGAGGCTCATGCAGCCTCGAGTGAGTCACACCCTCATGCACTTGATGGCCTCTTTCTTCCCCTTCTAACAGGGGCTCAGATCCTGGAGTAGGATTCTCCCCAACTCAGACTCTTTCTAGTCCGAGGGAGTGACAGACATAGGACAGCCCTAGGTAACCCCAGCCCTGTGGTCTCCACACATATAACACCTGGGGAGGCCTCCAGCCCTGCTGCTCACAGAATTTCTGCCAGTCAGAGGAGTGCAGGAAACACGGGCCGGGAGGAAGAGAAGCATCTCCATCACCCTCTAACCTTTCTTGGCTTTCTCACCCTTGCAATCAACTATGCAGGCCTGGGCTGCAGAAGAAGAGTCCAATTCTGAGCCCATTCTCCCCTCCATCCAGAACCCACCCATCCTCCCAACTGAAGCCTGGAATAAAGGCTCTGCTTTGGAAATCTTTCCTCCAACACACCCACCCCAAGTAAATTTGCAAATGATCTGCCCGTATTAGCCTAACGTTTTAATGAAGAAATGTACAGAAAGCACATGCCACACCCCTGCCCCCACCACACACACACCCTTGATGCCCTAGTCCTCACCCAGGTCCTCTGACCTCCTCTCTTCTTCACTCCCTGTGGTCACAGCAGGCCCAGCTGTGACCACCCTCCCTCCAAGGGGCTCAGCCCAGGAAAATAAGGAGCTGGCCCATCCTGCAGGCAGGTGCCCTCTGGATCTCCTGAAGCGAAGAAGAAAGAAACCCATATGATGAGGGTCCAGGAGGTTCACTGTCATTCCGTTGAGTGACTTAGCTTGGAGCCAGGAGGCAGAATGGCCTCCTCCCTTGTTTTTCTTCCCCAAGGACTTCATGTCCTCCTGGCCAAAACCTCACCAGGAGTCTTCTCACTCCTGTCTTCCTGGGGCTCTGGGCACAGCCTCCATCCTTGGGATTGGCCTCCCAGGCCAGTGCAGGTGTCAGAAGTGAAGCTTCAAGGGTCCAGGACCATCCCAGGGTGAGGTGAGGCTAGGCGCTGGGTTCTGCAAGACACAGGATATTCCAGTGGGTCCAGAGGGGCAGCCACCCTGCCCCACACCTGTTCAGTGGTGAAGAAAACTCAGCATGGTGCTTAGGCTACAGGCTCTGCCATCAGGGGTGTGGATTCAAATCCGGAGCCACCATGTGCTCTCTGAGCGTGGGCAAAGCCCTTTGCTGGCCCCTCGGGGAACCATAGCCACACCCAATGCCAGCTTTATTCCGGGACTACATGTGTACACGAGCTGGGGTGCTTCGAGAATGGCTTCCTAATGCCTAAGCATGGGCGCTGCAGAGAGGACAGATACTCTGCTCCAGTGCAGAGGGGTCGTTTTTCCACAAAGGTCACCTGAGGCTTGCCTTTTATAACTATTCAAAATATAAGGTGTTTTAAGTACTATTGAAGGAAAAACTTTATTAACATATATTATCTGCAGTACTGAAAAGGAGACTACCAATGAGAGAATCAGCATGGCTTTCTAGGCACTAAATGTCCATATCTCGACATATTTAAGAAAGAGCAATACGGACGCCTGTTCATTTCTCAGCCTGCAATGTGTCGTGTGGCCCCACTGGGAAGCTCAGGTGGGCAGTACGCAGCCTTTCAATCAAGAGTTGCTCACCAAGTTCAAATACCTCAGTTTAAAAGTGGACAAATCGGCCAGGCACAGTGGCTCACGCCTGTAATCCTAGCTCTTTGGGAGGCTGAGACAGGTGGATCACCTGAAGTCAGGAGTTTGAGACCAGCCTGGCCAACATGGCGAAAACCTGCTTCTACTAAAAATACAAAAAAATTAGCCAGGTGTGGTGGCGGATGCCTGTAACCCCAGCTACTCGGGAGGCTGAGGCAGGAGAATATTTTGAACCCAGAAAGTGGAGGCTGCAGTGAGCCGAGATCACGCCATTGCACTCCAACCTGGGCAACAAGAACAAAACTCCATCTCGATAATAATAATAATGATAAGAATAACAATAACAATATTTTTTTTTTAAAAGTGGGCAAATCGAGACCACATGTGGGCTTGTGTTGGTAGGTTAAATAGCTGAAAGTTCATAGAGTCAGGCAGAGAGTCCTGGTCTCCTGACTCCCCGCTGAATCCCTCTAGGCACCCCCCGGAGGCTCCCTGAAGGCAGGCAGGTGACTGCTCTACTGGCTCTCCTTCCTGTCCCACTGCCAGGGCAGCCACCATTACCTATGACAATGAGGGTGGCAGTACTGACTGCCTGGCCCAGCGTGTTCTCAGCCACAGCCTTGTACTCGCCGCTGTCCTTCAGGGATACGCTGGGGATGGTGAGGGAGCACACGCCCATCAGGTCAGTGCTGTACACTGCGGGGTTTCCTTCCAGGCTGCGGTCGTTCTTGAACCAGGTGACGTGGGGCCGGGGCGAGCCCTGCACGGCGCAGCTCATGCAGCACTCGCAGCCTTGGGGCAGGAGATGGGACCGCAGGCCCACCAGGAACCGGGGCTTCTGGCTCAGGTCGGGCTCCCGGTAGCTCTGAGCCTTCACTGTGAACCTGTCTGTGGTGAAAGCCAGGGTGAGAGGGAGGAGGGTGAGAAAGTGAGGAAGGCCTGGCTGAGACTCGAGTCTGGGTAGAGAGCTCAAGACACTACCATGTAGGCCTTACCTGGGATTTCCTGCCACATCTTGCCTGCAAATTTGGACCCCAAGGCTTGCCTCATTCTATCCTTTTCCCAAAATTCTTTATGGATTTTTTTTTTTTACTTTATGGATTTTTTGGTAGCTAACACACATTCACTGTGGACAATGAGAATACACCGAGAATCAAAGGAGAAAGAATAAAAACCAGTCATAATGTCACTACCTGTAGATGACCATAGCTGACATTTTGGTGTAGAGCTTTCCTGACATTTTTGTATTTTATGAAAAAGAAACCTTCATTTGATTTTATAGCCTGCTCTTCTAGTGACTGATCTTAAGGTCCACATCTACCTTGCTGTAAAATACACTTTGTTTTTAGAGAAATGTTAACCTCTATTTGCCTTATTGTCTGTGACTGCTTTTGAAAATCCTCCCAAAGGCACCTCAGACACCCAAACACCCACACCAATCTCATTCTCCCCACGGAGGTCAGGGGTGCAGAGGATGTCAGTACAGGTAGGTGTGAGGCAGGAGAGGGAGGAGCAGCAGCTCAGGGATGCTGGCTGTTATTTGGCATGCTCCAGGCCATCTCTGCCACAGTCCCTATCCTGTGCACCTGCCATGCTTGGGAGCATCCCGCTGCACTGCAGAGTGCAACCCCCACCCTGCCTCCTCCTCCCTCTCAGGGGCTGCTTACCACGCTGCCGGGGGATGCACCAGGGCTGGCTGGTGTACGAGGGTTTGCTGGCCCCCAGCTCATTCTTGGCCACCACCCTGAAGTGGTACTCGTGGCCAGGGAGGACGCCCAGGAGGGTGAAGCGGTTGGTGTGGATGCGGTCGGCTGCCTCGCGCCAGGGGCCATGTGCCGAGGAGCGTGTGAACACTGTATAGTGTAGCGGGACACCCCGGGCCTCGTCCGGAGAGGGCTCCCACTCAGCCGTCACCGTCCCAGGCACGTTCTCCTGCAGGTGGATGGGCCCAGGTGCCTGCGGACATACTTCAAGAGAGACGGCAGAGGGAGGTCACGTGGAGGGGACCCAGCAGGGCTGCTGCCAGCCCCCTCCAGGTCCCAAGTCTTCTAAGGGTCCTGGGGAATGCAGTCTTGCTACACAGGTAGCTGGGGCCAGAGTGAGTTTGGCCAGATGTCCACAGTTATCTCTAGAGGGTAGAAAATCTCCCCAAAAGAGTAATTATAATTCACTTCAGTTTTTAAGTAAAATGACACAGGACAAAACATGCATTTTTGGACAGAGGCAGGGCTCTCATGAGGCCGCATTACAGAGCCCCCACTGTTAGTCTATTTGATCATTTCTGGATATCCAGAAGCTCCTCCAGGGCAGGGGCTGTGTGGAGCCACAGCTGGGGAGGAAAGCCTTTATTCTGTGCAACGGCTGCAAACAATTTTGTCCCCTGGGTCTTTGGAGTGATGTAACAGTGGTGACTGCCTCTGCTCACTGACTCAAAGGGAAGGATAACTGAGGTTGGAGAGGAGCCATGACATGACTGTCTCTAGGCTCCTGAGGCAGAAGGACAATGGAAGTCCCTGGGGAGCTTCCGGGGTCCTTTCTACTTTGTATCATCAAGCACAGAGGAAAGGTGGAGCATGGTCACCTTGCATACCTAGCCCTGGTAGAGTGGCTGAGACCTATGACCAGACCCGTGGACATCTCCTTGCCTTGGTGAGTGGCCAAACCAGCGTCCAGAGCCCAGAGCCAGGCCTGCCTCACCTGCCACCCTGATACGGAAGCTGTGGGCAACCTCCTTCCCCTGCAGGGTCCTCAGCACTACAGTGTAGAGACCACTGTCCGAGAGGCCAGCCACAGGGATCAGAAGCTGGGTGAGGCCATCCTTAGTGACGGTCACACTTCTTTTGGGCAAGGGCAAGCCGTCCTTCAGCCAGGTCACCTCAGGCATGGGCACGGCCTGAGAAAGGAGAGGAAGGAAAAGTTGAGAAGGGCAGCTGGCGGTTTCATGGAGGTGATGGCATTTAAGCTAGGCTGAAGGTAGAAGTGGTGAGAAGAGCCTTGTACAAGGAGAAAGTTGGCAAGAAAACGCAGAACGTAGACAAGAAAACACAGGTGGGAAAGAGGGGTGGTGATAAAGTGTGAGGTTGGCAGATGGGGATGGTAGGGGGGCAGTGGAACAGGAAAGGAAGTTGGACGAGGAGATTTGGCAAAAATGAAAAGTGCCCTCCACGTCACACCTGTACAGACATCTGGATGTTATCCTGTAAGCCAGGAGCCACTGCTGTCAGATTCTGAGCAGGAAGGCATAATGAGTTCTGGATCCACATGGCAGGGGGTGGGATGGGAATGAGAAGGGATGTGTGGGGAGGGGAGTGTTAACTACCCTGGCACCCACATAGGAGATAATTTGGCAAAAGTCTAGGAGGAAGATTTCGGTGTCCTGGCCTTGAACTGTGGTGACCCTGAGCAGGGTGGGAAGGCCAGCCCAGCTGCTTGGTGACTGTGCCGCCAGTTCCCTACGGGGCCCTCAGTACAGGGCACGGTGGGTACCAGAGTCAAATGAAGACACTGATAGTAACTAACTGAACTTACAGGATTGTTCTGAGAATTTAAAGGGTTAATAATAAATACATGGAAAGCAGAGAGAACAAGACCTAGTACATGATAATTACTCAATGTGCATTAAATATTTTTGTCATCATTATCACTATCATTATTGTGGTTAAGAACAAGTCATTTAGAGTAAGATAGAATGGTTTGAATCTGGCTCTGTGTGCTATGAGCTTCCTACACAGATGATGATGATTTTAAACAATAATAATATTAAAACATATTGGGTGCTGCCATATGCCAGGCCCTACATATACACTTTCAATATATTAATTCCTTGAACCCTCAGACTTTTGAGATAGGTTACTATTATTATCCCCTTTTGACAGATGAGGAAGGTGAAACACAGAGATGTTAAGATATTTGTCCTGGCTGGGCACAGTGGCTCACACTTGTAATCCCAGCACTTTGTGAGGCCGAGGCAAGTGGATCACCTGAAGTCAGGAGTTCAAGACCAGCCTGGCCAACATGGCGAAACCCCAGCTCTACTAAAAATACAAAAATTAGCCAGGTGTGACGGCGGGCGCATGTAATCCCAGCTACTCCGGAGGCTGAAGCAGGAGAATCGCTTGAACCCAGGAGATGGAGGTTGCAGTAAGCCGAGATCTCGCCACTGCACTCCAGACTGGGTGACAGAGTGAGACTCCATCTCTAAATAAATAAATAAGTAAATAAATAAATAAATAAATAAATAATGTTTGTCCAAAGTCAAACGGCTGTGAGTGATGACGTCAAAATTTGAACCCAGGCAGTTTGTACTTTTAGCCACCACCCTACTGTTATAAAGTCAGGTGGTGTTAGCGTTGGTTAAGGATCACCCTGAGTCAAATGTAGGTCATGTGATTGCACAAAAATACATTGCAAAGCCAAAGGGGACCATCGGCACGGCCGGCTTTCTGAATTCCCAAACTAGGAGAGGTGGAGAACCGGAAGAGCCTTAATTTGGAGGTGCAGTAGCAGAAGCTACCACTAGAGGGATTTGCAGGCCTGGAGCAGAATGGCCACCCAGTGGCCAAGTGAGGGCGGTACCTTCAAGGAGGACCTGAACCCTTCCTTCCTCATGTCTCTCGCCTGATTTCCACAAGCCCAGGACACTGACTAGGGGCCAAAAAGGAACAGGGAAGAAAAGAGAGCCACAGGGCTGAGTCTGGCCCCCTTGGCCTCTCTGGGCTTCCCTCCCCACACCCCTGTAGGTACACTCACTTCAAAGGAGATGGGCACACGAACAGTGTCCCCGACCTTGACCGTCAGCAAGTCCTTGGTGCTGGAGTCCACAAGGAACTTAGGACAGACTGAAACACACAAGAGGACTGGTTACCTCCCTTCTGCCTCCCAGTTGGACCCCAGCCCCAGGTCCCCAGCAAGGCAGGGCTGGAGGGGAAGAATGAGCCAGTTGGGATGCTGAGATCCCAACACGTTGGGGCCTCTAAAGGACTGGAGTGCAGCTGGGAGCAGAATCTTCAGGGGGCACCCCAGGGGCTGGTGGGGAGATGCTAGCAGGGGAGGGACAGGAGCTGAGAAAGGGACCCCGCAGGGAGAGGGGTGGACTAGGCTGGAACAGAGGAAGATGCTGATATGTGGCAGAGCACTTATGTTTTGCAGATGAGATAGACACCAATCCAAGACAGGAAGTGACTTGCCTGAGGTCACACTTTGTTCGGGAGAAAGCCAGGACAAGATTCTGGGACTCTGGACTCCATGTGCTGTGTTTGTGTCTCCCTACTGTCACAGTGATGACTAGGGTCAGCTGGGGTGGCCCAGTGTCAGCTTGGGTCAAAGGCAGGTCAGGTGCTTGTAGTGGTTAAAGCCCAAAGGGAAAGACAATCCTCTTTTCAATAATAATGGGGACCTGGGCATGTCCCATTCTGAACGTGAACCACAGGAGCTGAGCTGCACTTAGGCCTTCTAAGTGCATCAACTTTGATGCACTTCAACTTTGGATAACATCAAAGTTGTTATCCAAAGTTGAAGATAACATCAACTTTGCAGTCCTAGATAACATCAACTTTGGAGTCTCCAGGTTTAAATCCTGGCTCTACCACATACCATTGGTGACAACGTGGGCAAAGTACCTTGAACCTCGGTTTCCTTCTCTGTAACTTCAGAATAGAAACATTAATGTTGTAGTATAGTTATGAGTCGTAATGAGAAAACATTTCTAAGAAGGGACTGCCTAGCCCAGTGCCTAGCACCTAGTAGGTGCTCAATAAATGTTACTTCCTGAAACTGAGGGTGGAGATCCTGGCTTAGCAAGTGCATGGCGGCTACTCAGGGGCCCCCTCTCAGGAGGAGCTTGCAGGGCTCAGAGGTCGGGGAAGGAGGCAGCACTCACCAGTAACAGGCATGGCTTGCACTAATGTGTCCAGGGCAGTGGGCTGGCTCTGACCTCCTTCATTAACTGCTGTCACCCGCACAAAGTAGCCCTCTCCAGGCCGAAGGCCCTTGGCCGTGTAGGTGGTGACTGGCACGGTGCCCGCATGGCACGGGAGCCACTGGAGACTGTCTGAGCCACACAGCTCCACCACATACCCCTGGGCTTCGTCCCCGTCCTTGGTGTCTGGCCCAGCCCAGCTCAGAGTGATGCTGGTGTTTGATGTGTCTGTGACTTGGAGATTCCTCACCGGCCCAGGGGGTCCTGCCAGGCAGCATGGGAGCGTCAGGAATGGCATCTCCTGAGGGAGGCCACTCAGTGTGGATTTTGATTAGCCTTCCTTGTGGGAGACTGGGAAGTTTTTCCACTTAGCAATTCTGCCTTTAGATTCTTCCTGAAGCACCTACCTTGTTCCAAATTCTTACTGTAACCAGCACTTTGTCTCCATTATGCACACAGATCCCAGGCCACCTCTCCCAGGAAGCCTCCCCCAACTCATTTCCCTCATTCATTCACCAACCTGCCAAATGCCTTCTCCTAACTATCCTTCTGTAATTCCAGAAAACCGAGATTTTAGTTGATGACCTCTTGGGTTCCATTATCCCGTAAGACTGGACTTCTACATGTTTTTATTCTGGACTCTAAACTCTTAGAGTCAAGACTCTACCTTTCGGGTACTCAGTGCAGGCTTCTTGTTCTCCACTTGTTACATGAGAACAATAATAATAGCCCCACCTACCCACAGAGGTTTTAGAACAAGCAAAAAGCACAATGAGTGTGGAATCACCTGGTGAGCTTAAAAATACTGGTACCTAGATGCCACCTCAGAGATTCTGATTTAATTAGTCTGGGGTGCAGTCTAGGCATCAACATTTTAAAGAATTTTCCAGGTGTTTCTAAATATGTGATGAAGTTTGAAAACCACTAGGCTAGGGCAGTAGTTCTCAAACTTTGATTAGTATAGAAGTTACCTGGGGATTTTGGTAAAAATACAGACCCTTATTCAGTAGGTCCGGGGTGAGGCCTGAGATTCAGCATTTCTCATAAATTCTAATAAGATTATGTTGCTGGGCCATAGGCCTTGCTTAGCAGCAAGAATCCAGAAAATGTAGTGATTGCTGTGGCTGCTGTTAGACACTGCTTATCCTATCCATTGTCTCTACTTCCCACCACTGATAGGAGAGATTAATAGGCTGTGGGTCCATGGCTCATGCCTGTAATCATAGCACTTTAGGAGGCTGAGGCAGGAGGATAGCTTGAGACCAGGAGTTCAAGACCAGCGAGACCCTGTCTCTACAAAAACATAAATTAGCAGGGTGTGGTGGCACATGCTCATAGTTCCAGCTGCTTAGGAGGCTGAGGCAGGAGGATTGCTTGAGGCCAGGAGTTCAAGGCTACAATGAGCCAAGATTGCATCACTGCACTCCAGCCTAAGTAAAAGAGTGAGATCCTGTCAGAGAGAAAGAAAGAAAGAAAGAAAGAGAGAGAGAGAGAGAGAAAGAGTGTGAGAGAGAGAAAGAAAGAAAGAGAGAGTGTGAGAGAGACAAAGAAAGAAAGAAAGAGAGAGAAAGAAAGAAGAGAGAGAGAGAAAGAAAGAGAGAAAGAAAAGAAAAGAACAGAGAAGAAAAAGAAAAGAAAGAGAAAAGATAGGACAGCCTTGGTCCATTTGCAAGGAGTAAGTTGCATGGGCCAGCTTTCGTCCCCCATCCCTCCATTCCACACCCTGCCCTTCCTAGGACTAAAACTCAGATACCACTTGAACAATGAAACTTACAGAATGTTCCGGTCTTGTTGGGTTCATTCAAACAGCCTGAACACCTGCAATGGGCTAGGCTCTGTGGAGCACAGAGGTGCTCTCCAGGTGTTGACCACCTGGCCCATCCAGCAAGTGTCAGAAATGTGCTGCTCCCCAGAGGACTTGGTGTAGGCAGGCTCATTAGGGGATGAGAAATATAGAACAGCATTTTCTAAGCTGTATGCCTTTGACGCTTTTAATAGGTATTTTGTGAAAAAGCTAGATTTGGATCAAGGTTAGACAGGTTTTTTTCCCCTGCAGGACTTGGAAACATCATAGGCTCACATCATACACATCTTTGGTCACAGACATTTTTTGCTGTTCCTGTTGTTCTCAGAATGTCTGTTGGCATCTCTCGATACACTCCATGTTCTCAAGACCACAGGTCTCAGATAGGAAATGCTATCTCAGACTGTAAGTTTCTTTTTTTTTTTTTTTTTTTTTTTTTTTTGAGACGGAGTCTCACGCTGTTGCCCAGGCTGAGTGCAGTGGCGCGATCTCGGCTCACTGCAAGCTCCGCCTCCCGGGTTCCCGCCATTCTCCTGCCTCAGCCTCCTGAGTAGCTGGGACTACAGGCGCCCACCACCGCGCCCGGCTAATTTTTTGTATTTTTAGTAGAGACGGGGTTTCACTGTGGTCTCGATCTCCTGACCTTGTGATCCGCCCGCCTCGGCCTCCCAAAGTGCTGGGATTACAGGCTTGAGCCACTGCGCCCGGCCCAGACTGTAAGTTTCTCAAGGGCAGAGACCAGGATTGATTCACCTACTTCCTGGCACAATGCTGGCCATTTAGTAGGTGATGGGCAAATATTCATTGGATAGAGAATTGACGCTGAGCTTCCCCTGTCATCTGCTCTCCGCCCTGCCTGATGGGCACACAGGGGTGAGTGGATGCTTATGGGACTGGAGCAGGTGGGCCAGATTGGGGGCTGGCCTGCCTAGAGGCCAAAGAGTAAGTGAAGTGATCCTGAAAAGAACTCCCCCTTTTTATTTTGTTTTATTATTATTATTATTATTATTATTATTATTATTATTTTTGAGACAGGGTCTCCCTCTGTCATGCAGGCTGGAGTGCAGTGGTGCAATCATAGTTCACTACAGCCTCCAACTCCCGGGCTCAAGCAATCTTCCTGCCTCTGCCTCCTAAAGTACTAGGATTGCAAGTGTGAACCATTATGCTTGACAGAGAAGGAATCTTCTAATACCACTGCCTGGCTTCTGGGCCTATTTGATCTCAATATAGGGGCCCTAAGATGTGGCTCACCCGAGAGGACTTTTGATTTTTATATCTCAGCCCTCCTGATCATGTCCTTCAAGACTGCCCCGACCTGTGACCTGTGACCTTCCATCAAGTCCCACCCAGCTTCAGGGCTATCCCATGCTCACCCCCACCCCCATCCTGGGTTGGTTCCCTACTTACTCATGGGGTCCCGAGCAAAGACGGCATCTGATGGGGGTCCAGGCTCTCCAGGGCCTGGGGGAGCCACAGCTGTGACCCGGAACTCGTACTGACAGCCCTGCCGCAGGTCCGCCACCGTCCACCTCCTCTCTGTGAAGAGCCCGCTCGTGTGAGTCCCACCCGGATGGGGCTGGACGTGGGGAGATAGCTTGGGTGCCTCCAAGTTCTGAAGGAGACCAAGCCTGGGGTCCTAACACATTCCTCCCTACAGCCCTCCACCCGCTGTGACTCAGTTCCCTCCAAAGTGGAAAGAGCACTGCTCAGGGCGTCAGGGGCCTCGGGTCCCTGTCTGGTTCCACCACTAACTTGCTGGATGTTCTTGGGCAAGTACCTTAATATCCCTGGTTGTCTCTGCCTTACAGAGTTGCTGTCATATTTAAATAAAGCAGGATAACTAAATAGTGAAATCGTAAGGCTGCCCTTTGTTCATCTCTCTTTCCAGAGATAAGGAAACTAAAGCCCTGACAGGCCTCAGCTTCTAAGTAGCAGAGCCATGACCTGAACCCAGGTCTCCTGGCAAGCTGTTCTGAGCCCGTTCTTCCCTCCTCAAACCTGGACTTCTGCAGCACGCACGCAGAGCAAAGAAATGCTAAGGGTTACCAGAAGACCCCTCGCATCTGCCCAGCCCGTTGGCTTTTCCAAGTTCTTTCTGATCTCAGAATGCAGTTTGTTTCTTAGGAAACTACTTAGTGGGGCAGGGGACCCTCTTCTCCACTTCATGGATGTGGAAATTCAGATCTAGAGAGGAAGTGAACTGTCCAAGGTCAAGGCAAGAAGTGGAGGGGCCAGGGCTAACAGCTTCATCTCTGGCTCCCAGCTGGGATTTCTGAATCAGGGCTTCTTGACCTTAGCATGATTGACATTTTTTTTTTTTTTTGCCAGATACTTCTTTGGGATTTTTGAGAGGAGGGGGTGGGTTCTGTCCTGTGTACTGTAGGATGTTTAACAGCATACCTGACCTCTTTGCACTAGATGCCAGTAACATCTACCCTCCACCCAGTTGTGACCATGAAAAATATCTCCAGATACTGCCAAACCACCCTAGATAAGAACCACTGTATTAAACCAATCTGAACTGACAAGTTCCTGGCATCCTGGAGCCAGGAGCGGTCTAAGGAAGCTCTGGAAGCCAGGACAATGCTCACCAGGCACCGGCTGGTCGTTCACTGCTGTCCAGGTGTTGCTCCCCTTCTTACGCCTCTCGATCAGGTAGCCCAGGATGTGGGCACTGCCAGGGCCCCTAGGTGCTGTCCATGTCAGCGTGATGCCCTGGCTGGAGGCTGACAGGATGGCTGGCGCGGAAGGGGCCTTGGGGAGAGCTGGGGGCAAGGAAGATTCCAGTCAGCCAGAGGCCTTGAAAGGTGCCGGCTCACGGGGAGCCCCTGGGGGTAGGAGGCACGGGCATCTGGGGCAGGCCACACTCCTCCCGGTCCTGGCGAGTGTCGGGGCTGAGCCAGCCCACCCTAGGTCAGTGTTCCAGCTATTCAAGGGAAGGAATGAAAAGACAGAGAAGGCACCGTGGCACCGTGGCCTCGGAGCCTAGAGCCAGCCCTGAGGCCCCTCCGCCTCCGGTCCCCTGATAGGATGTTGGAGGTGGATGCCCCTCTCTCCCTGGGGCGTGAGACAGTAGGCTTTGCTGGCCCATACCCTCACTCCCGGAGACTCTGTAAAACACTTCCTCATCTGGGTGCCAGATCCGAAATGCAGCTGAGGGAAGGAGTCTCCAGAGTGCTATAGAAGGGCCTCCAAAACCCTGAGCACAGGCTGGTGTCATTCAGCCTCTGGGACAGCCTGCCCTCCCTGGCACAGCGGGGAGCCCAGGAGTGTCCTCCACCCCCAGCCCCAGACTTTTCTCTTACCCTCAGGAGCCACCAATGTCTCCTCAGACTCCAGGGCCTCGCCAGCCCCCTCCGAGGTCACAGCCCGCACTCGGAAGGCATACTTCCTGCCTGGCTCCACATGGGCATCCGTGAAGGTGGTGCTGTCAGCGGGGGCCTCGCCCACCTTCAGCCAAGTGCTCCTGCCAGCCTGCCGTCTCTCCACCACGTAGCACTCTACAGGCTGGCCCCCATCATCCCTTGGGGGCCGCCAGCGGAGGCAGACACCAGCCCTCTGGCAATCCTGAACCTCCATGGGGCCTTGTGGGGGATCAGGCTTGTCTGGGGACCCACAGAGAAGAGCAGGAAGAGGAGGGGTCAGAGGAGCTAGATTGGAACGGCGCCGCTCCCCGCCCCCCTTTGCCACTCATCAGTGGATAAGCCTGCAATGGGGCAGACTGTCCAGAGAGCCTTGGGCATTACCCAGAGGGTCACACACTCTTGAGACGTCCCCACCCCCAACACATATGTGCACCCAGGGATGTGCCATGGAGTGCACCAGCCCGTCCCAGTTCCACCATCGGGGGGCTGGTATGGGCACCTGCTCGGCCCACAGCAGTCCTACCTTGCTGGCACCACTCAGGGCTGGGGACCGCCATCCTACCCAGCAGCTTCCTGAGGGCCCAGTGCATTGGGGTCAGAGAAGCATAATCGGCTCCCCCCCACCCAGCAGGAGCCCGGCACTGTGTTGATCTCAACTGCTTCTTCCTAAGCAGTCTGAGCAGAATTCGGGGTAGGTCTGGATCTTAAACAGCATGCAAATGAGGATCAGAGCCACCAGAGATCACACCCCAGGCCTGCCCTTGATGGCAGGGAGGGCCCACAACCCTGGGGACTCTCAGGCCTTGGTTGGGGGAAGATGGGGTTGGTACCTATGACTTTCAGGGTGAGCTCGGCCTGCACAGAGCCTCCCTCACTCCTCAGCGTCACACTGTACTGGCCACTGTCCTTCCTGCCTGTGCTGGGGAGGCACAGCCGTGTGTAGCGGTCCCCCAGGTCCACCTGGGCCTCCTTGTCACCACTGCCCACCACCTTGGCCCCGTCCTTTCTCCAGGCAGCCTGAACGGGGAGGTGGCTCTGGAAGGGGATCTTCACTGTCACCGGCTTCCCAGCCTTGACCACCAGTGGCTCTCTCAGTTTCTCTGTCACATCTGGAGCAATGGTAGGGGAATCTGGAAATAAAACAAGAGAGTCAAAGACCAGAGCACTGGGCACTGGGGAATGCAGAAAGGAGGATGCAGAGAAGGAAGTCTGGGGGAAGATTAAGGAATCCCCTGCCCTGCCACAAAGGGAAGGGGCTTCATCTGCAGCGGGAGAGACCAGGCTTAGACCTCATCAAGGACTTCCTGACAAGGAAAGAGCTAAGATGCTGGAATAGACAGAGTATGAGTTGGCTTTTTAAATCATCTTCTCTGGGGATGAGATTAGATACTGGCTGCAGAGTAGCCACAAATTCAGGTGTTTTAAAGCAAGGCATATCACCTGGTACAAAGAGACTATGGGACAGGGCAGGGCAGGGCTAGGCCTTACCCTGGACGGTCAGAGTGGCCTCACTCTGCTGGTCACCAGCTACAAAGGTGTACCTCCCAGCTTGGGTCCCCTGCACGCGCGCGATGAAGAGGCTGTGCACGAGACCATCTTGCTTAAAGATGACTCCATCCTGGGCGGTGAGCTGGAGACAGGGCCACAGCAGGAGAAGGTCACCCCATTCCCATCCCCGCTCCTCCAGGCCAGCTAACCAGAGCCCTTTACAGATGCTGGGATCCTGATAACAGCTGTGTGAATGGAATGCTTACTGTGTGCCAATGCTCTCTGTGCTTAGCACCTTATTTAATTGTCTAACAATCTTATGAAGTAAGTGCTATTATTAGTCCCACTTCATAGATGAGGAAGCCAGACTGTTCACCAGCTTGCTTGAGGTCACATAACTGGTAGTGGCAGAGCCGGGATCTGAAGCCAGACCTAGCTGATACTGAGCCTCATGCCCTGAGTCACTTTGATGTTTCTCTTGGGGTGACAGCTTTAATGGAGGACAGGGAGGTTGTGCAGGGAGACGAGGGCCCCCTTCTGGTAGGGATGAGAAGATGGCATTTATACAAGCCTTTGAAGGATGGGTAGGATTCAGCAGGTATGGGTATAGAAGAGGCGTTTTGGATGGTGGAAGAACAAGGGGTGTGCTGCAGGGCGTAGGATACACATCATTTAAAAATCCAATTTTATTTTAAACACACCAAGTTATTGGCTATTTAAACTTCTCCTGAGGTGGATACATTAGTAAAATGAAGAATGAAAAATCTTTCTTTCAAAGCCTCTACCCTCTTCTTGTTCTCTGCTTTACCTCTGTCCCTCCTGCTGGTAAAGAGAAGCTGTGAGAGGAGGCAGTACCTTGACGCCATCCTTAAACCAGGTGCCGGGTCCCAGGTCACTGGTGAGGATACAGGAGAGTGTGACAGCCTCCCCCTGCTGCACCTTCATGTCAGCCAGGCCCTGGGAGAAGTGGCCTATGGGGCCGGGAGAGACACAGAGGGGGTCGCCAGAGCTGAGCCTCCCAGACCATGGCCTGCGCTGTGCCCTGCAAGGCCACCATGGTCCTGCCAACTGGGCACAGCTGGTGTCAGCAGGGCTGGTTCCCAGCATCTATGCTGCCTTGGTGCCAATGCCCTGGTCTTCCTAGACAGGAGCCCAAGCATTGCTGCTTTTCTCAGCAGGACCTAGGCTGGTCCAGGAGACCTGGGGTGTAAGGTATACGAAGGCCCCCTTCCTCCCGCCGCTGCAAGTCACCCAGGTGAGAAGTCTGGTAACCCACAGAGAGTTGGGTCAACAACTCTGGTGCTGTGGACATAAGGTTTCAAGAGCAAAGAGGTCTCCTAGGAGAACTCTGAGTCTTTCACAGGCTGGACCCCATCTTCATAAAGAGGAAGAGGTTGCTTCCTAGATTTGCAAAAGGTTCCTGAGAATGGGGAGTACTGGCAGGGACAAAATCCTGGGGCTGGGGGCAGAACTGGGACAGACCCAAGCATCCCAGTGGCCAGGGAGCTCCCCACTGTCTCTAGCCCATGGGAGCCAGCTTAGCAGAGAAGCACCTACCTCGGGCCTCCTTGGAGAAACTGCCAGTGCCAGGCTTATATCTGGATGTGGAACTCTGGGTAGCATCTCTCCTCTCTCCATAGATGTCCAAACTGCCATCTTTGCCACCTCTCCTGCTACCACGGTGACTGGGGGGCTCCCGGCTCTGATCTTCACTCAGCATCTCCTCCAGGCACCCCCGGTTCTCCCCCATAGACTGCCATCCCATGCTTCCAGCCTCATCCGCTCCCCTTCTCTTTCCTCCTCCCACCTCAGCCCCTGACTGTGCCTGAGACCTGCTCCTAAGTGAGCCAGGCCTCCTGCCTGACCTCCCAGCCTCTTCCACTCCCTGTACCTCATCCTCCTTTAGGGCCCCATGATCCTGGACCTCACCATCCTCAGCCTCCAGGGACCCCTGTTCCCCGAGGGACCTCTTTCCTCCTCTCTGTCCCTTGCCTAGCTGAGAGCTCAGGTCCTGGGTCCCTCCTGACCTATCTCCAGAGGCTCTTCTGCCAAAGGGACCATCTAAGCCATTCCAGGCTCCCTGAGGTCCTGACTCCCCAGGTTTTGGGATGACAGCATTTCCCCGCTCAGTAGAATTCCCCTTGCCCAGGATACCTGAGTCCTCTGCACCACCAGAACTGCCCCTTCCACGACTTGAACCTTTGCTATCCAGGGACCATGGGCTTCGGCATCCACCAGCCACCTCTTGGCCTGGTGCACCCTCCCTGCCCTTTAAGCCCCCTGGCCCTTCATGGATCCCACCAAAAGCGGCATCTTTTTCCTGCAGAGAACCGGAAGCTCTGGAGCCTGCGGGCTGCTTCCCAGCACCTACACTGCCTCGGCTAAACCCCTGGTTTTCCCAGTCAGGAGCCCAGGCATTGCTCATTCCTAGTCCATCAGCAGGCCCTGATGTTGACTTGCCCCTTTCCCCAGGCATAGAGCTGCTGTCCAGATCCTGGCCTGTCCCCGCTGAGCTCCTTGAGCCTATCCTTCTGCCTCCCAAAAGTGAGTCCCCGCCTCCCTGAGATGCCAATCTCCCCTGGCCAGCAACTCTACCCCTGTCTGTCATTCCTGGGCCTGCTTTCCAGATGTCCTGTTCATGTCCAGACCCCAGAGCAGCCATTCCTGCCCAGGTTTCACCTTCTACTGCTCCCTTGCCATCAAGAAACCCAGAAGACCCCATGATCCCTGCTTGGTCTGGAGACCTATCCTTTGCCCTGGGAGCCCCTCTGTCCCTAAAAGACCCTGGAGTCCCAGAACTATCTTGCCATTCTTTGACATCTGGTTTTCCCTCGTCACCAGCAGCCTCCAAGGCCTCAGGGATCCCTGAGGTTCCATAGCCCCCAAGATCTTTGGTGGAGCCTCTCTCATCTGAAAGAGTCTGTGGCCCTCCCTGAGACCCCAGCACCCCTGGGCCCCTGGGGCTGTCTCTCTGTGCCATGCCACCTGCAGTGCCCAGCATTCCAGCCATCCCAGGTTCCACCCCATGTCCTGCCCCATCCACAAGCCCTGTTTCCCTGGCTCGCTCTGGACCATCCTTGCAGCTCGTGCCACCCTCTGATGCTACCCAATATTCTGACCTGTGCCCCATGGCTTTGTGGCCTCTGGGTCCAGCCTCATGTCCTATTCCAGCTAGTGAGCCTGGTACTCCAAGCCTCCCTGAACCACCTCCATAACCCATCTCACCCTCTGGCCCCATTTCCCCAGATCCTCCTGAGCCTCCCCTATAACTGACCTCACTCCCTGACCCCATGCCACCAGTTCCCCCAAAGCCTTGCCCACAACCTGCCTCACTCCTTGACAAAATGTACCCAGAATCCTCCAAACTACCCCTAGAGCCTGCCTCACTCCCTAATGGAATCCTCCCAGAACCCCCTAAAACATTCTTATAACCTGCCTCACCTCCTGAACTAATTTTTCCAGAACCGCCTAGACCATTCCTGTAATCTGTATAACTCCCTGAATCCATTCCCTCAGGAGCTCCCAAATCCTTCCTGTAGCCTGCCTCATCCACTGACCCCATTTCCCCAGAACCCCCTAAACCATCCCTAAAACCTTCCTTACTCCCTGAACCCACTCCCTCAGAAACTCCCAAATCTTTCCTAGAGCCTGCCTCATCAATTAACCCAATTTTCCCAGAACCCCTTAAACCACCCCTGTAACCTGCCTTGCTCCCTGAATCCATTCCCTCAGAAACCCCCAAATCCTTCCTGTAGCCTGCCTCATCCACTGACCCCATTTTCCCAGAACCCCCTAAACCATCCCTAAAACCTTCCTTACTCCCTGAACCCACTCCCTTAGGAACCCCCAAATCTTTCCTAGAGCCTGACTCATCAATTAACCCCATTCTCCCAGAACCCCTTAAACCACCCCTGTAACCTGCCTTGCTCCCTGTGCCCATTCCCTCAGGAGCCCCCAAATCCTTCCTGTAGCCTGCCTCATCCACTGACCCCATTTCCCCAGAACCCCCTAAACCATCCCTAAAACCTGCCTTACTCCCTGAACCCACTCCCTCAGAAACCCCCAAATCCTTCCTGTAGCCTGCCTCATCCACTGACGGCATTTTCCCAGAACCCCCTAAACCATCCCTAAAACCTTCCTTACTCCCTGAACCCACTCCCTTAGGAACCCCCAAATCTTTCCTAGAGCCTGACTCATCAATTAACCCCATTTCCCCAGAACCCCCTAAACCATCCCTAAAACCTTCCTTACTCCCTGAACCCACTCCCTCAGAAACTCCCAAATCTTTCCTAGAGCCTGCCTCATCAATTAACCCAATTTTCCCAGAACCCCCTAAACCATCCCTAAAACCTGCCTTACTCCCTGAACCCACTCCCTCAGAAACCCCCAAATCCTTCCTGTAGCCTGCCTCATCCACTGACCCCATTTTCCCAGAACCCCCTAAACCATCCCTAAAACCTTCCTTACTCCCTGAACCCACTCCCTTAGGAACCCCCAAATCTTTCCTAGAGCCTGACTCATCAATTAACCCAATTTTCCCAGAACCCCTTAAACCACCCCTGTAACCTGCCTTGCTCCCTGAATCCATTCCCTCAGGAGCTCCCAAATTTTTCCTATAACCTGCCTCATCCATTGACCTCATTTCTCCAGAACCCCTTAAGCCATCGCTATAACCTGCCTTGCTCCCTGTGCCCATTCCCTCAGGAGCCCCCACATCCTCCCTATAACCCAACCCCATTTCCCCATAACCTCCAGTCCCATTCCTATGACCTGACTCATCCACTGACCCCATCTCCCCAGGACCCCTTAAGCCACCCCTATAATCTGCACCCATTCCCTCAGGAACCCCCAAATCTTTCCTATAATCTGCTTCATCCATTGGCCCCATTTCCCTGGAACCCTTTAAACCACCCCTATAATCTGCATTGCTCTCTGAACCCATTTCCTTGGAACCCTGTAAACCACCCCTATAATCTGCCTTGCTCCCTGAACTTATTCCTTCAGGAGCCCCTAAATCTCTCCTATAATCTGCTTCATCCGTTGACCCCATTGCCCCAGAACCCCCTACACCATCCCTATAAGCAGCCTTGCTCCCCGAACCCGTATTCTCAGGAGTCCCCAAATCTTCCCTGTAACCTTCCTTATCCACTGACCCCATTTCCCCCGAACCCCCAATACCCTTCCTACAACCCGGCCCATCTGCTGATCCCATTCCTTGGAGGTCCCCTGAACTCTCTCTAAAGCCTGCCTCACCCCCTGGTCCTGTACTCCTAGGCCCAAGACCCCTTGACCCTTCTCCATAGGCTGTTCTGACCCCAGTTCCCTGAGGCCCTGGCAGTTCTGATCCATCCTCATAACCCAGCACATTGCCAGCGCCATAAGCCCACTGGCTCTCAGAAGCAGCCCCGGTGTGAGGTGCGAGTGCCTCAGGGTGCCTGGGATCATCCCTGTAACGAGCTCCAGCTCCACAGGCCCTAGCACCAGGGCATCTTGTCCCATCCCCCTCACCCACTTTGCTCCCTGCCCTCAGAGGCCCTGGTTCCATGGCTTCTGGACCCCCAGAGCCATCTTCATAGCCTCCTTCTCCAAAGGCCCCCAGGGCCTCTGAGGCTCTGAAGCCAGTCTGACTCCAAGGCCTTATTCTTCCAGAGCTCTCTGGTTCTGCTTCCACACATCCCATCCCAACAGTCTCCACTACTCCAGGGGCCTTGAGACCACCTCTACCCACAGACCCCGTCATCTCAGGACTCCCTAGGCCGCCATCTGAATGGTGCCCTCCCCTAGGGCCCATGCCGCCCTGGCGTGCAGAGGCCCAATTCCTGATGTCATCCACGGGTGCTCCATCAGGACCACCTGAGCCATTCTTAAGACTGGCAATTCTCCCAGACCCTCCTCCTGCAGGGCCAGATTCTTCATTTCCTGACCACACTCCCCCAGGCACCCCAGAGCCATTCCTGTATGCACCCCCTTCCTCAGACTCCATTCCTGCAGGTGCCCTAGGGGAAACTCTACAACCAGCACCATGGCCAGACCCCATTTCTCCTGGAACCCCTGAGCCATAGCTATAACCAGCCCCGCTTTTAGGGCCTATTCCCCTAGAATATCCTAAGCCACCCTCGTACCTAGATTCCATTCTCCCAGGACCTTCCAAGTCATCCTTATAGCCTCTGGGTCCTTTTACTCTGGAGCTCCCTGACCCATTCCAGAAATCTGGTTCAGACCCTATTGACCCAGGACCTCTTAATCCTTCCGTATCTCCTAGTATCCCCCCAGATCCCTGAGCACCCAGGCCTGGAGACCTACTTAGCCCACGGCTTCTGGCATCCACCCCCTGACCAGACTCTGTCAGTCCAGCCACCTGGGTACCACCCATACCCTCTTGCCCTCCACTGGGTCCCAGCACTCCAGACCCATAGTGGGCTCCAGTTTTTCTGAGGCTAGATGGTGTGTCATCCCAAGGACTTGTGCCCTTAGATTCTATTCTGCCAACACTCCCTGCTGCTCTGTGACCTGCTGTCCACTCCTGGGAAGACTGGAAGCTTCTGGGGTCATCCCCTATCTCACCTGAGGCCCAAGCTGTTTCCTGGTCATCCCTTCCCCTGAGCTTCTGTAGGCCACCTTTGCAGCCTCTGGGGTCTCCTGGGCCTCCAGGGCCAGTTTTATAGACACTTCCTCCAACTACAGATTCCCCCCTGCACAGACCATCTGCCTCCTGCAGTGAGTCTTCCGCTTTGATCTCAGGACTCCCATCACCCAGACGGAATTTTCTACCACCTGATATTGATGGTTCCTGGAAGTCCTTGTCTCCAAGTGTCTGTCCTAGAAACTCTCCTGACCCCCAGTAGCCCCAGGCTTCCCCATAGTCAGTATGTCTACCTCCCTGAGAATCCCAGGATTCAGGGCCCATACCTGCCTTGGAGCCAGAACCTCTTCCTCCAGTAAACTCCAGGGTGCCAGGACCTCCCGCCCCATTGCTGTCTCCAGCTTCTCCCAGGCCAGTCCCACTACCCCACACTACTACTCCTCTCCTTCTTTCCCTACTTGGAGCATCCCCTCTGTCCATCTCAGCCAAGCTGTCACCCTGTGAAATCTTTATCTGCTTTCCTCTTGGCCAGGACCCTACAGGATCAGACTGGTAGCCCTGCATGTCACTCTTTCCTCTCCCAGGTCTCAGTTGAGCATCCCACAGTTGCTCCGGGGCATGCCTATCCAGTTGTCTTCCACTATCCCCTCTGTGCTCCTTTCCTTCCCTGCTGCTCCCCAGTCCTCCAGCCTGGAGCGGACTGGACCCAGCCTCCCAGCCTCCTGCTGTCCTCCAGCATTCATCACCGTTGCTGTCTCTGCCACGATCTTGCTGTCGTTTTTCTGGGAGGCCCAACCCTGACTCTGAGCTCTCTCCCTGTAGATAGGGCCTCTCTGCAAGGCTTTCAGCCCAGCCTCCCTCTCTGCCAGATTGACTTTCCCTGGGAAGAGTGACTCCGCTTCCCTCTGCTTCTAGAAAGCCTTCGCCTTCCTGTCCAGGGCCCCAGGCTGAGACAGCTGCCCCCTTGTCTTCCATCAAGGAGTAGCCATGTCTGCCAAGGCCATCCCTGTCTGGGCTGGCTATGTGCTGGAACCCAGAAGCCATCCCTGCCCCCTCAAGGGAGCCCCCACTGGGGTCCTGCTCTCTGAATTTCTCTCCCTGGCTGTTGATGCTCCCAGACTCTTCTGCTCCTGAGGCCTGGGCTCCTTGCCTCTGTAGTTGGTGGTCAGCACTTGTGGACTGAAGGTCTTTATCCTTCCCAGCTTCGGTGAGTGTTTATTCATATGGAAGATCAGTGCCCACATGGAGAGACAAGAGAAAGTACCAAAACTCCTGTTAAATCTGGCCAAAGCACCTGCCTGAGCCCAACTGCTTGCCTGACCTACGCTTCCCCAGGAGAGAAGCAAGCTGACCACCTGGCAAGGCAGCCAGGGTGTTCCAGGGATGGATGGGTGAATCCCATCACCACCTCCCCCAGTCCCATACCCACAGGCCACCCTGCTACAGGCTTCTTGAGGATTTTGGAGAAAATGCATAAGCCAAAAGTCATTTGTTTATCAAACTGCCGCAGCAGGTGCATGGTTTTTAAAATATCAACTTGCTCTATCACCTGCCTAACTTATGTCCAATTTACACTTTCCTGGGAACATCTTGAACCCAAATTTCAATCCCCAGGGAGGTTTGAGAGTGCGCTCTGGTCTGATGCAGGGCCTTCTCACCCAGACTGAACCTGGGCCACTGTCCCAAGGCTGCCTAGGACCCTAGAGCCATCTGTGCCCCAGAGTAATTCCAAGAGACCCAGTGGAGCAGACACAGCTGAGAAGGGTTGGGTTGGCCATGAAGGTCTGCACAGCAATGGGTGGAGAATAATCTAAGGAGCGTTCCTTATTCTCTCTGAGCAAGGGAATTGTTCCAGAGCAAATGGCTGACCAGAGGAAATCCCACTGCCTTGCCTTCCTCATGCCTCTGCAGCCCCGAGGTCTTCCCTGGAGGCAGAGAAAGACAGAGATGTGAAGCACTCACCTTCAACCACCAGCCAGGCGCTGGAAGTGTAGAGCCCAGTGCCCAGTGAGTAGGGGCCCATGTCTGAGAAACGGGCGCCCCTCACCACCAGCCGGTGGGTCAGCCCGTCGGGGGACACAAACACTTCATATTTGTCACTGGGGTGGAGTAGCCGGTGCCGGAAATGCCAGGCTGCACTAGGGCAGGGGCTGGAGAAGGTACATTCGAAGACTGCGTCACCGTGCTCCTCACAGTGGGTCTCCGCCAGTGGGACCACCACTCTTGGGGGTATGGCTGCCAGGGAAGCAAGAATGGGGATATCAGCTTGATGGTATGACACAGTGTGACCTGAGGCGGCAAGGCTGGCCGTTCAGAAATCCTGGCTTAGACCAGCTCAGCCACAAACTCCCTGTGTTACCTGGGATAGGTCTCCTCTGGACCTCAAGTATCAATTCCCCCTACATAAAATGAGGGGTTAGAATTATGAGCAATGAGGCTTATTTTCAGCTCTAGGATTCCATACTTCTAAACACAAAAGTTCTATTTGGGGACAAGGTGGATGCATGAAGAAAACCACTATGCTAAGAGCCAGTACTTTATCTTATTCATCCTTTATCTTATTCATCCAAGTAATAATTGCTTACCCCCAGGTAAGTATTATTAATTTCTTCTTACAGGTGAGAAAACTGAGGCTTAAAAAGTTAAATAACTTGCTCCAGTCTTATGCAGTTAAGAGAAACCAAGATTCACACCAGGGTCTGGCTGACTCCCAAACCCGCACTCCTTTTCCCAAACTGCACTGTTTTCAGGCTTCTCAAAGTCCCATCTGGGCACCTCCCCACTGCTGGGACACATAACCTCCTTTTCTCTCCCCCAACCTTGATTTAGCCATGTTCTTAGGACATGCTCCCTTCCCCAGGCCTCTCCTTGTCCTTTCAAGAACCCCCTTGAGCTGGCAGGTTGCTCTGAGAGTGATGTGGACACAGGTACTCATGGGGATGGCACAGAGTTTGATGAAGGAGGAGTGGCAGTTCCTAGATAGGGAAGGAATACAGGAAGCAGAAAAGGAAAGGTCTGTATGGAGCGCGAGGATGCCTAACCCAGAGATTCTTGCTAGGGCTTTGTGGGAGATAAGGACATGCAACAGAAAGGAGTTCTAGAGGCTATGCAATTAGTCTGGATCTGATCTGAAAATAATTGGTGGCTGCAGAAGGTCTGAGCAGAGGCATGACACATATGTTCTGTGTCTGTGACGGTAATTCAGTAGAACCCAGCTCAGCACCAGGAGAGATAACTTGCACCAAGGCTTTGGAAAACAGAAAGCATCAAAATTTGGCCATCTAGGTATGTGTCCGTCTCCCAGTTGTCTTTGCAGCTGGGGCCACATCACATTTACCCCCCGACACACACATTGCACCAACATGGACTCCACTTCTCACAGATCTCCCCGACTCCAACTTCGGCAGTGTAGACCACTCACCACTGGCCTCCAGTTCTGTGGAGAAGACCACAGCATCCTCCACCTTGACCTGGTAAATGCCAGAGTCCTCAGGCCTCAAGTCTTGGATCTGGAACTCATAATGCTTTCCCAGCCGGCGCAGGCAGTGCTTGGTCTGGTTGTTGAAGCCATAGGGGATCATCTCACCATCCTAAGGCCAGAAAAGGAAGAGGAGGTGGGCCTCAGCGGCTCCTCAGTGCTTCCTGCCCCAGTCCCATTCTGGCTATAACCAGCAGTTTTCTCCCACAGGCCCAATCACCAGACAACAGATTCCTGGAACCATAGAGGAGCTGGGATGGGGTGGACAGCAGGGCCTGGAGGACATGGGAACAGGGATTGTGAGCTGGATGGGAATCCATGCTCTAGGAATGCCCATGGAGTGAAAAGTCTGCAAGTGTTATACAAAGGGGCACCTAAAGTTGCTGACATTCCAGCTCAGGCTATGAGTAGAGTTACTCCCCAGCAGCCCTGCGAGGATAGCAGGGGAGGCTGGACATGACACCAATGGCCCACGGGCCCTAGCTCAACTTATTCACCAACAGGAACTTGCAGAGAATACCATCAGATATCCATAAGGCTCTACAAACCCAGTAATCTATATGCATACCTACTTTAAGCCCTAGATAGGTTTGCTACTTGCTGAATATTAACAACAGCTAATACTTATTAGGGGCCCACTGTGTGCCAGGCACTGTTTTAGGTACTTAGGACACATCAATGCCTAAAAAAAGATTCCTGCTCTCACTAGCTAAAATCCTATGGGGGAAAAATATAAATAATAAATGTCATAAATAAGTAAATAATTTATGTTAGAAAGAAATAGAACTGGCCGGGCGTGATGGCTCATGCATGTAATCCCAGCACTTTGGGAGGCTGAGGCAGGTGAATCACTTGAGGTCAGGAGTTCAAGACCAGCCTGGAAAACATGGTGAAGCCCCATCTGTACTGAAAATATGAAAAATTAGCTGGGTGTGGTGGCAAACACCTGTAATCCCAGCTACTCGGGAGTCCGAGGCAGGAGAATTGATTGAACCTGGGAGGGAGAGGTTTCAGTGAGCTGAGATTGCACCACTGCACTCCAGCCTGGGCAACAGAGTAAGACCCTGTAGAAGGAAAGAAAGAGAGAGAAAGAGAGGGAAGAAAGAAAGAAAGAAAGAAAGAAAGAAAGAAAGAAAGAAAGAAAGAAAGAAAGAAAGAAAGAAAGAAAGAAAGAAAGGAAGGAAGGAAGGAAGGAAGGAAGGAAGGAAGGAAGGAAGGAAGGAAGGAAGGAAGGAAGGGGAAAGAAAGAAAGGAAGGGAAAGAAAGAAAAAGAAAGAAAGAAAAGGAAAAAAAGGAAGCAAGGAAGGAAAGAAGGAAGAGAGAGAGAGAAAAGGAAAAAAGGAAAGAAGGAAGAGAAAGAGAGAAATAAAGAGAAGAGAGAACCAGGGAACAAAAAGGTAGATATGGGTCCAGGGCTCCTGAGTGCTAGGACGGGGCTGGAGGGACATAGTGGAATCACACAGAGTGGCCAAGGGAAGGCTCTCTGCCATAAAGGAATGAGCCCTGTTGATATCAGGGATGAGCATGCCAAGCAGAGGGAACAGCTGGGGCAAAGGAACAGGGATGAGGCCAGTGGGGCAGGAACAGAGGGACAAGGGGAAGAGAAGCAGGAATGAGCAGAGAGGTGAGGGGAGGGGCAAGTCACGCATGATGTCATTTAGCGCTGCAGTACACCGTGAGGCGGGTCCTATATTATCCCCAGTTCACAAATGAGGAAACTGAGGCACGGGGAAGATAAGTATCTTGTCTGAGGTCACACAGCTTATAAGTGATGAAGCTGGATGAGTCTGGCTACAGAACTAGCCAAATTTTACCAGCTCCTCCCCACCTGCCGCTGCCCCCATCTGGTTGGCAGGTAACTACTCCTAGAGCCCAGGTAGGAATGTATGAAGTCTCTGGAAAGAAAGCTCAGATGGAAAGGGGTGCACTTTCTCAGAACCCTCTTTTCACCCCCATGCTCTGGTGTTAGACACAATTTACAGAGAGTCACAGGCCCAGCTGGAGAGACTGGTTGCTCAGTGTGAGATAAGAAGTCCTTGTGGATGGATGGTCTACACCAGGGTTTGGCCCAACTCCAACCAGGAACTCCATGGGATGAGGGGCTCACCATTTGTGTGCTCTGGTTGTTCCCATGGAGGAATTCAGGGTACCCACAGTTCTCTCCCCACTAGACCTGCAGCATCCCTGCCAGATCCCCCCACTCATAGCCCCTCCAGCCTCACCTTATACAGGTAAATCTTGCTCTGAGAATCCTTGAGATCCAGCTCCAGGTCAAACTTTGCAATCCCATCCTTGGTGACCCTGATGTGTCTTAAGCTGGAGATGGCGTTGATGTACTACAAAGCAGACAAACCCACCAGGAGAGTTCATGAAGTTCTCTCTTCGGGGCACTCCAAACCCTCATAGGTCCTGGTACCATCCCAGGCCCACAGCGTCCCCGATGAGCATGCATTGGCCCCTTTTACAAGTGGGGAAAAGTAAGCCCCTCAAGGAAGGAAATTCTCCGAGATGAGAGATCAGATCAAGAAGACAACCAAGAAAAGACCCCAGGTGCCCAGGTGCTAGAACACAGTAGGGCATTTCAATTCATCTGTACTTCTAACAAACATTAGTTGAACACCTACTGTGTGCAAAGCTCTGTGCTGGGTCCTGTGTCAAAGCCAATGAGAAAGCTTTGAGGAGAGAAGGCTGAGACCCTAGGTGTAAGGAAACTTATCCTTCAAGGGGATAAGATACTATTTTCAGGGTAATGAAAACGAGTTGTTTTCTATTTTCAGAAGAAAAATTAGACTTATGTTATAGTTAAGTTAGACACAGGGAAGAAATTCCTGTACAGCTGATAAGATTCTGGGATCAGAGTGCTAATGGGAACTGTAAAATTCCCTTCCATGAAAGCCTTTAGAAATAAACCAGGTAGCTGGGCGCGGTGGCTCACGCCCATAATCCCAGCACTTTGGGAGGCCGAGGCGGGCAGATCACGAGTTCAGGAGATTGAGACCATCCTGGCTAACACAGTGAAACCCCATCTCTACTAAAAATACAAAAAGTTAGCCGGGCGTGGTGGCAGGCGTCTGTAGTCCCAGCTACTCAGAAGGCTGAGGCAGGAGAATGGCGTGAACCCAGGAGGCGGAGCTTGCAGTGAGCCAAGATTGTGCTACTGCACTCCAGCCTGGGCAACAGAGTGAGACTCCATCTCAAAAAAAAAAAAAAAAAAAAAAAGGAGAAATAAACCAACGAGGTACCGCCCCCGCCCCAATCTGGTGACAATGATAATGAAAGCAAAAATCAAGCCCTTACCATGTATCAGGCACTAAGCTAAGTACTTTAAGTACATTCTCTCATTATCCTCCCAATAACCCTGCGAGGTAGGCATGACTATAATTCCCATTTTACAGATGAAGAATCCAAGATACAGAGGCCCTAACTCTTCCAAAGCTCCAGAGTTTAGTAAGTATCAGAACCAGGTTGCAAAGGCAAGACACCAACCTGGGATCCCAAGGCCTTAGCCAGATACCCCATTGGGGACTAGATGGAGACAGGCCCCTCGATCATACTTGGTTTCCTAAGTTCTGCCTCCAAGCCCACCTCCAGGTGTGAGGCACCTATGGTCCAGATGTGTGGGGTGGGCATGGAGTGAGGGGTGGGCATGGAGTGAGGGGTGGGCATGGGGTGAGGCACCTATGGTTCAGGTGTGTGGGGTGGGCATGGAGTGAGGGGTGGCCATGGAGTGAGGCACCTGTGCCATCTTGTCCTCCTGCTCCTTCTTCATCTCCTGTAGCTTGCGCAGCATGCCACGGTAGTCGACGATGCCGTACTTCATGCAGATCTGCTCGTAGTCCTTCCTGTCTGCCGTCATCAGCAGCTGCCATACCTGCTCAAGGTCTATCTTTTTCTCAGGGGCTGGTGGGGCCCTGGGGAGCAAGGCCAGCCGGTCAGAGGCCGGAGGAACCCCTGCTCCTTTGTTGGCCACCTGGCTCTGGTGCCCCAAGTAGTTCTAGGAAGCTGCTCTATCTGCACTCAAGGAAATACAGAGCCTGGAATCTCTGGGACTGACCACTTTTGGGGCCAGAAGGATTCAGAGATGGGTGGGGCGAGCCTCAGCCTCACCCCACAACTTTCAGGAGAAATGCTTCTAACAACCTGTATTGTAGATTTCTAAGTAAGATGTCTGGGGAAAGTGGGTGTTGCATTGTTCTGTTGCTTTAAAAAAAAAAAAGTTACATCATTGTTCCAGTGGACCACTACATTTTGCAAAGGAGGAAATCAGAGGAGAGATGATTAACTCAAGGATATAGAGCTTTGAAATGGCAGAGCTAGATCCAGAATTCCCAGTTCAGTCCCCTTCCCATCCTCCCATCTGCTACAGGCAGTCTAGCTCCCTGCTGTGTTGGGTGAAGGTGCGGCCCAAGCCCAGCTTACTTATGGAAATAGTAGGGAGTGAATACTACGGGAGGCTCCAAAATCCCTCATGGACAGGCCCAAACCCACCTCTTTTTCAGCAACTTCCGGAAGTCCATCAGCTCCTTCCTGAGGTCTGGAAAAGGAGCAGGAATGAGGCCTCAGTCCCAGGTGGGATGCCTGAGGGTTGATGCAGGGCTTTTCTGTGTGCCCATGCTGACAACCAAGCCTTTGGAAGGGGCTCTCCTGAAGACTGGTGGTGACCCACAAGGTATGCATGGTGGCTCAACCAGGCAGGGAACACCTGGAAAGGAGTAGTCTATCTCCCACAGGCCCCAAGGAGATTTCTGACAAATCTGCCTACCTTCCTGTGGTTCCTTGTGTCTCTTCCGATTCTTCCGAAAGCCAACTGGATCATCCAGGGAGGAGAGGAAGGAGTCGATGTGGACAAGCAGGGAGAGAAGTAAGACACGTTGACGGTCTTCCTGAGAAACTGATGGAGTCCTAGAGCCCTGCTCTCCCCACTGTCCTCTAAGGCGTGGATGATCCCAGCAAGAGGGATGGAGCAGGATGGAGGGTCTGTCCATCATAAACTTTTTTACCCCAGAGCCTTACCCATGACCAAGGGGACCAACCTAAGCATCATCTCATGCAGGGGACGCCCAGTCATGTGTCCACAGGGGCCAGGGAGGCGGCAGAAATGCGTGAAGCAGACATTGGCAACCACAACAAACTCAAGAGTATCTAAAGGGGCAGCTGCTCTTTCACTCCACCTGGGAGCTGCCATATCAGGGTATAAGCCCAATATTACCAAATAGGTCAGACACTGCTGTTTGGCTAATCCTGCAGCCATTTGTAATCCTCATCATCTGCTTCCACTAGAGAGGCTGAAAAAGCTAAACATTCGCCTTCCCAGCTTCCCTTGCAACTAGCAGTGCTCATGTGACACCGTCCTGACCAATGAGCTCCAGGAATTTCTGAGAAAGCCTTTGCTTCCTCTATAAAAAAGGTGGATGGGCTGGTCATGGTGTTTCATGCCTATAATCCCAGCACTTTGGGAGGCCAAAGTGGGAGGATAGCTTGAGCCCAAGAGTTCCAGACCAGCCTGGGCAACATAGGGAGACCCCACCTCTGCAGAAAAAAAAAAAATCAAAAAATTAGCCAGGTGTGATGACGCATGCATGTAGTCCCAGTTACTTGGGAGGCTGAGGTGGGAGGATCACTTGGTCCTGGGAGGTCAAGTCTGCAGTGAGCCATAATCATACCACTGCACTCCAGCCTGGGCAACAGGTCTCAAAAAATAAAAAATAAAAGGCCAGGCACAGTGGCTCATGCCTATAATCCCAGCACTTTGGCAGGCTGAGGCGGGCGGGTCACCTGAGGTCAGAAGTTTGAGAACAGCCTAGCCAATATGGTGAAACCCTGTTTCAATTAAAAATACAAAAATTAGCCAGGCGTGGTGGCGCACACCTGTAATCCCAGCTACTCAGGGGGCTGAGGCTGGAGAGTGGCTTGAACCTGGGAGGCAGAGGTTGCAGTGAGCCAAGATTGTGCCACTGCACTCCAGCCTGTGAGATGGAGCGAGACTCCATCTCAAAAATATAAAAATAAAAATAAGAGAGGCAGATGGACCTGGGCCACCTCTTCCACCTTCCTACCTTGAACATGGATTAGGTTTGGATCTGCCATGGCCCTCTTATGGCCATGAGGTGATAAGCCAATCTGCTAAGGATGGCAGAGCAGTGGGACCAAAGGAATCAGCTGTCTGATGGCAGCCGTGAGCTGTGGTATGAGCCCTGGACACCACTTGCAAAACTTCTTATATGAAGGAATGAAATATCTTTATTTCTTAGGCTACTCTTAGTAGGATTTTCTGTTACTTGTAGGCAGATCAATTGTAAGCATAATCAATGGCGAGACTAGACCTGCTTCCTCAAGAGATATTTTAATTACTACCTTTTAATTACTATAGGTTGACAATTTTTAAAATTTCAAATACCACGCACACCCAAATACACGTCTGAGGGAGAATTTGGCCTTTGCATGACCTGTTTGTTAACTCTGGCATAGGCCTGTCCAAAATATACAAATATCCTTTGCACGGTGGAGAAACTGAGACCCAGAGAGGAAAATAAAGCCCATTCAATGAGTTAGCAGAAGCTCTAGGACTAGAAGCCAGCTTTCAGGTCCTGCTCATTTACTGGGCCAAGAGAATATCCTTCAGAGCATCTGCCAAGGTGTGCCTTTTTAAACACATGCAGACTTCAGTGTGCATGTGGATGAAGCCGGGGGCCCAGCACAAGGTGGGGCTGCAGCAGCGGCGGCAGCCTCAGTGGGCCTCCCTCCCCTCTGCTCCCCTCCCTCACTAGCCACGGGGCCTCTGATTCCTCTGTGGGCTCTCTGCCCTGTGCACTGATGAGACAAGCTCAGGGAAAAGCCCACCTTCAATGACGGTGAGTCTCGCTGAGCACGTGGCCTCTCCGTACATGTTTACTGCTGTGCAGCGGTACAGATCCGTGTCCTCACCTGTCAGCTTGTTGATCTGCAGAAAGGCCAAGGGCAGAGGAGCAGGGCTACCATGTCCCCTTCCTCCATTTACTAGACACGGCTATGTGTTGGGGGTATAAAGTGATTAAGACATAGTCCTAGTCCTTATGGAGCTCATAGTCTTTATCAGGAAAGACAGATCTCAAAACAAAAACCTGGTTCGGGACAGAGGGTGGATGTACCCATTCTTTGCCATCAGAGACAATGTAGCATAGTAGAAAGAGCGTGATTTTGGGGTCAGATGGATCTGGGCCTGAAAACAGTCTCTGTCCTGTATTACTGGCTGTGGGACCTTGAGCAAGTTATCTAACTTCTCTCAACTTCAGTTTCTTCATTTATAAGATGGGAATATAATTCCTCAAAAAAGTGGTGAATGATTAGAATTAAATATATAATCTATGTCAAATGTTTAGCCCCTGTGACATAGTAGGGCCTGGCACATAGTAGGTATCCCATGGTTAGTATTTATAGTATTGCTCAGATTAGCCAAGATTGATTGAGTACTCACTATAGGCCAGGCACTAGCTAGACACTTTACATAAAACTTTCATCCTCATAGCAGCTCCTGGCCAGGCACAGTGGCTCATTCTGTAATCCCAGCACTTTGGGAGGCCGAGGCAGACAGATCACCGTTGGTCAGGAGTTCAAGGCTAGCCTGGCCAACATGGTGAAACCCCTTCTCTACTAAAAATACAAAAATCAGCTGGGCGTGAAGGCGCATGCCTGTGATCCCAGCTACTTGGGAGGCCGAAGCAGGAGAATCGCTTGAACCCGGGAGGCGGAGGTTGCAGTGAGCTGAGATCATGCCATTGCACTCCAGCCTGGGCAACAGAGCGAGATCTGTCTCAACAACAACAACAACTCATAACAACTCCTTAAAGCAGGTCCTGTTATTACCCCGTTTTTACAAATGAGGAGACAGAGATAGAAAGAGTAAAGTGACTTTCCAAAGCCAAGGTGGTGGGCCTGGGATTGTAACCCCAGCAGTCTGACTTCAGAGCTTGAGCTCTTAAGCTCCAATCTACACCACCTTCCCGGTTATCAGCAGAGGTATCTGAGAGCCTGCCAGATCCATTCTTGGCTCAGTCAACTTTGAGTCACGAGATGGAGTTGAATGGATTCAACTTCAACAAGGAGTATGTCTTACTCCTCTAGGGCCTGAAGGCTGCCAAAAAGATCTTCAAGGGGATGGGAAAAGATGAATAGACCCTGGTCAGGGGAAGAGCTATGGTTATTACCTGCAGCACGTGCTCCTTGCTGCCAGGGCTGGAGGAGATCTTGTACTTGCTGGAGTCACTGAGGTCACCTTTGGAGTTCTGCCAATGCACCTCGGGCCTGGGCTCCCCACAGACCACAGCCCGAAAGATAGCATTTTTCCCTGCAGCAGGAAGAGACGAGCAAGAAGACTGACAACTTGGGAGAAGGTGACTGTATACTTTATTTAAATTCTAATTTACATCATCTTCCTCATCTAGGTATTTCAACAGCCCCTTCCAAAAAGGGTGCCAGGCCTGGGTCCCCTTGACTCAGGACTTGGAACAGGCAGGTGGAAAGCAGCAGATTCCAGGCACCCAGAGGGCAGTCCTTCCTCTTTCTGTATTGCGGAAGCTTGGGCTGCTTGAGGGAAAGAGATAGGTGGACTGGCCCTGGTGAAAGGGGAGGCCAGCAGGGCTTTAGGGGAGAGGGGCTTTTCTTGAGAGTGGGTGAGCAAGGAGTCTGAAGGCTCTGCCAAGACTGGGAAGGGAATGAGATTTTGTGAGTTCCGGCCGGGCACAGGGGCTTACGCCTGTAATCCCAGCACTTTGGGAGGCCAAGGTGGGCAGATCGCCTGAAGTCAGGAGTTCGAGAGCAGTCTGGCCAACATGGTGAAACCCCATCTCTACTAAAAACACAAAAATTAGCCAGGCGTGGTGGTGCGTGCCTGTAATCCCATCTACTTGGGAGGCTGAGGCAGGAAAATTGCTTGAACCCTGGAAGCAGAGGTTGTAGTGAGCAGAGATCACACCACTGCACTCCAACCTAGGTGACAGAGTGAGACACCATCTCAAAAAAAAGAGAGATTTTTGTGGGTTGCCTTCCCATTCCTACTCTCTAGAGGGAAGAGGAATCACAACCACGGGAAAGAATGGCTATTTGGTGCACAAAGGAGCTGGTGCTGAGACATAGGTTCCAACCTCAGAAAAGACCCCAAGCTCCATGCCTGGCATGGAGACCTGGGAACTGCCTGCCCTCAAAGAATCCCTCAGCCTCCCACCAGGAACATCTTAGTAGAGAGCAATATAGACTAAAGGCCCAAGGGCCCGTCCCAATTTCTCATTACCTTGTTCCAGATTTAGAAAAATAAGATACCATTCTTTGGCCAGGTGCGGTGGCTCACGCCTGTAATCCCAGCACTTTGGGAGGCCAAGGCAGGTGGATCAGCTGAGGTCGGGAGTGCGCAACCAGCCTGACCAACATGGAGAAACCCTGTCTCTACTAAAAATACCAAAAAATTAGCCAGACATGGTGGCCCATGCCTATAATCCCAGCTACTTGGGAGGCCAAGGCAGGAGAATCTCTTAAACCCAGGAGGCGGAGGTTGCAGTGAGCTGAGATCGAGCTATTGCACTCCAGCCTGGGCAACAAGAGCAAAACTCCGTCTCAAATAATAATAATAAAATAATAATAATAATAATAGAAAAAAGAAAAATAAAATGCCATTCTTTTTCTTATTACGAGGATGCTATTAACTAAAATTTATTGCAGGGATGTGTGTTGGGGAAAGAACACCAATTTCCACTTTTTCCCCAATAAGCCTTTGTTCCCACCACTTTTCTGGGCACTTTCTTATGTGGCCTTCTAGAAGGGCCTTCTTGAGCCCAGCCTGTGAGCCACTGCGGGTGTTGCTGCCTGGAAGCGAGGATTGGGAGGAATCACATTAACTGTATTAACAGTGCCTATCTGCAGCGGTGGCTTTGAGGAGAGGAGAGAGGGACCAGAAAACACCACAACCTTTCCCTGCTCCCCAATTTAGCATTTTTCCATCCTTGCCCCCCAGATATTTCTCACACTGGAATAGCATGTTGTCTCTTCATTCTCTTTATCCACTCTTTTCCCCAGGTCCCTTGTCACTTCTAGGGTTCCAGGTAAGCACGTACCCCCTTAAGGATAGGAGGGAGCCAGGCTATGGTCTGGTGATGGATGTAGGGCCTGGGTGTCCAGGAAGGTGTGTGCCCTAGCCCTCTCCCCTGGGAGGTAGGACAGCAGGAATCTTGCTTCCCCTCCACAGCTCCCCTCTGGGCTCTCACCCTCTGGCAGAGCCAAGGTGACGGGCTTCTGCTCAAAGTCCGGCGTGCTGCAGCCTTCAGGGATCTCCTCCACCAGCTGCCAGATGCTCACCCCAGGGATATGGGACTTCCGGAACTTTCCTGAAGAATGCAGGAGAGAGGGAGGTGGGCCTTCCGCCTTCTCCCTATTGGGTGACCCTTCAACAGAATGGGCATCCATCCACTCGCCCAAGGAGCAAGAAGCCCCTTCTCGCTCCTACTGTTGGGGCAGGATTTTTGTCCTACCTCCCGCCTGTGCACAGTGCTTTTTAATTCTCTAATGAGAATCTGGTGGCACCCCTCAGGTAATGTGAATGGAGCCTCTAGGAAGTGGGTGGGGCACCCTGGGAAGACCCTGAGTGTGTCACTGGAGAAAAGCTTGGAAGAGAGAGTGGGAAAGGGCTCCTTTTCAGGAAGCGGGAGCTCATGTGGGGGCTCTGCACCCCTTATTCAGGAAAACAAATTGAAATCCAAAGCCAAGACTCTTAAAAAAAAAAAAAAAAAAAAAAGGCCCAGCACAATGGCTCATGCCTGTAATCCCAGCACTTTGGGAGGCCAAGGCGGGCAGATTGCGTGAGATCAGGTGTTTGAGACCAGCCTGGCCAACATGGTGAAACCCCATCTCTACTAAAAATACAAAAATTAGCCAGGCATGGTGGCACATGCTTATAATCCCAGCTACTCAGGAGACTGAGGCAGGAGAATCACTTGAACCCAGGAGGCAGAGGTTCCAGTGAGCCAAGATTGTGCCACTGCACTCCAGCTTGGACAACAGAGTGAGGCTCTGTCTCAAAATCAGCAGCAACAACAACAACAACAAACAAGATGGGCACGTCCCAGAAATCTCTGATCCCTATCACTTCCCTCCTCTCTGTCCTGGTAAGGATTGCCAGGGAGGGTTGGGGAGGGGAGGTTTGTTCTCTTACCTGCCATAGTTCTGCCTCCTCTTTGACTCCTCTCAGGGTAGAAGTTCTATTTTCCTGAGAACAGAAATGGAATTGCTTTTGAGAGATCCAGCCTGGTCTCACCCCACTCCTCCCACACCATCAGTGCATAAGCCAATGTCTGGGGTGGGAGCTGGAAAAAGCTGCTGCCCCCAAGAGCTTTTCTAACCCACTAATGGCACTGATTGGTTTCCTGCAATTCCCTGTCCCCTGCAAAACCAATTTCCCAGAGACCAGGGAGTGGGTAGGATGCTACCCAGTTGGTAATATTCCCAGGTAAAGGGAACCATAGGCTGAGCCTGCACACTGTGCTGGTGGCCTGGCCTCCTGGTGGGACCCCAGGCCTGATGACCCTGCCCAGAGGGTGAGACACAACCTTCCCAAACCTGAGGAAATCAGATCCATTCAGGATCCTTCCAGCTGTGTAACAGCTTGCCCCATTGACTTTGGAATGAGAATTCTCCAAGGACATTCTTTGGGACTCCTGGCTCCTTCCCCAACTCTGAAATTTTCTGGCAGGACCCCAAAGTCCTCTACCTCCCACATTCATAGAATCCTTCCGGTCACAAGGTCTGCAGGGGAGAGTCCTCAACTTTGCTGCTCTTAAGTTCTTCTTGGCCCAGGCCCATAGGATCCCCATAAATCCATCTGCTCCCCTCTGAAGCCAGTGAATTATAGTGTCAGGTGAACAGGAGTATTTTCCATTCTGTCACCACCACTATCTCTCCCGATTTCCTCTTAATTGCATCCATCTGTTATGGTCAATGGGGAGTCCCACACAGGAGAGGAAGGGGGTTGGCTCTGGGATGGGATGAGAGCCATAAATTGGGGTGGGGAGATGTCTTGAAAGAGTTCTCCAGCAGTCCCACCCTCTGTGCGATTGGCCCACGGCCAAGCAGTTCCATTTTGGGGACTCCATTTTCTGCCCAAAAAGCCTTGTCATTAATATAGAATCACACATGACAGAGCGAATTCCTCTCTCCCATGGAGATCGTTCCATTTCGCAATGGCCCACCCACTGGCACTTCTGGCCCCTGGCGGCCCCTCACCAGCCCAGCCGCTGCACCCTAGCGTGCTGGAATGCCATGGTACGCCAACTGCGTTCTGGAGCGGTCACAGGTGCCACAGGCGCTATGCCGAAGGGAGTCACGAGGAAGGGTGGGAGGGAAGACAGTCACCAACGGATGAGGACCCAGCTGGCCATGGCCAGGGGGAGGGCTGTATGGGCCCCCGTCCCACCCACCCCTCAGTGCAGCCTCCTGGCAAGTGCACTGGCAGCAGTCAGTGACCCCACACTGGAGTAGTCTGAGTTCAACACAGCTATCTGAGTCATCATCCCCATCGTCACACACATCATCACCATGAGCAGCTATCATCCTGCTACTCAGCTATTGGTAACACATGAAGAAGGATAACGATGATACCACTCTTCTCCCTCCAGCCTCCTGCCTATAGCTCCCAGCTGAGGAGGGCAAAAGAAGCAAAGCCCTTGGGGGATCTTAGGGGTGTGACATTAAGCCATCCACTTCTGGTGCTCCACCATCTTCTAAAATAAGCCAGATTTGGTACAAAGTCAATGACATGGGGGAAGAGATCTGTTGAGTTGGAGACTAGAGGGATGTGGTCTCAGTTGGAAGAAATGAGAAAGGAAGTGAATTCTCTCCTACATAATTCATTCCCACATTTAAGAAGTCCAATTGTTCCCAAAAGCAAATGTCAGCTTGTGTCCTTACTTCAGCTGTCCCAGCAACACTCTCAGCACTGGATCCGGGGGCAGTGTCTCCCTGGCCCCTCTCCAGGATCTATGGCTCCCTACCCTTTTTCCCTAACCTCCCTGGATCCATCCTGCAGATCCAGGTCCCTGCTACCTCCAGCTGGTCCCTGCTACCTCTCAACTGGTAGAAATGGAGGCAGGAAGAGCCAAATGGGGTTCTCTCAACTGCTTTGACCATGTTACTAACCAAAATATAACAAGTCCCAGCCTGAGGTCCTTTTTCTGGACTGCGAGTGATATTTTTAATCTGGTCATCGTATCACACTCAAAGTCAAGCCATGTCCAGAAAATTAGAGCCAGGACAGAACCACCCAGACAGGACACACTGAAATTCTCTCTTCCAGATATCCTGGAGTCGCCTAGAGGGGATACAGGTGCACTCCAGCGTGTGAACGGCCAGCCAGGGAATGTTCACCAGGCAGATGTCCTACCCACTGCCTGCCCCTTCCTGCAGAGAAAAACTGGACAGCAGGTTAGTGTCTCCATCCGGCCCTATCCTGGCCTAGGTGGGCAGCCAGGTGTGAGTGCCCACTTACCTGGGTGTACAGCTGGCCTCCCGCTTCCTGTCTGCTCCCTCTTCCCCGTTTCCAGCTGCTGCTTGCTGGAGGCTCTGGATCGACTGGTAGTAGACAGGCAGGGCTGGAGCAGGTGTCAGTTGCTGCAGGCGCCTCTGCTCTCTCCGCCCCTCCCACTCACCCCGCCTCCTCCTCCTCCTCCAGTCCAGGCTTGGCAGGGTAAGGCCCCCCAGGGCTAACACTCTAGCTCAGAGGAGGTCAGAGATGGAAGGGTCCTGTGACATCAGTCCATCCAACTCCTCGCTTTGCAGAGCTTTAAGCTCTTAACCAGACTGGCTTAGTATAAATTTGCCCCATGATGCCTTTTTAGCAAGAACATTTTCATCATCCAAACCCTTAACTTTTCAGCTAAGCTGGTCCCTTGGGACCTTTGACACCATAAGTCACACAGATACATAAAGCTGCTGCCCTCTTGGGAATCACATCTCAAAGTGGTACCAAAGAGGCAGCAAACTTTGAGAGTGGGAGGGAAGGCAGTCACTAATGGAGTCACAGACACAGAGTGACCAGGAAGGAGGAGACCCTGGGAATTGTGTAGTCAGGAGGCCTGCTGGAGAAGGTGAGCTTGCTCAGGAGCTTTTCAAGGAATAGAAGGGGTGACCTGACCAGCAGGGTTGGGGGCTGAAGTTGGCAGGGCAGATGGTTGGCAGATGGATGGCAAGTGGAAATTGGAAATACAAGGCTGGTAACAGATTTTCTTAGGGAGAGTGGAGGGTAGGTGAGGCCTAGGAGATAAGGCCACTTGGTGTGCTTTTAAAGAGCCACATTCTGTCTCCTTAAGGACAGAGAACTGCTTTGTTGCCACCCATAAGCAAGGCTGATCCAGGATTCAGGTGAAGTAGAAGGGAAATGGGGTGAATGTCCTCCAAGGGAGGACACTGAATATTTACACGTATTCATTAGCATCTTGCCGATTTCTACAGGCACTACCTCTGGATGTGCTCCTAGAGGGGACGTGTTTGACGTCTTCTGCGCAAGTGTGTGTATATGTGTCCGTGCATGCACACACACATGCATTTGTGTGTCCTTCCTGTGTGTTTCTGAGTGTCAGGGCTGGTCTTTCATTTGTTCAACAAATGTGTGTTGAACACCTACCCTGGGTTGAGCCCTGGCTCTGGCACTGTGTTAAGCCCTGGGAATACAAACGTAAGCAAATGACAGGGCCCCCCCATCATGAAGTTTGCAGTCTAATGGGGCAGGCAGATGTAGGGGCTCTGAAGGAGACAATGGAGAGTGTAAGGGGAGGGCTGGACCTTGGACAGCAAGAGAAAGACTGACAGTCAGAGTTGAGTTTGGACAGGTAGGCTTTGGGGGCCATTGAAGAGTTTTGATCTCTATTGTAAGGGTTACTAAGGTTTGTTTAAGGTGGAGAGGTGACAGAATCCAATCTGCCTTTTAAAAGAACTCATTCTGGCTGCAGAGATGCAAGGGATTGGAGGAAGGAGGAAGAGAGAAGCAGGAGTCTACGTCCCAGGAGTACGGTCCCAGGAGAACACCCCAGGGTGTTCTTTCTCATGGTGGAACCCTGAGCTCCAGGGGCCTCCTGAGCTGCAATGCTGTATCATCCCAGGAGCGGGAAGGAGGAGGCTGTGAACATGGCCCAATGCAGAGCCCTTCAGCATTTCAGGTGCCTCTATTGCCCCCGTAGATAGCCCATGTGCGCTTCCCTGAAGTCTGGGGACGGCTTGCAGATCCACGAGTCAAGGTGTGTCCTGCTACCTGGCCTCAATTTTCCATGTTGTTGTTGTTGTTGTTATTGTTGTTTTCTAAATAGAGATAAGATCTTGCCATGTTGCCCAAGCTGGTCTCAAACTCCTGGGCTCAAATGATCCTCCCGCATCGGCCTCCCAAAGTGCTGGAATGGCAAGTGTAAGCCACTACATCCACCCCATTTTCCATGTTTTAACAGCAGCCCACATTAGGGGACCCACTCCTCTCTGTGCTATGTCATACTTGGATCCGTATCACTGCAATAAAATGGAAATTTCATGACTCTAAGGAACTGAGATGAGTTACGCAGTTTTTACCACTCTCCCCACTTGATCCTCCATCAAATGTAATGTCCAATAATATTTAGCTATGTCTGGATCTCTAGCCATCCACCAACACCACCACCACTTCCCAGGGTATAATCTTATTACACCTCCTGATCGACATTTCCTTTCCCTTGGGAGATAAAGAGACAAGACCTGGCCGGGCGCAATGACTCAGGCCTGTAATCCCACCACTTTGGGAGGATGAGGCAGGTGGATCGCAAGGTCAGGAGATTGAGACCATCCTGGCCAACATGGTGAAACTCCGTCTCTACTAAAGATACAAAAATCAACTGGTTGTGGTGGCACATTCCTGTAGTCTTAGCTACTTGGGAGGCTGAGGCAGGAGAATCACTTGAACCCAGGAGGCAGAGGTTGCAGTGAGCCAAGATTGAGTCACTGCATGCCAGCCTGGCGACAGAGTGGGACTCTGTCTCAAAAAAAAAAAAAAAGGAGACAAGACCTTACCTTCATTGATTAGGGGAATATCCATGTCAAAAGAACTCTGGGCAGTGAATTTGTGTGCATTATTCATTGTTACTCAATGCCTTATGGAAAGGGCTCAGGGACTTTGGGTAGGGATAGGGTCATAATTCACTGATGCTCTCCTGCCCCCACAAGAATGAAATGCATTATATAGCAGGTACCAAGAGACTCGGGCCCCATAAAGGCCTCTCTTGGGACCATTTTACTCCTGATGGCATGGGTCGGATAAGATAGTCTCTGAGCTCCTGGGCAGCTTGAACCTTCCACAGTCCTCCGACTGAATGGGCAAGGCCCTGTAGACTTGAAGAACGGTCCATGTGACCCAGGAGATAGTTTAATTCATTCACAGGTGTCCATTGCCTCTGGGCTTGGTGTAAAACCAGTTCTGTCCCAGCTGGGTGAGTCACTAAGGGTGCTCTCCAGAGGAGGGTGTCCTCGCTCACATCTGATGGGGTCCATGTAGATGAGTTAGCAGAGGAGGGTTCTAACCAAAGACATGCAAACATGCTCACACATAAACATACACATACACCACCCAACACCCACAGAGCGGGTCTTTGTGAAAGGTAGAAGACTACGAGCTGCCCTGTGGAGATGGCTTCAGAGCCTATGGGCCTTCTCTAGGCCTGGAGCTAGGGCATAAGATTCTATTTCACCACAGTCCCTACCCAGGATGATGGAGCTGGGAGGACCAGTGGACAAACAACACCCCTCCTGTGCTTCCCACCATCCTCTTTGTCCACTGTCACGGCTGCCCTCCAGTCCACCTGCTCCCTTGAACCATCCACTCTGTCCCCCAGCTGCCTGCCTGGCCAGTATTCCTCCCTATCTCCAGTCCAGCCCATGTGTCAGCCTTAGTTCATCTCTTTCTCACCCCACCTGCAGTGTAATGAATCTCATGTAGCCGCATGGGAAAGAAGACCTTGGAGACCCCAAGGGCAATTTCATGCTTTGAAAGCTGGCTTTCAGTGACAGAGAAACGAGTCAGGAGCCAATCCCTAATCTGGAAGGGGCTAGTCCAGCAGGCTCAGCTAGCCCAAGGGCTACAGGAGGGGGTCCTTTGGACCCTCAACAAGGAGAGGCTGGGGAGAAGTTCCCACTCCACTTTCCAGGAATGGTTGAGCCACAACAGGCTTCAGTCTATTGAAGCAGCGTAGACTCTCACAGAATATCAGAGCTGGACAGGACCATTGAGGACATCTAATAACAACAATAAAATTATAGCAATAGCAACAATAGTATTTAAACCTGATAGAGTTCTTGCTACATGCCAGATATTCTTTTGAATCTTTAACTATATTTACTCACTTAATCCCTCACAACAAATCCAAAAGGCAGAATCGATCACTAAGCCCATTTTACAGAAGGGGAAACTGAGATACAGAGAGATTATGTAACTTGCTCAAGGTCACACAGCTGGTGAGTGGCAGAGCCAGGCTGTGGACCAAGGCTGTCCAGTGCCAAGTCTACTCTCTTAACGACTAATGTCCTGTGTATCAGGACATTAGTGGATCCAATCCAACTCCCTTCTTTTCAGATACAGACACTGGGGCCTGGAAAGAAGTGATTTCCTCCTGGAAGGCACACAGTGAAGTGCTTTGCAGCCAGACTCGCCTCCTGGTGGGAATGAAGCACCAAACCCTCAGTCATTCCAGAAAGCTGCTCCCTTCAAATCTTCATCAGGTGGTGAGGAGGTAAATAAACTACTCCAGCTAAACAGATGCAAACCCACTCAGCTTTCTAACATTGCATTTTCATTTTGCAGGGACACTTGCCTATTTGCATATAATCAAGCAAATCACAGCACTCACTGGCCCCCAACCTACTGTGTGATGTTTTCTACATGGGTTATTTCATTTAGCCCACACAACACCCTACGACGTAGAAACATATCCCCATTTTAAAGAGAAGGAAGTTGAAGCTAAGAGCAACTAAATAATGTTTCCACTGTTACACAGCTAGTAAGTGATTGAGTAAAGATGTAAACCAGACCATCTGATTCTACTACACTTTCTTTAAAAATAACATAGTCTCACATTTTGCAGGCTTCATGGCTATATTCTTTTAATCATCAATGTTATCCTCAAAAGATCTCACAGGGCCTATCAGAAGTTGAGAAGGACCTGGCCACTTGCAATTTTTGAGTCTTCTAGTATTTTTTTAAAAGAAGAAAATAGGACTAGAAATAATGGGTAGTACATTTAAAATATTTACATTAAACCACTTAAAACTTTTACAAATCCTGTAATAATCTATGAAAAGCATGATTACATTGCAAAGCATTTTGTGTCTATGAGTTAAAAGAGTTCATTCCTGATGCCCTACCAGTAGGGTAATAGTGTTTACCAGGAAAAAACACAATTTGTGGTTAAAGGTATAAAATGAGTATTCTCTTCTTTCATTCCATCTATGACCGTGTGGATAACTCATTTGTATGTAGTGTTGAGGCTCTTCAAGGAGCACCCCCTTCCCATTCCCATGACAGGCCCTGTCTAGGGCGGGAGCCCAGCAAGGGAGGCAGGTCTGCAGGAGGTTAGAGGAGGCTCTGCCTCACCCCTTCCAGGCCCTGGCTCTCTCCGCACAGTGGCTCCAGCTCACAATGGCTTGGAAGACTGGCCTAGTGACTGGCAAAGAGGAAGGAGGTAGCTGGGAAAAAGGTGCCCTTCTACCCATCTCTCCCAAGAGCGGTGAGGAGGCTGGGGCTGCTGCCCCACAACTCAGAGCAGCCGTGCCGTGCCGTGTGCCTCTGACAACCACCAGCTGCTGCTTCTCCTAGTGGCCCCAGGCCTCGCAGCAAGAGGCTCTATGCTGGTAGGAGATGGGGAGGGGTGGGACTGCAGAACCCACCTGGGCAGTCCCCTGGAATCCTTACTCAGCTCTCAGTTAAGTCACCACCCTAAGCAAATCCGAGAACCTAAGACTGAAAACTGTTTCTGGTGCAGAAACAGAGTCCAGAAGGAGCTAGCATGCTGCGTAAGTAGCAGTGAGGCAGTTTGGAGGAGCCAACCACCTTGAGTTGGGAGACCCTGAGGCAGACTGGGGCAGGGGAGCCAGGAGACCCGAGTCCTGAAACTGTCTCCTGGAAGCCCCAAGCTGGACAGCCTAACGTAGACTCATTTTAGAAACAGACTCCGTTGGGCTGGATTTGGAGTGGCATCGCTCTTCCCTGCTGAAGAGAGCACTCTCCTGCCCATGCATGGAGGCTGGCTTATGACAAATCTGAACTCTTCCCGGCATCCAGAGCATTTCACCAACCAACACCCTTGCCACTGACCTCCCAGCGTGTTCCCTCCAACTCGGGCAGGCTGCCCTCTCGTCCCCACTGCGTTCTCCCTCCTGCCTGGAGTGCTGACCTCCCTGCCCTCCTGTGATCACCATATTAAGTGGCATTTCCATGTGACTGCATTAATTCACCTCCGTTTTCAGGTCTCAGTCTGTCTTGCAGACACACTCTGTCTCCTTCTGAGTCCTGGGAATTTCCCAAGAGCCAGAATTGCCTCTCCTTGTATTTCACCTTTCCACAGCCCACCACACCCCAAGACACGGCTCTGACCACAGAAGCTTTATGACAGGGCAGTTTCTCCTGAGCCTCGAGTCGGGAGATGCTCAGAAGCTGTATCAGCCCTTTCCCATCCCCACCCTGCAAGGAAGAGTTCCCTTTAAGTAAAAGAGACTCCTGGCTAAACATGTGTTTAGCAGATTCCCAAAAACAAGCTTCAAGCGGGTCAAATTTCTTGACATGCCAGGAAAGAGCCCATTACCAACAGGACTGCCCACATCCAGGCAAGCCGTAAAGTGTCATTTGTACTTTGCTATGGAGTTTGGCATTTATTTTGGAGTGGATGAGGAGTCATGGGAGGCTCTCAGGCAGAGAAATAACATATTTGTATTCTAGAAAGAGCCCATGGGTGGTATGCATTGGTTGGATTGGAGAAGAAAAAATTCTGAAGTCAAGACCTGTCTCTGCCAAGTGTGGGGCCCCATATCTCCTACATCAGACTGGGGGCTCCCAAGGGCAGGGACGGGGACTCCCAACCCCTGTGCTCAAGCCTGGGCACGCGCTCAGGGAAAGCTTAATGCCTGTGGACTGATTTACCTGAGGTAGAAATTGAGACTGACTTACCTGAGGTGGAAATTGAGGCTGATGGGGACATAACTTATCTCCAGGAACCCTCACTCTCCCTGGCCAGCCCAGAAAGGGACCCTGGGGATGCAACAATGTGACACAATCCCCCTGACTCCAGCGTGGCTCCTTCCCTGGATCATCTGTCCTCTTTCTGGCACCAATTTCCCAAATTCCCAGCAGCCCAGCCACACACAGCTGGTGGTAAAGATCAGGCTGAAACCCCATCCCTGCCCAGTGGCTTGGCCGTGGAAGCAGAACACCACGGGCAGAACAGGCTGAGGGCTGGGCAGGGAGTGGCTGGGACTTGCTTGGCACCTCAAGTCCTTGGGAAGCCCAGCCATGGGGAGGAAAGATGGCTGACACTCCCCTGCCTAAGAAACATAGGGACAGGACCCTCCCCTGAGGGCTAGTAAGGAGACAGTTCCTGCCCACAGGAGGCTTAGCCTCAGGCTTCCACCTAGGATGGCAGAGGCAAAACCTCAGTCCTCTGATTGAGGAGACACCATCTCCACTATCAGGTCACCATTAAGTTGTATCTGTCGTTGCTATGGTTGGCTCCGACAGCCAGTCCTATCTATGACAAGCGGAAATGGAAGCTCACAGGTATCATGCATCTACAGCGGGTGACTGTGCAAGGCACTTGGCACTGTGCAATTCTCTCTTTAATTATCTCACTCCATTTTACTATTTCCACTGTGGATTGTAGAGAGGTGTTTGTGCATGCTATAGCTTCTGCCTAGCTGACTCATCTTCAGATTGGTTTAATGTGACCTTTGTCCAATGCAAAGTAACTAGCACTTACTGTCATTGCAATTATCTCATCCATCTTTAGGGCATGTATTGGTTTATGGGCTCTCTCCCCACGTAAAATGCAATTTAGATTGCAAGCCCCATGAGAGGAGTTCTGTCTTGTTCACTGACTTTGAGAATAGTGCTTGGCATTCATTTATTAAATGAACAAGGCCTGAGAGAATCTGCAAATAGTTTACCTGACTCTAATTTAAGAGGGAGTAGGGGAGGGCAAGGAAGAATAGATTCTTTACCACCACAACTTGATTTTAAGTCTGGAGATATTTGGACTCTTCTGTAACTGTAACTATGAGAGGGGAGAAGATGTCTATTAAGGCTTTGTATAATAAAACTGGAAGACACAGAAGAGAGAGGTTCCACATAAAAGAGAACAATGAGATTCTGAGTGAGAATGGAATTACACACTTTAGGAGCCAGGTTAGAAATGTGGCTGAGCTGGGCTCAGTGGCTCACGCCTGTAATCCCAGCACTTTGGGAGGCCGAGGCGGGTGGATCACCTGAGGCCAGGAGGTCGAGACCAACCTAGCCAACACGGTGAAACCTCGTCTCCACTAAAAATACAAAATTACCAAGTCATGGTGGTGGGTGCCTGTAATCCCAGCTACTTGGGAGACTAAGGCAGGAGAATCACTTGAACCCGGGAGGTGGAGGTTGCAGTGAACCTAGATCGCGCCACTGTGTGACAGAGCAAGACTCCATCTAAAACAAACAAACAAACAGAAAAACCATGGCTGGTCCTTAAAGCTAGGGGCTGAGAGTAGGGTCATGATGTAGGATTAATAAAGAAACTCTCTCTTTCCTCAGCCCTGACTTTTGCATTACCACAGTGTTTTACAATCACCAAATGGCTTACGAAAGTTGTCCACCCTCCCAATTCCTGAACAGCAATGGAGAATTGGTTAACAACTGAAGACTCAAAGGGCTCCACGGTAGAAAGCCAAACTCACTTCTCTATTGACTTTCGTTTGAAAAGAACAACTGGTGCTTCAAGGATTCAATCAGAATTTGCGATGCAAAGTGTTAAAACTTCCTCAAATATTTAAATATTTCCAAATGCAGGTACAAAAGAGCAGCAAAAGGAAATAATCATTGAGTGCTGGAGTAACATCAGTCACTCTAAAGTTAGAACCAGGATTTGGGGTGTGTTTGGTGATACTCAAGGCATTTGGCTCTATGCAACGTGGAAAACCTTGCTCCGTGAGGTCTTTCTGTTTTAAATTTGCATCTTTTTTTGACTTCCCAAATGTTTTTACCACAATTAATCCCTACTCATTTAATTTCTCAAACGTCGCCCCAAATAAATTTGGAGTTTTTTTTCTAAAAATTAAATCCCATGTTCTGGAAGGTTTGTGCCACTGCCAGAATCCAGTGAATGACGGAGTTCAGGTGAACATGAAGCTCTTTATCAGGGCTTTATGCCCTGGCTAAGTGCCAGGTGCCATGCTGGGCTTTTACTTGTATGGAGACCTTCAATCCCACAACCCCCCTGTAAGGTGGGATTCTTATCCCTGCTTTACACATAGGAAACCTGGGACATGAGAGGTAAAGTAAGTTTAGGTGACAGAGTAAGCCCTGATGAATGCAGTGGCAGATCTGGAAATGGAACTGGCACACAAGTCTCCTGGCCTCTCAAAATTTGGGCTCCTCTATTTATAAAACAAGAAACCAAGATGTGCATGACACCAACCCTGTTCTGTTCCTTCCTCCTTCTGGAGAACCAGAAAAGATGGAAGAAAAAAGAAGAGAGTAAGGGATGGATGGAAGGAAGGAGAGACAGTATGTAGAAGAAAGAGAGAGAAAGACAAACCTAAAAAAGAAGAAGAAGAAGGAGGAGGAGGAGGAGAAGGAGGAGGAGGAGGAGGGGGAGGAGGAGAAGAAGGAGAACAGAATTCTACCAGAGGAATGCCATTAGTACCAGTCAGAGAAAAGACGACAAACCCTTTGGTTTGTTTAGCTCAGTGACATGCTTTGGTGCTATTCTGTCCAAATGCCCAGACAGCATCAACCAGTGATTTCAGGCAGCCAGAGCATGCTTCTCCCTCTTATGTCCCAGCTTCCCTTTTCCTGAAACTCCCATTCCTCCCACTCACCCTGCAGTTAATTCTGGAAAGTGCCCCAGGCAGTCCCTGGGCTAACTTAGACAATATCCCAGGGGGCCACCTGTCAGCCTAGGTTGTTAGATGCTTGCTCCTGGGAGATTGACTGAGCTGCCTGGATCTCACTAATGCCCAGGGCAGAAAAGGGCTTTGCTGCCTGGTGACTGATTTGTGTTCCTGGAGGAACTTGATCAGGAACCGCTTGACAGCACGCCAGTACGGTGGCTTCACAGAACTGAGAACCTGAAGACCTGAGATCCATTCTTGGTTCAGTCTTGTGTCCATCCTGAAGATAGTTAACACTGGTGTTCATCTCCATGCTGAAGAAAATTCTCTGAGACTCTCTTTCCCGTTTCTTCTCATTGCATGGGTGTGATCTGACCCACATGAGTGTAAAATGGTGTCCTGAGCCTGCTGGTTCTCTCCTGGGGCTTTCTTGTCTAAAGAGCTTTTCACTGTCCCCTCATGATGGCTCCATTGATGATACAATGAAAGCTTTCATTGGCATCTCCTGAATCTCCTAGAGTCCCCTGAGTGCCCTCTCTACAAGAGGCTGGGAGCAGACTTCCCAGGTGCTACCCTCTACTTTATTTTAAAAACTCGTGGGGATGAAAAACACTGCCCTTACATTCTGGTAGCATGAGAATTTAAAGGAAGAGAAATTTTCATTTTCTGGTTGACTTTCTGAGATCACTTTAAACTGACCATAAGCTAAAAGGACCAAGACCACAAGCTATGGTAGAAATGAGAATTATGAGGAATTTTGTACAGTGGAAGGGACCTGAACTGTCAACAATATCATATCCTGGTCCACACTGGGGGACATTTATGATCCTCTGGAAGAATTGTCATGGAGACTATCTCAAGATTTACAATTATGCTGACATTTCCTAGTCATGTGACTACAGCCTAGTCTTAAACTCACTGAATGTCTGTTTCCTCATTTGTAAGAAGGGATGACAATATTATTAGTGGAAGGAGCATGGACTTTTGAACAGATCGACCCAGGTTTAAATTCCACTTTTACCTCCTGGAGGCCATGAGCCTGGAGTGTTTGGAGCAGAGGGGAAGTGGGAGGAGAATTATCAGAGAGCGAAGGGGCCAGTGATCACATTGGGCTATAAGGCCATCCTAATGACCTTGGCTTTTACTCTGAATAAGATGGGAAGCAGTTGCAATGTTTTGAGCAGAGGGATCACAATTTGTAACTCATGTTTTTAAGAGACTGGCCTGGCTGCTGGGTTGAAAATAGACTGAAGGGAAAAAGGGGTGGAAAGTCTGAGATCCAGATATGCAGCCCCTGCAATAATCTACATGAGAGAGGATGACACTTTGGACAACGGTGTCACAGTGGAGATGGTGAGCAGGTCAGATTCTAGATGTACTTGTAGGTAGATTCTAAGGACTTACTGACTTGTCACAGTTTATCATTATGTAACTGAGTAGTTATTGTTTTAAGAATTTGTCTAATCTACTAAACTGAATACTCTATGGGGCAAGAATCGTATGTGTATTTTATGCACTGATGAGTTTCTTGTGTTGAGCTCAGTTCAGCAATATTTGATGAAGGAATGAAACCTGAACATCTTGAGAAGCTGTGTCTGCTCTACCCCCTAAGCCAACTCTCTCTCGCCCACCCTCTCCACTTCTCTCCAGCAATTCTCTGACTCCACAGCAAAGTGACAGGTTGGTTGGAGCTGAGACCAGAGAGGAATTGCAGCCACAGACAAAGTGGGAGAGTGGTGGAAAAGTGATGATGGAGGTGGAGGGCAAGGAAATATGGAGATGAGAAGGACACACTCAGGCAGCAGCCTGAATAATCACAGGGCCAAAGAGAGGGAGGAGATGGGAGAGTCACATGGAGGAGATGGGAGAGTCACATAGAAGATGGAGGTTGGGGCCAAAAGAAGAGAGAAATGGAACCTGGGCTTTTCTATGGCTAATGTTAGTGTAGGTGCTCCTCTGAGATCAGTCCACCAACGACATTGATTCACTGGCATGGTAGGGATGGACTTCACATCAGAAATACTGGGAGCCATGGAGTTGTTAGCTTGTGCTCTTCCCTGGGCACCAATAGTCGAAGGTCTATATCTGACTTCCACCAGGTAGCCTGGTGATTCTGGGACAGGGTAGAAATGGATGAGGGAGGCTGGAGATATTGGGGTTGAAGAAGATCTAAGTCTGTTTTATGCTGCTGTAACAGAACACCACAGGCTGTGTAATTTATGAACGATAAAAATTTATTTGGTTCGTCGTTCTGGAGGCTGGGAAGTCCAAGAGCATGGCGCCAACATCTGGTGAATGTCATCTCATGATGGAAGGCAGAAAGCAGAAGAGTGCATGAGACAGAAAGAGAAAGGGGGATAAACTTACCCATTCTATCAGGATCCCACGTCCATGATAACTAACCCATTCCCAAGATAATGGCATTAATTCTCCTATGAGGGCAGAGTCCTCATGACTTGATCACCTCTTAAAGGCCCCACCTCTTAATACCACCACAATGACAATTACATTTCAACATTAGTTTTGGAGGGGGCATTCAAACCATACCAAGGGGCATGTGTATGTGAGAGCAAAGCTGAAGGAGGAGAATGGTGCACATGGAGGTGCGTGGCAGGGCATGAATGTACCTCAGGGACAACCAGAGAGCAGACCATTGCTGGGATCTGAAGGAGAAAAAGAGAGGGGATCACAAGAAAGGGGGGTACAGAGATACAGGGATGCCCCTCTTCTGACCCATGTCATCTTCTTCTTCTTCTTCTTTTTTTTTTTTTTTTGAGACAGAGTCTCACTCTGTCACCCAGGCTGGAGTACAATGGCACAATCTCAGCTCACTGCAACCTCTGCCTCCAGGGTTCAAGCAATTCTCCTGCCTTAGCCTCCTGAGTAGCTGGGATTATAGATATGTGCCACCACAACTGGCTAATTTTTGTATTGTTAGTAGAGATGGATTTCACCATGTTGGTCAAGCTGGTCTTGAACTCCTGATGTGATCCGCCTACCTCAGTCACCCAAAGGGCTGGAATTATAGGTGTGCACCACCGTGCCCGGCTTTGTCATCTTCTTTTTAAATTAGTGATCCTCCCTCACCAGGCCATCACACACCATCCCTGTCTTCAGCAGGGATTCACACATGTTCACAGGCTGTCTCATAGCTCTGGCCACAGCCTACGCTTACCCCCATACACAGCTCACCTTGCTACCTATGACATATATGTGCACACACTCCTTGCTTTCTCCACTGCCTCGCCCATAGAAGAACTTCACACATTTGGTTGTCTAACGTGTGTGTAAACACATACATACATACGACACACACACACACATCTAGGCACCAGACAATTTAGTCTTAAGATTGTAAGTCCTGCCCTGAAATGTGACACCTTTCTTGCCTCATCATTCTTCTCCTAGGTCTAATCTGGAGAGAGAAAATTCTGGTGATACTAGAATTTTATTCTAGCCCAGCATACCTGCAAGAGCCTTATTGTAGTCCTTCCAATAGAAGGTCCCCTTTGCTGCCTCTGAGCCTATTTTAAAGTCACTTAATCTTTAAATCTGAATTTAAAGATTTAAAGATGCTCTGAATCTGGATCTCTTTCTTTTTGTCAAGTGCCATTCTTCAAAGCTTATTAAAGAACTGTCTCTGCCAGAAACCTTCCCTGGTTAACTATTCTTGACTCAGTTTCCTCCTGCCCTCTCCTCTCTATCTCCCCCTACATCTGCTGCCATTCTAGCATCACACGAATGCCTTCCAGAGACCAGGCCTGCATGTCTTATCCATTCCCCTCCCCACCCCCACCCCCGCCCCACACTCAATACACAATCCCTGTGAGCTCCCTAAGGAGAGGACGGTGTCTCCTTCTCCCTCTGGTTATCCCCACAGCACCTCAGCCTGGGTTCTGCCCAGGAATTACTCAGCCCTGGGTGTTTTGCCAGGAGATGGGATCTTTAAGGGCAGAGACCTGAGCAGACTAAGCATATCACATGTTTACCGAATGACTGCCTGAGGAATGGAGAGGGGTGTGGACAGGACAGTCAGAGAGTGGCCAGCTCAGGACTACAGGTGCTAGGGTGAGGCTTCTCACCCAGCAAGGCCAGTCTCAGAACTTGACACGGACCTCCCCTACTAAATGACCTACAGGAGGTTGCCCTTGACTGGCTGGAGAAGATTTAGTACCTCTCCAGCTCTAGCAATGAATGAGCTGCCCAGGCTGTTAATTGCCTTCAGTTAATTGTTAGCTTTTCTGCCAGGGACACTATGGTGAGGAGAGGAGGTGAGAAGAACCTGGAACTACGGGGAAGGAGGGCAAGTCTTAAGGGCAGGGGGTTGCGGAAGCTCTACAGTCTAAAGGGGACCTGGGCAAATCAAACCCCTGTACTGAGGGCCACCCCAGGAGGTGAGAGGCCAGAGGCCAGAGACAAAGAGCCAGGAATAGAAAGAGATGTATATATTTGCTTGCAATCTATTTTTAATATCCCATAAACATGCTTTGCTCATAACCAAGGCCTAGCTGAGCTTCCAAGCAGGCTCATTCCAGCTGCCCCCCAAGAATTCCTCAAAGGTTATCCCACCAAAGTCCCAAAATCCTGAAATCAAGAGAATCAACAACTCCTGAGACACAGGTCTGACACTATCCAAGGGCTGTGATTGGGGCCATTTATGGCTGGCCCCAAAGAAAAGGGTGAAAATAGATCAAGACACGTTTTCCAAAGAGATAAGGAGAGGAGGGCATGGAGGATGCCTGAACGGGCTGGAAACGCATCTCTCCTTCCTCCTCTCCCCAACCCCTGTCCACCCACAAGTTGGGCACTGACCAGCCTGGGGCGGCAGAGCTACCACCTCCAGTGGCCCCAGTGAGGGCGCTGAGGAACACAGCAGTGCAGCTAGAGCAAGGCGGTGCACAGAAGGGAGGGTGGGCTGCTATTTGAATTCAAATTCTCACTGGCTCCTTTCACCTGATTTTCTTCAACTTGTGTTTCAGTTTCCCTGACTCTTCAACACACATCTGGGAGCCTCTCCTCCTTTCTGGGGAAATTGGGAAAGTTGGTATGATGACATCTGGAAGGTTCTTGCTGCTCCTTGGGAGACAGTTGCTGAGTCCAAGGGGTATTATCAGAACCCTTAGGCTGCAAGCCCAGCCCATGTTCCCCAGCTGGTGGGAGAGGAGGGTTGGGGGTGGTCTGCAGTTAATTTGCAGTGGTGTAAAAATCCTAATCCCAGTTACAGTTGGAATTTTCTGAAGAACACAATGAGCTCAGGAACACCCCTTTCAAAAGAAAACCCCTCAAACTACTCCCAAGGTAAACATTCACTCTACCAAGGGTTCCTTCACACAACAACACAGACAGACACACACACACATGCACACAAAACAAAACACTGTACCTTTGTACTTATTTTGTATGTATGTATGTATTTATTTTTAGAGACAAGGTCTCACTTTGTCACCCAGGCTGGAGTGCTGTGGCACACTCATCATCGCTTACTGCAACCTCGAACTCCTGGACTCAAGTGATCCTCCTCTCTTGGCCTCCTAGAGCTCTGGGTATACCTTCATACTTATGAAGGGGAACTAAGTCACAGAGAAATAATATGGTGCTTAAGAATAAAGGGAGACAGGAAGTTCCCCTTCCAGGAGGAGTCCAGGAAAATATTCCTCCCATCACTTTCCTCTCCAAATGAAGGCCCACTGAAACAAGGTGTCTGCCTCTGTTCAAACAATTCTTGGAACATGCGGCACACATACTAATAGGAACAGAAGCTGAAAGGGAAAGGTTGGTTCTATAACCACAGGAAAGGATCGTGGCTCTCTCAAACTTCTTGTAAGGTTTACAGAGAATGTGATGGACGCGTTCATTTTCACAATAGTTAAAGGAAAGTTCTGCCCACTGACGTGAGTGAAATTCATTAATTCATTTAATACATATTTATTGAACTACTTATGTAGACCAGATATTGTGCAAGATGCTGGGGTCCTTGTCCTTACAGAGTTTTCAGTCTAACTTACATTCTAGCGGAAGATACAGGTGAAACAAGTGATCACAGAGAAGCAAAACAAAGGCTTTAGTGGGAGACTATGAATCAGAGCTCAATGGGAGCACATACAGGAAGATCAACCGAACTGAGGGAGAAGAGCAATCTGAGGAGGCTTCCTGGAGGAGCTGACAGCATGAGAAGGACTTAGCTAAGTGGAGAAGATGGAAGAAGCAGCAGAGGAAACAGCATATGCAGAGGCTTAGAGGTGGAAGAAAGAGGGATGCCCCAGAGGAAGTGAAATAAGTCCATTACATCTGAGGTAACTCCTCGAGGTCCCTCCTCACCAAAGACCTCCCAGAGCCGTTGGGCACCCTGTCCTGAGCAAAAATCACCTCACCAGCCACACATAATCTAATGAGGTTCTGCTTCCGGATTTCTTCCGAAGTGCATCCAAAAGGCCTAGTAAGCTACTGCTGCTCCAGCCGGAGAAGATAAACGCATTCGTCATTGAGATTTGTGTGGGTCTCCTTCCTTAGGGAGAAGGCTGTCTGGGCAGGTCAGGACTGAATACAGTGGTCAGAAGACCTGTGGGGGCCAGGTGCGGTGGCTCAAGCCTGTAATCCCAGCATTTTGGGAGGCCAACGCCGGCAGATCACCTGAAGTCACAGGTTCGAGACCAGCCTGGCCAACATGGCAAAACCCCATTTCTACTAAAAATACAAAAATTAGCCAGGCATGGTGGCAAATGCCCGTAATCCAGCTACTTGGAAGGCTGAGGCAGGAGAATCGCTTGTACCCAGGAAGTGGAGGTTGCAGTGAACCGAGATCACTCCACTGCACTCCAGCCTAGGTGGCAGGGTTAGACTCCGTGTAAAAAAAAAATGACTGATGGGTCTCCTCCTCCCTTTTGACACAGCACCCCACAGCTCCATTACAGAAGAGCAATCTTGACCCTTGATTAGTGCTCCCCAGTGGCCTCTGTCCACCGATGACCTCTGGTGGGAGGGGTGAGGGAGGTGTCCCATGCTTGTGCAGGTCCAGCCAACGGCATTACACAATAATTGCCCACTGCTGCCTCCTGGGATGCCCACCCAGGCCCCAACCTTAAACCACTTCTATCAGAGACCAGCAAACTATATGGCTCACAAGCCTAACCTGGTCTACAGTCTAGTTTTGTAAATAAAGTTTTATTGGAAAAAGTCACATTCATTTATTTACCTATCACCTGTGGCCGCTTTTGTGTTCTAACAGCAGAACTGAGTCGTTGCCACAGAACTTGTATAACCTGCCTAAAATATTCACTATCTAGGCCTTTACCGGAAAAGTTTGCAGACCCCTGAGCTAGATTATCTGAATACTTTAAATCCTTATATATGCCCCCAACAAATCCCTGAAAGCCTTCCCCCAGAAATTCCATTTCACCAAATGCCCCAGACTTATAAGTTGTCAACACTGAAAAACATTGACAAGAAACATGAAGAACCCCCTTCTATGGAGATTTGTAAGAAGAGCTCTCAGTTGGGCATGGAGGAGGGATCATCCAGCTGAGAAGCAGGAAGTGGACTTTTTTACCTCCTAGCCCTCTGTGTGAGCTGAGACCAGATGATGGAGGGATGACGTGGAACGTTATAACAAAAGATTATGAAATCATGGCAGCTGTGAGAGAAGCATCAGGTGGAAACAAGAAGGGCTGGGTCACGGGAAGGCCAGGGCTTCTGGAGGAGCAGGAAGAGGGCTCCAAGCTCAGCCCTCATGACTCATGAAATAGAGAGGCCCTGTCAAGTGATGTCTTCTGATGGCTGCCTCATCAGCAACCCTAATCCTGCAGGGTTTGCACACTCCTCTTCTGTCCCACAGCGACAGCTGAACTCAGTCAGGAGGCCCAGACCGGCCTGTTGGACAGTACAGAAAGAGAAGCAAGTGAAGTCTGAGAGGGAGGAATTCTCCAGGGGGGGATTGGAGGATTGTAAATCTGCAAGGGCCTCCAGAGGTCATCTTGGTCACCCCTTCTCCAGCAAGAGCTGCACACACCCAGCTAGAGGGAGGGAGGATATTTTGGGTGGATAGAGTCTGAGGCTGACAACTAGACTGTTAGTAAGTTCTTCCCAGGCCCATCCCTGCTGGGTGGCTCAGAGGATGCACTCTGGAGCCAGAGGGTCTGAGTTTGAATCCCAGCTCTGCCACTTTCTTGCTCTATAACTTGGATAAAATGATTTAACCTTTCTATTCCTCTGTTTCCATGCTTGTAACATGGGAATAAAATGATATCTTGATGTTTGGGGCAAGGCCTTTCAAATTCCAGAGTATTCATTAAGCACCTAATGTGTGCCAGACACTGTGTTAGGCATTTTACTCAGTTTGGGTCATTTGGAAGGACTCAGCCAGAGACAGTGAGACACCATTTATATGTGCCAGTGTCTTCATATTGGGAGCACTTATTCCACCGTCTTCTTCCTAGGACTGATTTTTGGGCCTCAAGGGTAACTGTAGGAGGTCCTTCCCTGGTCACTCCTGCCTGCGCCTGCCCCTCCTAATCATAGCTGGACAGTCCCTGTCCCAGGCTAAGCCAGCTGCAGTTGGCTGTGATTAATGGCCTCTATTAACAGCAAGTTGTAAACTGATAAAGTACACAGTGCCCATGAAAATCTCACCTCTGCTAAATTCCACACCAGTGAGTACTCACTCCTTAACCCCTGAAACCTCCTGCCTTGCCTCGTTTGAGAGACATAGTGACAGAGAGTACCTTTAACCAGAGGAATTCAAAATGCTTTGGAAGCAGTAAACAACTCCATGAATTATTTGGGGGAAAGGCCCAAATCCTAAAACCTGGTTTCACATGGAGTGGAGCCTGGGGGAGATGAGACTAAAGTCCAGATCAGGGAAAGTAGTTTCAATCAGCCTCAAAGTAATCTCAGAGCTGCCTCTGGCCAACAGCTGTGTGCCCTTGGGTAAGTCACTTTCTCCTATCAGGGCCTCGCTTTCCTTATTTGTTAAATGAGAGGTTTGGTTCAAAATGATTTCCGGTCTACTACTCTACTCAGCAGACTTAAGAGTGGTTCTGATCACAGGAATCTTTACAAAAAAATTTAAAAAATTTAAGAAAAAAAATCACACTCCAGGCCTTAGTCCCATTCCTTCTTTCCCTGAGAGAATCTCTGCAAAGCAGCAGCCCTCTTCCACCTGGTCATCCCCTGCCTCTCTACACTCATCCAGCCAAGCAATTAGGTTGGTTTCCTTCAAGTCAATTACCACCATTAAAAAAAACCCAAAAACAAACAAACAAAAAAACAATGAAATTGGCATTCGTTGGTGAGCAAATGTGCAGGCCAGACAGGGATATGAGATCCACAGTTCAAACAAACCCTTGCACACTCCTGACGTGTTTTTTCCAAACACTCTTCGGAGTCTCAGTTTTATCCTTAAAAGGCAGAGAGATGCACAGGTTTTAGCTTAACCCACTGCGCAGATGAGAAAACTGAGGTCCAGGGAGACCCCATGATCTAGGGCGAGCGGCAGGTGGGAGATTAGAACCCGCGAGGCTGCCGCGGCCTCTGCTCCCTCCCCGCTAAGCTCTGTCCCACAATGCACCCGAGAGCAGGAGCTGAAAGCCTCTAACACCCACAGATCCCTCTATGACTGCAATGTGAGGTACGTAATCTCTCTCGTGTGAAGTGTTTATGTGTAAAAACAGCGGATTAGTGTCTCCGTGCTGCTATGTCTTCTGGGATCAGCAGGACCCAGCCTCCTGCCCCGCCCTGGGATGCGGAGCGGTGACCTCCAGGCGCGGTAAATCGCCGCGGCGCCCGGGACACAGCGACCAGTGCACCCCCGCGGTGGGTCCCGGCGGGCTTTCCATGACCTTCGCCTCACGCTTCTAGCCCGCCGCCCGGCAGGGGGCCTGGGACGTCCTCCCAGCCGGGATCCATCTCAAGCCCTCCCACCTCCACCCGCCGCCCTCACCGCCCCCCGCCCCCCGCAATCCTTCCAGGCTTGGCCCTCGCGTGGGGAAGGACGGAGCGAGCGGGCGGCTGGCTGGAGGCCCGAGTCTCGGGGATTGGTTACATTTTTCCCTGGGTTAATTACCACGGGGAGGGAATCTGAGCTGTGCCTGTCTCGGGCACAACAAGCCTTGTCGCCTGGTGAGAGAATCTCAGTCTTACTCAGGTAACACCTGCTGGCCCGGGACGGAAATGTTCTCATTCTGGGAGGCGCCATCTCCCACAGAGGACTGCAAACGCCCCAGGCGGCCTGGACCCGGACTGGAGCCTCCCGTGGTGGAGACTGGACAGGGTGGCGACGGGACTGGACGGCTGGAGTGTGGGGGTCACTCGGGGGTGGGGCTAGGGCGGGGCACGTTTGGGCTGCGAGGATTTGCCTGAAAGGAATCCCTCCTTGGCCAACCCCACCCTGTTTAACCCTGATGCAATGCACTTGCCCTTTGCGTTTACCCGGGGGCAAACATTTAACCTTTCCATTTTTTGCACTGACTTAATGAGTCTCGGTGTCTAGCACAGGCCTTGACACATAGTAGGCATCCGATATCTGTTTGTGAATGCACAAGCCCATCAGCGTGTCTGTCTCCTAGGGGAGTCGTGTTCTCAGACTTGTCAGCATTTCAGCACCCAGTTATGACATGTCACGTGGGCTACTACTGGTAAAAATGTGAGCATCCAGATGAGTGCATTTTTCGCTTTTAAAGGTAAGTTGAAATAGATTGAAGATTATTTTCATCATAATGCTGCTCACTCTCTTGAGTCTGATGTGCTATCATAAATGGGAGAGAAAAGGGTGGAGGTTGTAGGGGACATGTTATTTGGTCTTGTTCTAGTAATAGCTTTTGATTTCATCTTGGGGAATGACCTTGGGCTGACAATCAAGGTGTCCTGATCTTCTTGCCAAGGAGCAGGCTTGAGGCCAAGTTAGGTCCAAGGGACTGACTCTGTCATCTGGACTTTGAATGTTGAATAGTGACCTAAGAATAAGGGAAAAATCCATTACAGCCAATGCACCTCCATGGCATACCAGGGGAGGACGCTCTAGTTTCGGCCTTCTTCAAGTCTTGTTCTTCAGTCATTTCATAGATTATATGAATTTCTCACTGCTTTCCAACAAACTTTTTTTTTTTTTCTTTAAACGGTCAGTTTCTGTTGCTTACGACCAAAGCACCCTAACTGCAGGAGTCACAGCTGAAGATTGGGAATATGTAACACTACCTAGCTTCTCTGGGCAGCAACTCAGTAGATTGTGTTCAGCGCTAAAGAATCCTTAGTCTACTCTATTATTTTACAGATGAAGAACTAAGGTTCCAAGTTCAGTGACCAAGTCACGGTCACACAGCCAGATTCACAGGATCTCAGAGTTAAAAGGGAACTCAGAGTCATTCATCAAACTTTTCATCTGATATTTACTTTCCCTCTGAAATAGCTTCAGCAAGTGCCCATCCAAAAAAAAAAAAAAATGTGTGAACACTATCAGTGACAGCAAGAAATCTCTCTGGGCAACTCATTCCTCTTCCACATGACATCACCTCAGATAGCCAAAGACTGCTATCACCACCAAGATTTTTCTTTCTTAGGACAATGTCCCATTTCCTACAGCTGTTCCTCATGTGGCAGGGTTCAAGGCCTTCACCACACTGACCACTGTCCTCTAAATGCATTCTGGTCTGTGTTCCTTGGAGCATGTGTCCCTAACATGGAACAGAGCACCCAGCTGTAGGCTACTGGTGCAGAGTTGGTGGAGCACCACTACCCTTATTCTAGAGAAAATGAGTTCTTAGGTCCTAAGTTCCTCTAATTCAGCCTGAGGTCAAATTAGCTTGTTTGTTTGTTCTTGTCAGTCACATTACACTTGTGCTATTCACTAAGCTATCCTCAGTTACTTTTAGCTGTCCCACTCATATTTGTGTAAGTGGGAAACTTAGATTCAGCCTTCATTTCAACCTTACAGTATCTTTTTGGATCTTGATATTCCCTGCTCCTGTACCCTCTTCCCCAACCCACCTCTATACCTAGACACAGCTTTGCAGTTTCCGCAATTTTCTAAGCATGTGCACTCTCCTCATCTAAGTTCTTTACGCAAATGTGTGCATTCTAAAACCCTCCCTCTAATCGCTTTAGCCCAGGAGTTCAGAGCAGCCCGGGCAATGTAGTGAGACCCCGTCTCTACAAAAAAAAAAAAAAAAAAAAAAAGGTAATATATAATTAGCTGGGCATGATGGCACAAGCTTGGAGTCCCAGCTACTTGGGAGGCTAAGGTGGGAGGATCGCTTGAGCCCAAGAGGTCAAGGCTGCAGTGAGCCATGATAGCATCACTGTACTCCAGCCTGGGTGACAAGTGAAACCTTGACTTGAAAATAAATAAGTAAATAAAAATAGAAATAATGCCCCCCGCTCCAGGATTTTGTTTACCAGGAAACTAAAAACCATCTTATGTTATGTTATGTTTTGTTATGTTATATTTTTTTGAGACAGTCTCGCTTTGTTGCCCAGGCTAAAGTGCAGTGGTATAATATCAACTGACTGCAAACTCTGCCTCCCGGGTTCAAGAGAGTTTCCTGCCTCAGCCTCCCAATTAGCTGGGATTACAGACACCTGCTACCACGCCCAGCTAATTTCTGTATTTTTAGTAGAAACGGGGTTTCACCACGTTGGCCAGGCTGATCTTGAACTCCTGACCTCAAGTGATCCACCTGTCTCAGCCTCCCAAAATGCTGAGATTACAGGTGTGGGCCACCATTCCTGGCCTAAAAACCTTTTTAAATTAGAAAATCTCTGTAAGAATCTGAAAAAGTTTAAGATCATCTTTATCCCCCTCCCCTAAAATACACCTGTATATAGTCATATAAGATTCATACAAGATTGTGTATGATGATAACCCTGAGTACCCTATTTCTCAACAATTCTACTCCTAGGTATACACCCGAGAGATGAGTGCACATGTCCACCAAAAGACATTTACAATAGTAGTAGCTTTGTTCACAATAGCCAAAGACTGGAAACAACGCAAATGTCCAGCTGCAATAGAATGGATAACTAAATTGTGGTATATTCATACAATGGAATACTATTTAGCAATGCAAATGAATGAACTACTGCTACATAGAACAATATGGATAATTTTCACAAACATAATGATGACCCAGAAAAGCCAGGCACAGATGAAGAGTAGTTACTGTATGATTTAATTACAGGAAGTTCAAGAACAGGCAAAACCAATCTATGTTGAAAAAACTCAGAATTCTAGTTACCTTCATAGTGAAGGTAACTAGGGCACAAAGAGCTTTCTGGGGGAACTGGGAATGATTTACATCTATAGTTACACAAGTTTATGCATAGATAATGAAGCCATCCTTGCAAAACTTAGTAAGAAACTTATGGCAGTAGGGGAGATCTGATCTAGCTAAGCTTCATCTTGCCTTTGGCCTTCAAGCTGCCCTTAATTATTCCTAGGCTTAGGCCAAGCTAACTTCGGGAGACATTTAGTTTATAGTTTAAAGGATAATCGCCCATCCCCAAAACTCAACCACCTTTGCAAAGCTAATGAGAGACCACCAGGCTAGGAGGATAGAGAAGCCTGAATTCAGCTAAGGTGTAGACATAAATGATTGCCAGTCATTATTCTGGAAGTCACAAGATATGCAACTTCTCCAGTGACTCCTGTGGATAACGTCACTGTTGTACAACCCAAGAACAGCTTTTTCAAGTTTTTCCCATGTCTAACACCATGCTCCACCTGGACTCGCCAGCCGCTCCTGTGGCCCCACGCAGAAGCAACTCGGCCCAAGAGGACAGCTTTGGCTCCCTGTAATTTTATCTCTGACCCAACCAATCAGCATTCCCCATGCCCTAGACCCCTGTCCACCAAACTAGCTTTGAAAAACCCCTAACCTCTGAGCCTCCAGAGAGATCGATTTGAGTAATAACTCTGTCTCCCGCATGGCGTGGCTGGCCCCGCATCAGTTAAACTCTTTGTTTACTGCAGTGCCATGGTCTTTAGGAACTGATTTTGTTTGTGCAGCTGGAAGAACCCATCAGGCGGTTACAGTAACAATTCACTGAACCCTTCAATTAAGATTTGTATACTTTATCCTATGCAAATTGTAACTCGATATGAAGGTTTAAAAAATAAAAAAATACATCTCTATCAAAATAAAAACCCTTCCAAATACACTTAGAATTGACTTGCATACACATAGCACGCTTTGTAAAATAATGATCTTGTTTAGTGCTGTCACTTTACAGTTAGGGAAACTGAAATTCAGAAGGAAAGAGTTGCCCTACTCAGAATCACACAGAGATTTAACAGCAGAGCTGTGGCAGAACCAGGGATCCTGGCTCCTAGCCCTGAGTTTTCCAGTGTAAAAATTCATGCAGCTATACACAGGGGCTTATACGCTTTATGGTAGATCTGTTATACCTCCATTTAAAAAAATTAAAAAACAAAATACATGACAGGACTGGGGTTTATTTTCTCCCTTTTGACCGCTGGTAGAAGAGTCTTTCATAAAACTAAAATGTCAGGCTGGGCATGGTGGCTCACACCTATAATCCCAGCACTTTGGGAGGCTAACATAGGTGGGTCACTTGAGGCCAGGAGTTCGAGATCAGCCTGGGCAACATGGCAAAACCCCATCTCTACTAAAAACACAAAAATTAGCTGGGCATGGTGGCAGGTGCCTGTAATCTCAGCTACTTGGGAGGCTGATGCACCAGAATTGCTTGCACCCAGGAAGCAGAGGGTACAGTGAGCTGAGATCATACCACTGCGTTTCTAGCCTAGGTGACGGAGTGAGACTCTGTCTCAAAAAAAAAAAAAAAAAAGATTCATGGTCTTTTTTTCCAAGTCCAATACTAGATGGACTTGGAAAAAAGTTGTGAAGCTCATACATAGTATCGTGGGCAGTGACTAACTGGGGCCAATGGTGTGGATGGTAAAAGGAATATACTAAGACAGTCACAGGAAAGAAAGGCAGATTTATTAAAGAAAGTAGAAAAACACATTGCAAAAAAGCAACAGACAAATTAGCAAGAGAGGAGCTGACTGCAAGGAGACAAAGGTTTGCTGGGATTTTATAGGATGGTGCCTGTGCTGTGTTCTGGTGGGGGCTACATGCAATATTGATAATGCCAAGGTTGCAGTGAGCTAACTTGCATTTTTCTATCAGCTGAGGGTCTGGTGGTAAGTCAGGCACAGAAAGATGGTGAGTTATTTGCACTGGAAGGCTATATGTCCTGGACCACTAAGAAAGGCAGACTTATAGCTTATCTGCTTTTTCTTTTTGCTTTCCCCTGCTCCTGACAGTCTAAATCTTTTCCCCTAATTAGGACTCCATGCATAAGTGATCAGGGGACATGAGTGGAGAGCAATTGCTTACAATCAGGGCCTCCATTTCAGTCTGCTATTCTGGCTAAGCAAGGTCCCACCCTTTAAAATTAAAAGACAATTGGCCAGGCGCGGTGGCTTACGCCTATAATGCCAGCACTTTGGGAGGCCGAGGTGGGTGAATCACGAGATCAGGAGTTCAAGACCAGCCTGGCCAACATGGTGAAACCCCGTCTCTACTAAAAATACAAAAATTAGCTGGGCATGGTGATGCGTGCCTGTAATCCCAGCTACTTGGGAGGCTGAGGCAGGAGGATCCCCTGAACTAGGGAGTCAGAGGTTGTAGTGAGCCGAGATCGCGCCACTGCTCTCCAGCCTGGTGACAAAGCAAGACTCTGTCTCAAAAAAAAAAAAAAAAGAAAATTAAAAGACAATTCTCTTTGGTGGAAACCATACACATAAAACATTGTCTGCATTTCTGTTCTCCTTTTTCTGTATTCACCATAAGCATTATACGCTTGGCTCCAGGTAGCAAACCTATATCTTCTTCTATCTCTAAGTTACTAATATAACTTTATAAAAGAGCCCTTTTTGAGTATTCTTTGAATTTTTGGCAGACTTCAACTCATGCTGGACTTTTATCTCTCCTAAATGATAATGAGTGTGTGTATATATGTATATATATACACACACACAATTTTCTCTTAAAAAGTGATAAACTGTAATCTCAGCATTTTGGGAGGCCGAGACGGGCGGATCACGAGGTCAGGAGATCGAGACCATCCTGGCTAACACTGTGAAACCCCGTCTCTACTAAAAAATACAAAAAACTAGCCGGGCAAGGTGGTGGGCGCCTATAGTCCCAGCTACTCGGGAGGCTGAGGCAGGAGAATGGCGTGAACCCGGGAGGCGGAGCTTGCAGTGAGCTGAGATCCCGCCACTGCACTCCAGCCTGGGCGACAGAGTGAGACTCAGTCTCAAAAAAAAGAAAAAAAAGAAAAAAAAAGTGATAAAATGTGATGCATGCTCATTAAGGAAAAATTTTAATGGAAAAGTAAAATAAAAAACAAGTTACCCATTGTCCTTTCCTTATCCGTTCCTGTGAAAAACAAGCAATCTGTTTTTTCCTTGCTTAGCATCCGATTGGGCCTGACAGCAGTTAATTATGGTGTCTCACCCTCCCTATGGAGACAGCCAATCAGAATTATTCATCAACCTGGCCACAATAATTGGTTGATGGATCAACTTGTGACGGAAGCAAAGCCAATTAGCGTCTTCCCTGAGATTGGTCCCATGGATGCTATGATAAAGATGGTCACTTTTTCTTTGATGTTCATAAGCCACAACAATGCAGGGCTGAGGTCATTGGCAGCATCTTTCCAAAGAGGTGAAATGATCCTGTCTGAGAATAAAGGAAGTTCACAGAGGAAAGCAGAGCCAAGAAATGGAGACAGTGACAGAGCCCTCAGGATACCATTTCTCTATTGGCTCCCACTGTGCCTGAAGCTGGTTCTACAGATTAATTTCCCAGTTATGTGTGCTAATGCATTACTATTTATTGTATTTTTTAGGTTGAACCATATGAAACCACCATTTTTGTAAGTCGAAAGCAGTCAAATATTGGCAATTTTATATGGCTCAGCTTAATAAAGCAAATTTGAGTTAGATTGCAAGTTAGCATCTTGACTAATTCAGGTAGGCTTCTAAAAAATTAACTTTTGAGACAGTTGTAGATTTGCACGTAGTTATAAGAAATAATACACAAAGATCACTTATAACATCTTATTAAATGATGGTACAGTATTAAAACCAGGTTATTAACATTTCCATAATCAAGATACAAAACATTTCCATCACTACAATGATCCCTTACTTTGTCTTTTATAGTCATATCCACCTCCACCCCCTCCTTAATACCTGCTAACGTGTTTTCCATTTCTACAATTTTGCCATTTCAAGAATTTATATAAATGGAATCATACAGTATGCAAACTTTTGGGATTGGTATTTTTACTCAACATAATTCTCTGGAGATTCATCAAAGTTGTTGCATATGTCAATAGTTGATTCCTTTTTTGTTTGTTTTTGGCTGAGTTCTATTTCACGGTACAGATGTACTGAAGTTTGTTTAACTGTTCACCCATAATAGGACATCTGAGTTGTTTCCAGTTTAGGGCTATTTTAAATAAAGTTGCTACAAGCATTCATGGACAGATTTTTATGTGAACATAAGTCTTCTTTTTTTCTAGGCTAAATGCCAAGGAGTGCAATTGCCTAGAGTCATGTGGTGGTTCCAGGTTTAGTTTTAAAGAAACTGCCAAACTGTTTTCCAAAGAGGCTGTGTCATTTTCTGTCCCCACCAGCAATATATGAGTGAACCAATCCCTTCAGATCCTCACCAGCATTTGGAATTGTCACTATTGTTTTTATTTCATCCATTCCGATAGATACATAGTTAGCCATTCTGATAGATATGTAGTAATAGCTCATTATTTTTATTTCTAAAATATTTTTTATTTATTATTTATTTACTTTTATTTTTTGAGGCATAATCTCACTCTGTCACCCAGATTGGAGTGCAGTGGCGTGATCTTGGCTCACTGCACACTCTACCTCCTGGGTTCAAGCAGTTCTCATGCCTCAGCCTCCCAAGTAGCCAGGACTACAGGCGCACGCCACCATGCCCGGCTAATTTTTGTATCTTTAGTAAGACGGGGTTTCGCCATGTTGACCAGGCTGGTCTCAAACTCCTGACCTCAGGTGATCTGCCTGCCTCAGCCTCCCAAAGTGTTGGGATTATAGGTGTGAGCCACCGTGCCTGGCCTGGTTTTTTATTTTTTATTTGAGACAGGGTCTCACAGTGTCACCCAGGCTGGAGTACAGTGGCATGACCACGGTTCACTGCAGCTTCAACTTCCCAGGCTCAGGTGATCATCCCACCTCAGCCTCCCGAGTAGCTGGTACTACAGGCGTGCACCACCACACCCAGCTAAGTTTTTGTATTTTTGGTAGAGACAGGGTTTTGCCATATTGCCCAGGCTGGTCTCTTAAACCCTTGGGTTCAAGCAATCTGCCTGCCTCAGGCTCCCAAAGTGCTAGGATTATAGGCATGAGCCACCACACTCTGTCTTCATTATTTTAATTTGCATTTCCCTAATGGCTAGTGATGTTGAATATCTTTTCGTGTACTTATTTGCCATATGTATATCCTCTTTAGTGAAATGTCTATGTCTTTTGCCTGCTTTCTAATTGTATTTTTTTTACTGTTGAGTTGTAAAAGTTCTTCATATATATTACATACCAGTCCTTCATTAGATATGTCACGTGCAAATATTTTTATTCTCTTAACAGGGTCTTTCAGAGAGCAAAAGTTTTTAATTTTGATGAAGTCCAATTGATCATTTTTTTTCTTTTGTGGATTGTGCTTTTGGTGTTTAGAATTGTTTGCCTAGCCCTAGATTCCAATAACTTTCTCTCATGATTTTTTTCTATTCAGTTTTACATTTAAGTCTATGATTCTTTTTGAGTTACATTTTTTACAAGGTATGAGACTTCAGTCAGGGTTCTTTTTTTTTTTTTTCCCCCTATGTATGTCCAGTTGTTCCGGCACCATTCATTGAAAGGCTATCTTTCCTCCACTTCATTGCTTGTACACTTTTGTCAAAAATCAATTGGGCATAAGGCCAGGCACGGTGGCTCACACCTGGAATCCCAGCACTTTGGGAGGCCGAGGTGGGAGGATTGCTTGAACCCAGGAGTTTGAGATCAACCTGTACAATATAGCAAGACTCTGTCTCCACAAAAAATAAAAATTAAAAAATTAGCCCAGCATGGTAGCACATGCCTATAGTCCCAGCTACTCAAGAGCCTGGAAGTCAAGGCTACAGTGAGCCATGATTGTGCCTGGGTGACAGAGATCCTGTCTCAGGAAAAAAAAATAAATCAACTGGGCATATTTACTTAGATCTATCCCTGGGTTCTCTGTTCTATATGTCTATACCTCCACTAATACCACACACTCTTGATCACTCCTAAAAAAAAGGTTCCTGGCATGTAGTAGATGCTCAATACATGGAATTATTATTCAATCACCCAATAAATATATACTACTATTCACATAGTTACTAATATTCTTTACACTTAATTTTCAGCCAAATGCACCTTATCTATTTTAGCAACTTGAAGTTCTCTTAGCCTTAGAAATGGCTATCATAAAGTATCTGCATTAAAAGAACCAAAAAGTGCATAAGTAGAATTTTATTTAGAGGAAAATTGGTTCCAAATGATAGAACCCGATCTGTTAATACTCAGGGAAGGGATCTAGAAGTCACTGGAGCAGCACTTCCCAAAGTGTGTTCCTTGGTACACTAGTCTTGAAGGATGCTCTTCAAAAAAGAGTTTGTGGTCAAAACTGTGGGAAACACTAGACACAATAATGTATTGTAAGGGAGTCACAATATGTCTTATCACATCAAAGTATCTGAAAAGTTCTGAAGTAAAATGTGCCTATTTAATTTACTTTAAGGTTCCCCGAACTAATTTATTCATAGAAACCACATTTTCCCCACAGACAGTTTGCATCCCATGTACAGTAACATCCCATGATACTGTTCCTGGGAGCATACTCCCTGAAGCGTATTTTGAAAAATGCTACCATAGAGTATTATCAGAAAGACTTCAGAATATCAGGTCTGGTAGGAAACTTAGGGCCTTCTGAAGCAGCAGTTTTCAGAGTATGGTCTGAGGACTCTGTGGGCCTCCAAGACTCTTTTAGGGAAACGAGTTCTAACTGTTTTCCAAGAAATACTAAGATGTTACTTGCTGTTTTCACTCATTCTCCTACAAGCATATAGTGGGGCTTTCCGAAGGTTAGATGGCATGTGATATTGCAAGTGACTGAAGGCAGAACCAGATGTGAGAATGCACCTGTCTTCTATTCAACCGGATGGTAAGGGGGGTTATAAAAATATAAATTAATGCCACTCTTCTTACTAAATTTTATCTTTTAGAAAAATAGTTGGTTTTTTTTTCACCAAAAGGTGCTTATACATATAATGAATTCATTGTTGTTACATAAATATGATTAAATTTTGTTTTAATTTCAATACTGCAAATATTGATAGGACCCAGATAAACAAAAATTCCTTAAGGTCCTCAATTTTAAAAAAAAATTTTCCCCCAATATAACCTCAATCTTTTTTTTTTTTTTTTTGAGATGGAGTTTTGCTCTTGTTGCCCAGGCTGGAGTGCAATGGCACAATCTCAGCTCACCGCAACCTCTGCCTCCTGGGTTCAAGCAATTCTCCTGCCTCAGGCTCCCAAGTAGCTGGGATTACAGGCATGCACCACACGCCTGGCTAATTTTGTATTTTTAGTAGAGGCAGGGTTTCTCCATGTTGGTCAGGCTGGTCTTGAACCCCTGACCTCAGGTGATCCACCTGCCTCGGCCTCCCAAAGTGCTGGGATTACAGGCATGAGCCACCATGCCCGGCCTAACCTCAATAATTTTTAAGAATGTAAAAAGACACAAGACCTGAAAGTTTAAAAGCTGCTCTTCTAAACAAATCTTTTCAGGGGGAAACTGAGACCCAATGGGCTAGTGCTTTGACAGGAGTAAGTTCAAACTAGAAGCCGGAACTTATGATTTCTGGTTCCAGGGCCTTACCACAACCCTACGCTGCCTCCTACTCACTACTGCAAGCTGAAAAACAAACAAAAACCCAAGATATTTGATGAAGTTAAGAACATTGAAACCAAAAAGTGAGCTGTTATCCTCTATTTATGCAGTGCCATGAAGTCTACAACCAAAAGAACATGTGCAGTGGTGGGAGCTGAACCAAGAAAAATACAACACAGGGAGCTGAACACGTAGCACCCAGGACGGTGTACATCAGGGTGCCTAATGGGCAACTGCTGGTAGAATGCCTGACATAAACTGGGTCTAGTATATCAATTTAAATATGGGTGTGCATATTACATCTGTATGTGCATTTACATATAAAAAATAGTAAACCAGGCAGTGTTTGTCATTTATTAAGCTTTAGGTAGAATAATGCTTTTATTCTAAGTTTTGTTCAATTAAAATGTAATTCAGCCAGGCGCATGGGCTCATGCCTATAATCCCAACACTGGGAGGCCAAAGCAGAAGGATCACTTGAGGTCAAGAGTTCCAGACCAGCCTGGGCAACATAGCAAAACCCTCATCTCTCTCTCTCTTTTTTTTAAAAGTGTAATTGCTGTTTGCTTAAGAGTTGCTTTAGTCAAGTGGTGTTGAGAGTGCAGTGTGTGTGTATAAAAAGGCAAATATGGGGACCCCAGCCAAAAAGAGTGTGCCTATCCAGGGGCTTGCCAAGCTAGAAAAGGGTACTACACAGCAGGGCACTCTCTGCCCTGAGCTCAGTGCCCCCATCTCCCTGATGCCTGAGAAATCCTGCTACAGCCAGAGAGATAAGAGGTACTCAGGTATCTGAGGATGGTGCCCATACTATTTCAAAGACATTGTCAGGCACCTGACCTGCCATCTGTGGCTAGAGGGCAATGTCCTATAAGAGGTGGGTCAAGCGCTCCTTTGTACTCCCACATTACTGCCCCTTTGAGTGTGTTAACACATATCTGTATTCTGTCATTTGAGCTTTGTTCTCTGTTTAGGCTGGATGATCTTTTAGTGTGTCTAAGACATGGTTGCTAATGCAAAAATTAGGAAGTTAATCATCTCATAGGAGCTTGAGGTGATGAGACACTGGACAGATAAGCTTTGGTGGGGATTAAAGGAAAAGCAGGGGCATATAATTGATGCCAGGGAGAGTAGACACCATTTGGGAGTAATGACAGCGCTCATCCCCTATCCAAGAGCACCAATGGTAGAGACAGGGAATGAGGAGGAAACCAGACCCTCAGCTGTGGCATGGATGCCAAGATTTCGCCTCGTAAAGTCAAACTGATTTTAGGGTTATTGGATAAAAGCAGATATGAGCTAGAGGGTATGGGTTTTGGCCTGAGTTCTAGAGCTCCAAACTTGGGGGCAGGATGAAGGCTAAGTCCTGAGAGGAAGCAGTGGAAGGCTCCAGAGCTTCCTTAGGCCTCCTCTGCTGGAGAGAGTGCATTGCTGACGTTACCTGGTCTCCACCCTCTCCATGAGCCCTGAGCCAGGGGCTCCCTGCTCCCTCCTGGCTCACATTCTGACTCTGATGTCACTGGGCTCCCTGCCCTCCCTTCCCATACGCTCGTCCTGGCATCAAGCCAAACTGAATCGTTAGCTATTTTTCTACATGCCTCTCCCTGCACTTCCCCAGTGCTATCTCCCTACACCGCCCCTGCCCCCCACCAGAATGCCCTCCTCAGTATCACCTTGCTCCTGAATTGTGTCCCAAATTTTGCCCATCCCCTTCCCGATAGTATTGGTTTCCCATGGCTGCTGTCGCAAATTACCGTAAACCTGGTGGCTTCACACAACACAAATGCATTATCTGACAGCTCTGTAGGCCATAAGTCTGACAAAAGTGTTCCTGAACTAAAATCAGGGTGTCTACAGGGCTGCATTCCTTCTAGAAGCTCTAGGGAAGAATGTATTGGCTTGCCTTGACCAGCTTTTGCAGCACCCACAGTCCTTGTCTTGTGGCCCCTGCCTGCATCTTTGAAGCCAGCAGCATAGCATCTCTCTGACCCTACTTCCACGTCCATCTTCTTCTCTAACCACAGCCAGGAAAGGTTCATCTGTTAAGGAGCCATCTAATTAGATTGGGCCCACCTGGATAATCCAAGCCGCTCTCCCCAACCAAGGACCTTAATTTAATTATATTTGCAAAGTGCCTTTTACTGTGTAAGACAATATTCACAAGTTCCAGGGATTAGGATGTGGACATTTGGGGGTGTGACATTGTTCTGCCCCCACCACTCTGGCACAGCCCAAGTAGCCCTCACTGCCCTCAAAGCCCCCTCTCCACCATTCTGGGCTCCGCTGGCCCTTGGTCTAGGTTTCCCAAGTGCCGCTGCAGCCTTCCCCCAGCACAGCTCTTACCACCCTGAATTGTCATTGCTTGTTGATTTGTCATTTTCTTGCAATAAACTTCAAGTTCAGTGGGAACAGGGACAGGGTTTGTCTTGTTTACTGAGATATCCCCAGCACCTAGCACAGTGCTCAAAAAATTTTTGAAGGGAAAAAGCATTTCTGATACAGGAGATAGAAATTATTTAGGCAGACAGCAAGGACAAAAAAGTCCTTAGCAGAACTTCCCTTCTAATAAGAAGCAGTCCTAGAAATCATTTCTTTTCCAACACAGAGTAGCCTGAAAGATTGGGCTGCAAACATATATAAGGAAGCTGGAAGCTTGCATGGGGAAATGCTGGCAGCTGCACTCATAGAAAAGGGCTACCAGGGGGGCCAGGCATGTTCACCATGGGGCTCTACCTTCCCTTTTTTGTTAGCACATGTACAGTAAGAAAGAACTGGGCAACATGGAGAAGCTCAGGCAGAGAAGCCACCTGCATAATAAAGATTGGGCTGGGGGCTGCCAGAGATTTGTGCCCTATACAGATGGCACACCTGGTGCTAACTTTTTTTGAGGTGCCCTGTATAGATGAGATACCATCTCCCCACTAGCTCATCTATAAAACCCCCTGCATTTCACCTTGAATCGGCAACCCATTTTTCCAGGACCCCTCTCTGTAGCAGAGAGCTGTTCTCTTTCTTTCACCTATTAAATTTCCACTCTTAACCTCACTCTTTGTGTGTCTGCATCCTTGATCTTCATGGCCTGGAGACAACAAACCTTGGGTGTCACCACAGACAACAAGGCTGCTTCACTTCTACAACACATCACTTTTCATGCTACATTCCAACCATGTGATTGGTCTCCTATTAGGTTGTGCATTACTTGAAAGCAGAGTTACATATGATTTGTCTATTGTATCCCTGGGGTACCTAGCATCTGTGAGCCCTGGAGTTTGGCTCACAGATAGCGCTTGGCACATGTTTATGGAATTAAATTGAATGAATAGGTTCAGACTAACTTCACTGGCATGGCTCATAAACCAGGGCACATGGAGGATGCATGGGAATGAGGTGCCCTGGGTCAGGTAGGACTATTTGGGAAAAGCTTCTGCAAGGCAAGTGCTTGGGCAGAGAGTTGAATTAGATGAAAGATAAGGACTGGCAGGGCTAGGCATGATAATATCCTATGGAGGACTGCAATGAGCAAAGTCAAATGTAGGGACAGCCAGGGAGGGGAGTAACCAGTGATGAGATGGGGTGGGGAAGCACAGAAATGGTAACCACTTGGCTTGGTTGCCAAGTGGAGGGGTCTGAATTAGATGCAACAGGGTGCTTGCTACCAGAGATTATTGAGCAATGAGCGATGTGCTGAAAACAGAATTAGAGGAAGATAGGATGAAACTAGGAGGACACAGGAAGGGAGTGCATTTCAGGGAGCAGAATGCTAGCTGAGGAAACATACAGGCAGGGTAACAATAGCTACTTCTTGGGGACACCTGGATAGACAAGATGTGGAAATAGGAGAAAGGAGTCAAAGATAGTTTGATGCCATAATCTAGGGGCTGCAGAAATGCCAAATGACAGTGGAAGGCCTCCCTTCTGTTTGATGAGGAAGATGGTGAGCTCAGCATTGGGCATATTTAGTGTTGTCTGTCAGAGGGTCATCCATTGGAGGTGATAGACTCAGTCCCATGCTTTTGTCCCCATGAAAGTCCCCACCTCCACATAGAACGTATACGGGGGAAGAAGTGTCTTTTTCCAGTACTTGAACTATCTCTTCTGCCCCCACGAGGTAGGCATCCTGTCTCTGCCTGAGCTTGCTCACCAAAGCAGCCATTCTGACCTCCACAATGAGCTAACATTGCCATTTATAGAGCCTTCCTCTTTGTGCCAGATGCTGTTCTAGGTGCTTTGCACATGTAAACTTATTATATCCCCACAACCACCTTGAAAATTTGGTAATATTTATCCCATTTTATGGGCATGGAAACCAAGACTTCTGAAAGGATTCCAAAGACTTCCAAAGACCCAAAGGCGGTGTCCTAAAGGAAACCACCCAAATTCACACAACTAGGAAGGGAAGAACCAGGATTCCTGCCCTGGTCACTCTAGCTCCAAAGCCCCTGACCTTTGCATCACACCACAGGCCTCCTGTCCCTGCTCCCTGCCAACTAGGTTTAATTTAATTCTATATAATTCAGTTTAGCAAACACTTCCTGAGCACCCACCAAGCGCAGGTCACTCTGCCAGGTGGCAAGGATATAAAGAGGAATAAGGCATAAGCGTAGGAGAGAGGAACACAAACTCAGTGGCCTCCAGATAAGTGCCCACCTCAGTTCACAGGGCCTTCGAGGGGCTTGATTCCACCTGGACCCAGCCCATATGCTAATCCAGCCACCAACCTCAAGTTTGGGCCATATTGATACCCCTCCCACCCACCCCTAAGGAATCCCAACATATCAAAGCTGAAGGGGATCTTATAATCCAACCAAATCATTTTACAGATAAGTGAAGTAAGGGAAGCTGAGGCCCAGAAAAGGGAGGTATGTTTTCCAGGCTAGCACAGCGGCTTAGGGGCAGGGGCAGGGCCAGGGCCAAAGCCCCGGTGTCCTCACTCCAGGTCTGGTGCCCTGAATTCAGATGAGTCCTCTTTCCTTCACAGCTGGCAAGAAGTTCACACCTGCCCTGTAGCAGCTGGGGACCCCCACCCCTGCATCCTGGCCATGCACACTTTGCCCCATTTTGCCAGGCCCAGCACCAGCATGGGGTAGGCGGACCAGGCTAAGGACGCTGTTGTGCAGACTCTTCACAGGCCCAGCCCACACCAACCCCTCTCCAACCCTCGATTTCTCCTTCTCAGGTGTGTGTGTAGGGGTAGAGACGTTGCCGCGCAGAAAGTCCTCTGTAGCAAAGACGTGGATCCCTAAATAACATTTCCAGATTTTGAATGAGGACAAAGCCCTTCAATCTCATATCGTTTTTGTTGCTGTTACTAGCTTACAGTGCATAAAGCGCTTTCTCTCTAAAACAGCAAGATGAAACAAGCTGAGTTTTATGATACAAAGAAGGGAGAAGCACTGCAGTGGGAATTCTCAGGCCACACAAAGGCAAGACCCTTCCCCAGGAGTTTGGAAGGCTGACGTTTCCTTTTCTGATTTGGTCGGGTTTGAGAAATGCCCGCCTCTCCCTTGCGCAAGAGTCTCCACGCCCAGGTGAAGGCGGGTCTTGCTGCCATGGCGACAGCGCGGTTAGGCTAACGAGCTCCTCTGGCAACCAATAGAAGCTAGGAGAGGGCGGGGCCCGCTGGGTCTTTTGCGGCTGCGGCGGGCTTGCAGGTTCGTGGACGCAGCATTGGGGGAGGGGACGGGGGTCGCGGGGATACTGGGGGTCCCAGTCTGGCCTAAAACCTCTGGGCGTGGTGGGCACCGGCCTTCGCCGTCGGAGCAGGGGTCCCAGACTCGCACCCAAAAGTTCCCGTCGGGCCCGAGCGGGGAGGAGCTGCGGGGCGGGCAGAGGCGGAGATGGCGGAGGGCAGTGGGACGTGATGCGCGGGTCAGAGCCGGGCCTTGAGAAGGAACTGGAGGCCCCTGGCAGCGGTGTGCTCTCGAGGCCCCCTCTGCCGGGCCCACCAGGTGGCCGGCGGAGAGCCGGAGAGTTGTGCGGGATAGAAAGCAGGGTTTGGCGACCGAGTTTAGCAGGCCTTGGAATCCTGGAGCCCAGCCCCCAACCCCATTCTCACTTCTTGGCAGGATGGTTAAGGGCCTAACGTGCTGGCTGCAGTGTGGCCACCTTCCCCTTCTCCGACTCCGTATCTCTTTTTCCAGGTGTCCGGCTTTGCTGGCCCAGCAAGCTTGATAAGCATGAAGCTCTTATCTTTGGTGGCTGTGGTCGGGTGTTTGCTGGTGCCCCCAGCTGAAGCCAACAAGGTGAGGGAGGTGAGCCTGCAGCACCTGGTCACGACCGCCGACCACCGTGCACGGCCACCCTGTCTACAGGGCTGACTCAGAGGTAGCTAGTTGCTCCTTAAGCCTGCCTCTCACTCACCTATGGGCCATACTTTTTTTAGTGGTCTTCCTTCAGGTTCAAGGCTGCTGGCCTCTCTAAGGATCGTGCGGGGGAAGAGGGTGGGGCACAGAGCACTGACTCACTCTGGATCAGACAGATCAGTGGTGGACTTCCAGCAAGGAAGTTTGGAGAAGTTATCTAAGTTCTCCGTACCTTCCTTTGCTTTGGACCAGAAGTATTTTTCGTTTCAGATATTTTTGGATTTGGGAGTATTTGCACATACAAAATGAGATATCTTGGGGAGGGGAACCAAGTCTAAACCTGAAGTTCGTTTATGTTTCATATATGCTGTATACACATAGCCTGAGGGTAATTTTATACAATATTTTCAATAATTTTCTGCATAAAACAAAGTTTATCTACACTGAACCATCAGAAAGCAAAGGTGTCACTATCTCAGGCACTCATGTGAATAGTCTGGTTGGTTGGCATCACCACCGTTCCTGACAATGAATTTATATGCTGCCGATAAATATTTTCTTACAAATAAATTTTTAACAGTAAAAAATATGATGTACTATTAATACAGTGAAAATAAATGATGTGTTCAGGGTAGCACAGTAGCATCACCAGAGTATCAGCTGCTAGACACAGCAGCATCAGGCTTTCTGTCCCCTGCTGTGACGCTGTGTTTTGATTAAAGGTTACTGTGCACAGTATTTTTTTTAGGTGAGAAGTAGTGTCTGAAGCCGTAAAGGTACCAGAAAGTGGGTTCTCTAGAGATGAGAAGGCATTCTGCCAGATGGTTTTTAAAAATGTTTTTGCCAGTCACCTGATTCATTAACAAGCTTTTGTCTTAGAAGTCTTTTTGATTTTATAGACTGACACGATTTCTTGTTCTGTTATGAATACACTCTGCTGTCGTATTTCAAGAAGCCCATGACACATTTTTACCATGTCTATAGGTGCTTTTCTGCAGTGTTAACATCATCTTTGTGGTCATGTCCGTGCTTAACAAGTTTGAGATTGGGAGCATTTCGAATTTTTGTTTTAGGGATGCTAGTACTGCCACCTGTAGCAGCAGTTGTATCTATTACTCTGCTTAGGGAGAATCAAATTACGTAACAATGTAAAAATGCCCTGTCAGTATAAAGTCCTATACAGTTTGAAGTTTCCATTATTAAGGGTGACCCACCTAAGTTCTAGGACTCCTGAGATAACTTCCATTCTTTAAGGCTACATTCCTATGGAGCTGTTTGGATAGATCTATGGAACTAAAGATCATCCAGGCTTTGAAGTAAGGTTAAGGCCAGGGGTTTGCTTCCATTCTCTCCTCAGAATTCCTAATTAATAAAGACATTTATGGTGGTGTCTCTTACTCATTCCAGAAGGGAAGAACTTTCAAAGGGGTTGCTTGAGTATGCCCACAGAAATGACCCACTTTTTCTTGTTTACCCTTGCCCTTTATGTTTCCCCAATCCTACCAAAGAAGTTGGAGATGGAATGTGGGGAAGAGGCTGGCTGCTAAGTCCACTGGACAGAGGTGCACACACAAGTGTGGGGTCTGGGGTAGAGGACTGCCACTTCACACACACATACACACACACACGCATTTCCCCCCTTCCCTCTCCCCCGATTCCTCTAAGTACCTACTTTGGGACTCGCAGGCCTAGACAACTTTCTGTGAGTCTCATTTGCCACCTGGACATTTTCTGTCTTTAGGACCCTGTGCTGTAGCTTGCCTCCTGCAGTGGCAGTCCTTGCTGGACTTGAACTTGGGGATGGAGAAAGTGCAAGAGCATAGATATGGTTCACCTAACAGGATAGGGAACAGAAAGTTGACAACCTTGCTAGAACCTGAACTCAGGCAGAGTCTCTGTGTACTTGACATGTGCTTTCTCTTCCAGAGTTCTGAAGACATCCGGTGCAAATGCATTTGTCCACCTTATAGAAACATCAGTGGGCACATTTATAACCAGAATGTGTCCCAGAAGGACTGGTAAGGCATTACACACAGGCCCCTGGCTGCTATACCCAGCTGAAGTTATGGGTGTTTACTAGAGTTCTTGGACCCTGGAGGATAAGCATGCTCTCCCATTCCTATGGAGAGCCTTTCAAAGGAATAATTATTCATGTCACAGAACCAATTTCATAGTTGTCAACTGTCTGTGGAAACAGGACCCAGGTATCTTGAATTCCAGCTGGGTGGTCCCTGGCTAGAGGAGCGGATTTTGTTGTTTTGCTTTGAATATTGGTCTTTAGTGATGCATACAGAATGGTAGTAGAGAAATTGGGAGAGGTAGGTATTCTGACCACATACTGTAGGATACCTAATGCTTTTGCAAAGCTGTTACATGTGATATTCTGTGCCAGTCTCATAGCGTCCTTGTAAGGTAGGTGGGATGGATTTTGCTCCCATTTTATAATAGCAGAGACAGAGGCCCAAAGAAATAATTTAGAGTCTTGAATTCATTTCTGGGTACCTCACTTTTAAAAAGAGAAGAATAACCCAGAATTCATTTAGAGAAAGGAGACCAGTGCGGTGAAGGGAAGTTTGAACACATTGTCCTGGAAGGAATGGCTTAAGGAAGCAAGGAGAGCCTAAAGAGGAGAGGACTTGGGGGCGCACGATGATTGATTAAGAGCTGGAATGTTATGGGAAGTGAGACCTGTGGGAGCAGGTACTGGTGGGGATCAGTTATGTTCAGTGGGGTTTCGTGGTATAGAGTTGGAGCCAAAGCTTCAGGGAAACCAACTTAAGCATGAGTTGAGGGAGCATTTCTAATCTAGGCAGTTTTGGGAGTCAGGAATCTCCGTGCTTGGAGGGCCCCGAGCACAGATGGGCTGAGGTCACTATAGAAGAGATCAACATCAGTTGAGGGGTCCGGGTCAGTGCTGCCTCTCCTGCTTTCTCAAAGCAGATGAGCTTTGAGAAAATACAGATTCCCGGTACCACCACCACCCCCCAATTTTGATTGTTCAAATACGGAGTGAGGGTGGGGGGAAGCAGTAACCTTTCTTTCCTTTGGTGCTTAGGACGCAGTTGATCCAGAGCAACACTCGAGAATTTTGAAACTAGTTGAATTTCCAATTCTGAGACTGTCTCGTTTTCTGAGAGGCAGTCTAGTTAGACAGACTCTGTGTTCAACCTTCCTGACTTCAAATTTAGCCTAGCTGATTGTTAATTGTGTGACAAATTACTTAGTCTCCACTGCACTTTGATTTCCTTACTGTAAATAGTGGCAGTACTTTGAGTGTTAAGTATGTATGTGTTTGTGTGTGTGTTGTGCATGTGTGTGCACAGGTAAGTAACTATAGCACTTAGAACAATATCTGGCACATAGTGCTTATATAAATGTTAGCTGATATTAATGTATATTATCATGCCTTACTGGTGGCCACATAGATAGTCATGATCAAACTTACACCACAGACTGAGAAAACGGGCTCCTCCTGAAGCACTAGCCTTCTACTTAGGAGAAGTACAAGTAACCCCCTTGTATCTTGTGGTTATAGTTCAAATAGCATCAGTAAAACCTTTGATGGGCTGTCTTAGCCCTTCACCAGATAACAAGGCTATATCCCACACTCCTTGTGCAGGCAGACACTTGCAAATTTAGGAACACTCTCTCTGTCCTGGAGCTATAGATGGCCTGAAAACCCAAGGTTGGATGCCTGCAGAGGACAGAGTCCTGTCTAGACCTCTCAGGCTATAGTTTATCTCCTTCTTCCCCTTAGAAGTCAGAATTAAGGGGCTGCCTGATGAATAGCCTTACATCAGGACCCTCAGGGCAGCTCCATTAAGGGTGGTGGGTGAGGCTGGAGGAAAGACTCCAGGATTCTAGGACCCAGTGACACTGACCTTGACTGGGAGTCATCATGTGCTTGCCTGGAGCCTCTTAAGGGTAGGATGGGGCCTTGACATTATTCTGAGTACCTCAGCGCTAGGGCTACAGGAGGCCAGTTTGAGTGGGTCTTCTAGTCTCTGCCACGTTTTCACTTTGCTGTCACGTTGGTCCACTGCTAAAGAACACTTGCACCCTTCCCCTTGGTTGTGCAGAGTAAAGCCAGAATCATCTGAGATGCGGTCCTCAGGTTTAATGGCCAAGCCATGTATGTTTCTAGGTTTACTGGTATCCTGCCATCTAGTGTTGAGAGTTTATAACTGTATGCACAAAAAAGGCAGAAACCCCAATTTTGCCCCATTGGTGGGTCTGGCAAGGAGATGTGTTATTAGAGACACTCCCAGAGCAGGAAGGCACTTAATAAGTTGGCTAGTTCCTTGCCTTTCAGACTTGTTAAAATAGAACTTCTCTGCAAACAAAATCAATTTTAGAAACAAAATCTATAAAACATAAAGTCGGAATTGCTCTGGCTGAGAGGGAAGTGTCCCTCGGCCCCTCCCTGACTACCACCCCACCGTACAGTGGTTCCCATGGGTCCCAAAAGAGTACAGTTTGGAAGACACTGACCAAGTTCAGTCTCCATTTGTAAATGAGAAAACCGAGGCCTGGAGAAGTTAAATAAATTGCCCACTATCACGGGAGAGTTGGAGACAGCAGAAGTATTTCAGCTCCTTATTGCTGTTTCCCTGGGTAGCAGGATCCCACAGTGAAGAACTCAGGTCGCCCTTCCAAACTGCCCCTGACACCTTGGCCTTGTGAGAAATCCATAAATCCCACTGCAGTACTGGTATGACCTAGACCCAAGACCCAGTGTAGCTCACGTAAGGGAGGAATCTGGAGGCTTGTAGAGACTTCCTGGAGAAGGGAAGATGGCATTCCCTCTGGACAGGAATGACAACCAAGCACCCTGGGTGACCCTGGCCTTGCCCCTCAACCCCTCCCTCCCAGAGGAAACAGCGTGCAAGGCCTGAAAGCAGTACTTTCAGTTACAACAGGGGAGACCTGCTCACAGAAGGGAGTAAGTAACATGTTGGACACAGAGATGGAACTGGATCATGAAAGGTTTAGATAAACTCTTGTATGCTACATATGGATTTTTAGGAGAACAGAGTCTTTTAGAGCATATCCCATTCTTATTCCAACACACGATCTTTATATCACACACCCTTGATGCTTCTGCCAGAAACCCAGCCCTATAGCTCAGAAGGGAGCTGTGCTTGACTCTTGCAGGACACCGGTCAGAGCTGGAAGGGCTTTTTAAAGATTAACTGGTACAACTGCTTTATCTCACAGAGAAGAGGACAGGCCCAGGATATGAACACTTGGTGGCAGAGCCAGGACAGAGCCCAGGTGCACTGCAGCATGACACCTGCTTCACCTCTGCACACCCCCGAGGAGTTTGGTTTTTCCATTGGTAGTGATGAAGTGCGTTCTGTAGAGTTTTTTGCTTTCTCAATGTGGTCCATGAACCCAACACGTTGGAACCATGCTGATCTGAGGAAGGCTGGGAATGAGAGGCTTGAGGCAAGCCAGGTACCAGCCCAGGCCCCACTGAGGCTGAGTCAGAAGTAAAGACATGTGGCTGAGGATCTGGATTTGGTTTCTGGCCTCACCACCACTGTGGAGATGCCACTTTGCCTCCTAAGCCTCTTTCCCTGTTTTTAGATGTGGAACCTAAGATCTTTATCCCACCTTATGCAAGAGTGCTGTTAGATGAAAGTGGGCTAAGTGGGTCTACTCTTCCTTTAGGAATCACGTAGTTACTGAGCCTGCTCTGGCGAGCACCCAGCTAGGCACTGGGAATATGGAGATGTATAAGACATAACCCTGTGTTCGAGGAACGTACACCTCCTGGGGAGACAGCACAAATAAAGATTGGATTCCAGTGCAGTGCATTGGCGGGGGGTTGGGAGGAGCTGGCTGTTGGGCACAGGCAGCTGAGCTGAGAGTTAAAAGATGAGACGAGGTGGCAAAGCCATGCCCTCCTGGTGAGAGTGTGAGTGTGGCTCATTCAGAGAGCAGCCTGGCAGATCCATGTGACTGGAGGATGGGAAAGTGGGTGAGGGAGGCGTAGCAGGAGATGGAACTGTAGTGACGTGGGTTGGGACCCCCAGCAGAGCAATTCAGTTAGTACTGACCCTAGGGGCTCTGTGGAGGCCTAAGCTGGGGAATGACATGACCAGAGTTGCATTCTGGAAGACTACTCGGCTGCCGTGGGAAGGTAGTACATGTTAGAAAGGCCAAACTAGAGGCGGGAGGGCAGTGCAGAGGCTGGCGCAGTTGTCCAAAGAAGATAGGATGAGGGCCTGAGCTAAGACACAGCAGTGGGAAATAATAAAGGAGATGAATTCTAGGAATTTTTAGGGAAGTAAGATCACTGGCCTTTGGTGGATTCATAGATGAGAGGAAGGCAGTGTCAAAGATGATTTCCAGGGTTTGACCCAGACAGTGAAGTGGATGGTAGAGGTGTTCTCTGCCATTGCGAATGGGAAGCCAGTTTGCAGGAGTAGGGAGTGGGGGGCAAAGGGTGTGCAGGGGCGGGTGTAGAGTTCATAGTCTCTATGAGACATGCAAATAGTGACTCCTGTAGCTTATAGAGGAGAGCGGCCCTGGCTGGAGATTCTGACCTAAGATCTGTCAGCTTCTGAGTTAAACGTTTGGGACAGATGAGCACATCCAGGGAAAACATAGCATGAGATGAGGAAGGCGGCTGGGGGTAGAACTCTGGGAACGTTGATGGTTTTGGTGCCAACACTGTAGGCAGTTTGGAGAGCTGGTTTTGATATGCAAGGGGCATGGGCTATGAGGCTTTGGGTTGGGAAGGGATTCTGCCAGTCTGATCCTTTATAAGCCCTCAGTCCTCTCTGGGAGCACCCTTCACTTTTTCCCAGTCCCTACCTCTCAGCTCCCCTGGCTGCCTGCTTCCCTGGTCCTGAGGCTTTAAGACCTGGTGGCCCTGCCTCGACAGCCCTGTCTGTCTCTGTTGCAGCAACTGCCTGCACGTGGTGGAGCCCATGCCGGTGCCTGGCCATGACGTGGAGGCCTACTGCCTGCTGTGCGAGTGCAGGTACGAGGAGCGCAGCACCACCACCATCAAGGTAATGCCAGGGTGTCAGGAAGCCAGTGGGATTCCCACACTCCATTCCCCAATCGCGGGCTGGCCTACACCCACAGTTTTTCACTTTATTCTGGAACATTCCAACGGCTATGAGACTGGCTTCTAGGCTAGCCTAGTATAGACATCGGGACCCACATCCCACACCTTCCTGGAGCCAGCTCCCTTCTCTGCTCTCTTTCCAGTGGTTCCCATTACAGTGAGAGGGGAGAGCCCTGGGAGAGCTGCTGGAGACTCCCTTTTCCCTGCATTCTTTCCAGTTTTTTTCCTTCCTCTCCCTTCTTCTGTTCATCCAGTAAATCTCTTTTCGGTGCCTGCTATATTCTGGGCAGATGCTGCCAATGGGGAGGTTGGCCTGCCCTCCTGGAGCTTAGTCTAATTAAGCTTCCAAAGTGACTAAGCTCCTGTAAAAAGTGTCAGAGCTGTGAACTAGGGCTGGGTATTGGGTGCTGGGAGAACATCAGATTGGTCCTTTTGTGTTTTCCTGAACCTTGTTCTCATTGATTATTTGGGTGAATTCAGGAAAGAGATGATAGACACAGTCATCACCACAGACATCACGAGTTCTCTGTTCATTCCTCTGCACCAGGCAGAACTTCCTGTGTCTTCTGGAGGCTGTGAAGCTGCCCTAGCAGAGACCCCCCATGACCCCCAGCCTCCCAGTGCAGCTTCCTAGTCCAGGTTCTAACAATCCTGGGCCAGGCGCCTGGCACACACAGTGCTCACTGATTACATAGTCATTTCTCTCTCTTTTTTTTTTGTTTTTTAGAGACTGGGTCTGACTCTGTTGCCTATGCTGTAGTCCAGTGGCATGATCACAGCTCACTGCAGCTCTGACCTCCCAGGCCCATGCAACCCTCCCACCTCAGCCTCCTGATTAGCTAGGACCACAGGTGTACATCCCCACACCCAGCTAATTTTTAAAATTTTTTGTAGAGACAGGGTCTCACTATCTTGCCCAGGCTGGTCTCAAACTCCTGGCCTTGAGCAATGCTCTAGTCTTGGCTTCCCGAAGTGCTGGGATTGTAGGTGTGAGCCACCATGCCCGGCCTAATGTAGCCCTTTCTGTTCCAGTTTGTAGCTTTTTTCTGCTTATCCTTTGAAGAGTCTATAGATAGCATTGGAAAATAATTCTCATATTTAAAGGCACTGCTGGGTCCTCCATCAGGTTTCTCCTTTTGAGGCACATTTTGTGGGGCGGTGGTCTTCACTGCTGTCCTTCCTGCTTGTTCCAGGGAGCCCTGTGCTGTAGCTCCTCTGTGTTCTCACCACTCAGGGACAAAGCAGCTGTCTGTCCTCCACCGCTCCCAGCCAGTGCCCTGTGCAGACTCCACTCCTTTCATCCTCCCACCTGCGGCAGCCCCTCCTGCAACTGTCTTTCTCCTTCTCTGAACTTGCTCCAGTGGGCCTCACCCTCCAGGGACCAGATGCCTGAGACCTGAAATTCAGAGCCAGATGTCGCCGCTGCTCCCTGTTTGGCCGGGAGGGAACTTCCTGGCATGGGGACCTCATCAGATACAACTTCCTAATCCCTCCCATTTCCCCCAGTCCTCCTGCTAGGAGGCGCCCCTCAGCTTCAGCCTATTGAAGACCCAGCCTCTGTTTTCCTTCCGCCTTCCTGGTGTACAGGTGAGGTCTGATTATTTGACCTGTTTAATCAGGCGTGAACACGGTGCCCCAATCAGGTGGGACATTGGTCCAGTGGAACTTGGCTATTGGCTGAGCTGGGCACCCAGCTTGAAAGTCCTGAGGTTCTTTTTTTCACTCTTGTTCACAGTGTAGGCAGGGCAGGGCTGAGATCAGAAGCCAGCAATGGCCAGGCACTGTGGAATTAGGAAAGGCATTTGAGAGGGAGTCAGCAAGTCTGGGTTCGAGTCACACCTCCACCGTCTGGTAGCCTTGGGATCCCGGGTGACCTAGCCCAGCAGTTCTCAGTCAGATGATTACAGCCCCACAGAGGGCATTTAGAAGTGGATGAAGGTGCTTTTGTGGTCCCAATAGCCGAGGTGTGTTATCAACACCGTTACAGGGATGTCCCACCCAAAATCCCAGAGCACCCACATTGAGAAACATTGAATTTGCCTCATTAAATCTATCTTTTCTGTAAAAACAAAATGACTCCAGCTTGTGAAGCACTATGTATGTAAGAGATTCATGGAGTTGTTGTTCTAGCGCTGGCTTTCCCCTCCCTGCAGAGGGGCTGGTGGGAGGGCAGGCGTGACCTGCACCCCCAGTGCACGCCTTCTTACCAGCCCGAGCCACTCTGCGCAGGGGCGTGCTGTGAGTGGGCCAGCGTGCGCCATCCGTCCTGCTCTCCACAGGAGCAATGAGCCCCCAGCCCAGGCTTATTCTTCCTGGTCTCAGCTTTTCAGCCTCTCCACAGCCTGTTCTTCCTTGCTCTTAGTTTCTGATTGCTTCACCCTTCATCATGGACTCTTCTACAGCCAGGGAGGCCCTGCGTTCCCACCTCCACCCCGCGAGCCTCTCAGGGCATCAGGCTCCAGATTTCTTCCTTTATCATCTGCCTGCTGCCCTGATGCCTGCTGTGCAGATTCCCTCAAGTTAGGACAGAGCGCTTCCTCTGTGGAGTAGGCCCTCCCTTTCCTTTCGGGGCATGCTTTCCCTCTGAGCCCACGTTGCCTCCAAGTCCTTTCTTAGTGCACCACTCGAGGAGTCACTGCCAGCCAGGCACAGATGGCCCAAGACTAGAAATGGATTTCTAGCCCTGGCCCCAGATGCTGATTGACAGGCACGCTGGTCTTTTCCTCAGGTCATCATTGTCATCTACCTGTCCGTGGTGGGTGCCCTCTTGCTCTACATGGCCTTCCTGATGCTGGTGGACCCTCTGATCCGAAAGCCAGATGCATACACCGAGCAACTGCACAATGAGGAGGAGAATGAGGTAAGAGGGCTTTGAGTGCCCAGGCCCTGGGCCCCTGCATGTGTGTCCCCAGGGCAAAACCCAGAGGAGCGCCACCTAGGTCTAGGGCCCACCTCCCCCACATGCTTCAAGTTGCTTTTCTGGTCAGTGTCCTACACATCACCCAGACTCAGCAGGGACCTGCCCTTTGCCCTTCCAGATGAAGCAGGACACCAGGCATCAGGCAAGCTCCATGCACAAGCCGGGGGAGCCATGTCATCCTGCTGCACTGTGCTTCCCAGCAGAGGGGGTGCAGCCAACCAGGGCCAGTCACACATAGATACACATAATATTCCCTGCGTGCTCAGACATGGGTGACAAGCTGCTGGTGGACTGGAAGGCGGCAAGTTAATTTGTTTGTCAAGTAATTCCACAAACATCTGTTGAACACTTGCTCAATGCAAACCAGAGCTCCAGGGTCTGGAGGGAAATGTAGGATTTCCAGAGCGGAAGAGGAATGAGGTAGACAGTGGTGCCGGGTGGGGGACGTGTGAGGAAGTTTGAGCGTTGCAAGCATAGGGTAGGGGTGTTTGCACAGTGGCAGTGAGAGCTGGCCAGTAGATTAAGTCCACATTATTAAAGGCCCTAAATGTCAAGCTAAGGGGGCTTGGCTTTATCTGATATGGAAAGTGGGGAACCACTGACCCCAGATGCTCATGCAGTGGTGGGGAGCTGACGGGGCTTGGACCAGGCCCAGCACAGTTAGCAAGCGCTCTCATCGTCTTCCCATTCATCCTCATACTAAAAAGTTGTGGACACCATGGCGAGGAAACCCAGGGGGACAGGAGGGCTCAGGTGAAGGACTCTTGGTGGGAGTGAGACGTGGTGCGCCAACATGTTGAGCAGAGTTGTGATGAGCCCCGCACTCCCCAGGTGGTCTAGGGGAATCTTGCCCGAGTGAGCCCTGTGTGCCTCGGGCTCCCCACTTACGCGCTCATGTACCAGCTAGCTGGGCGCACGAGACAGCAGAGCGGGCTGCTTAGAGGCGTGGAGCCGAGGCGGACGGGGTTGGCTGCTGCTTCCACTCTGAGCTCTGTCCCCAGGGCCTTGCTGCTGGAAGATACTCCTGTTTATTGACTGATGGAGGGATGCCCTGAGTGAACTCATGCATATGCATAAGGAATATCTAGTGGGGAAGCGCCTCAGCTAGGCCTCGGAGAATTAGTTGAAGAAACTGAGAGTTATTTAGCTTAAAGGAAAAAAGACAACTAAAGGAGACACATGATAGCTGCCTTCAGAAGTTTGTAGGAGGCGGCCGGGCGCGGTGGCTCACGCCTGTAATCCCAGCACTTTGGGAGGCCGAGGCGGGCGGATCACGAGGTCAGGAGATCGAGACCATCCTGGCTAACACGGTGAAACCCCGTCTCTACTAAAAATACAAAAAATTAGCTGGGTGCAGTGGCGGGCACCTGTAGTCCCAGCTACATGGGAGGCTGAGGCAGGAGAATGGCATGAACCCGGGAGGCGGAGCTTGCAGTGAGCTGAGACTGCGCCACTGCATTCTAGCCTAGGCAACAGAGCTAGACTCCGTCTCAAAAAAAAAAAAAAAAAAAAGAAGTTTGTAGGAGGCAGCTCAGCCTCACCTAGGGACGGAGAGATTTAACACAGTATAAGGAGGAAGCTAGGAGTCTTCCTGTAGACAGCGTGGTCTAACTGTGGGGCAGGTGGGCTGGGCTCCCTTGCAAGACCATGAGCCAGTTCCTCACCAAAAAGAGGACCCAGGGCCTCAAGTGTAAGTGTGAAGCTGCCTGGGTGACGTGGGTCTGGGCCAGCATGAAGAGTGAAGAGAAGGGCAGGTCAGGGAGGGAGCCCGCCTGCTCTCGAGGGCTGTGTCGCCCCACCCTGCGCACATGCCTGGACTGCTCCCAGTTTGCCCCCAGCCTCCTGCTGACATGAGTTTGGCCGAAGGTGGAGCAGAGGGGATGAACCTCGCCCCATTGGAGCTGGGGCCTGGGAGGTGGTGGCACTGGCAGTTGGGTGGTCTGTGTTCAAGAGGAAACCTCGTGTGCCTACCTGGTTATTAATGGAGAGTAATAGCAGCTCTGATAGGGGAGGAGCATTGCTAATAAACACTCAGCGATTAGGGGTAATGTGGTAATTGCAGTCCTGGCTGGGGTAGTAATTGAGAGATGCAGCCCAATGATTTCCGTGGAATGCATGGCTCTGGGGCATGGCCTTGTTGTGTCTCCTGCCATCCTAGCCAGGGAGCCGGAGGGAGGGCAGCTTGGGGAGGGCAGCTTACCGTCCCTGGGTATGAACCCAGGTCTCTCTTACCCCCAGGAGACCTGGGGTGCTCCTCATTTGAAGCCTGTTCGTATGAGCCTTGGGAGGAAGAAGGGGTTAGATTGGCTAACCTATAGCAGGACTGCCTGAGAGGACAGTAGGCTGTGACAGGCTGCAGCACAGAGAAGCTGGCGAGCCATGCTCCCTGCTGTAGGGGAGATTCCGGCCCTGGGATGGACAGGATGACATGCCCTCACCTCTCACCCAAGGTTCTAAAAGGTCATAAAAGGTTGTGTTTAATCTCTTTGATACCCTAACCTAGGGTTCAGCCAACTCTGGCTGGTTTTGGCCTGGGGCAGGTAGATCCCATTGGGTGCCCTTGGCTGGGTAAGGAAGTGCCCTCGGTCCCATTCTTTGGCATCACCTCTCCATCCCCTCACCTCCTGTGATTCTGTGTGGTCTGGAGGTCACAGATGTCTGTGGTTCAGCAACCCTGCTTTTCTGAGTGTATTCAGAAAACCTGCAGGTGGCACGGTGTTGAGATTTACACAGACCTTATGTCTGCCCTCAGGGATTTAAGCCCCAAGATGGCCAAAAGCAGGTGAACCAGCAGGAAACATAAAGGCTGGCAGTAAAATCTGGCTTCATAAGATGGATGGTCAGCTGAAGAAGCCAGATGCCTTGGGAGGCCCCTCTTTACTAAACAAGGGGTCGGAAAGTTACCCTTCCCTTTGTGTTAGTCTGGGAAGGAAGGCTTCCTGGCAGAGGGGGATTTTCAGTGCCAGCTCAGGGTGGATGGGAGAGTGACCGCTGAATTGCAGGGAGGATGAACAAGGCATTGGGGCTAGACAGAACCCAAGGAACTTGTCTTTACAGAGACCGGGGCCCTAGTCCTGGATGACAAGGGATAATCTACTGCCCCTCTCAGTGCACAGAGGAAAGGATTGCGGGGAAACATGGGGGGCAGGCACTCAGAGGAGTGGCAGCAGTACCTAGGCTGTAGCCATGTCTCTGGGTTTCACCCCAAGAGGAACAAAGTCAGGACATGGCCTCTTGGGGTTCCTTGAAAGCTCGCCTAGGCCTGTACAACTCGGTGACTTTAGAAGGAAAAGTCTCCCTAGGCTCCAGGAACTTTCAGGCCCTACGCCCCAGGAGTTTGGGACCCAGTTAGGGGTGAGATCTGGAAGTCAGGGCATTTTTTTCAGGTTAGGGACCCCTTGGGTCCCTCTTCCCAAATCCTGTGGCCAGGAGCTCTCCTGCCCTGGAGGCAAAGAACTGGAAGAGGAAGGGGAGGCCTCCCCCTCAGCCTCAGCCCCGTTCATGGAGGGAGATGAAAGCCTGTCATGTTCCCTTTGAAAGCGCTGGCAGAGCCTCAGTGGGCCCTGATTGCTGGGCGCTGCCTCCCCTGGGATTCCAGCAGCATTAGGCGTAATCCCTGGGCTCAGACGTCCTTTGAAAGGAGGAAGCAAGCATGTTTGCTGGGGCAGAAACGGCAAACAGAGCTGTTTTAGATGTGCAGGTTGGGTCCTCTTTGAAGAGACACACATGGTTTCTCTGAGGCTGGGGATGTCGCTGCTCACAGCATGGGCCCAAGCTCTGAAGAGGTCTTCAAAGTGCTCACCCTCCTGGGGCAGTGGGTAGAGTTCTGGGCCCCGTTTGGGAGAGCGTATACAGGGAAATCAAGGAAAGGCGATGATGATGATGGGAACTGGAAATGCAGGCACCAGGGAGAAGACTCGGGCCCCTGGGGAGCAGTCTCCCCTCCTGTCCGCACATGGGTAGCAACTGTGTGCTGAGGACCCCAGCCCTGGGGAGCTGACAGTGAAACACGGAACAGACACACTGATGAGGGCAGTCCAGACAGCCTCCTTCCCTGAGGGCAGAATAGAAAGGTGTGCAATTCAACAGATGCTTCTAGAGCCTCCAGTGGGGCAGCACAGCATTGTGGTTAATCACAGTCCTGGGAGGGGCTGAGCCCTGCCATTTACTATCCGTGGTGCTAACCTCTTGATTTAGTTTTCTAAATCTGGAATAGACATAATCATTTTTACCTCAGCATAACTGTTGTGAACGTGTGCGTGGAAGCTTTACAAGTATTTGCTCATCCTTAAGAATGTGCTATTTCAATCAGGTGTTAACACTTAAGTAGCATCATGATTGCTGGAGGGAAGCCTGAGGGGCAGAGTGCACAAGGGCCTGAGTGAGGCGATCACCGCAGGTAGAGAGAGGACGCATGGACCGGTGTAGCCAGAGGCTTGGGGGTAAGGGGGGAGGTGAGGCTGGGAGTGCCCTTGAATGTCATGCTCAGCAGGGTTTTACTTGTGAGCAGCTGGGTCCCAGCTGGGGTTTTTGAGCAGGGAAACAGCATGAGTTGGTGTGTGGCAGGAAGGTGGTTCCGGCTGCAGCATGCAGGGGTCAGGGAGAGCCTCGCCGCAGAGATGCAGTGGGATGCAGCAACAGCAGCAAGGATTTGGGTCAAACGCGGAAAACTCAGGCTGTTTAGTCCTCTTGCTAAAGGGCTTTGCACTAGGGCCTTGCTTTGCTGAGTGGCTGGTAAGTGACGAGACCACCTGGTCACGTTCCTGTGTCTGGGATTGGGGAGGACGGAGGAGGAGCAACCAGAGAGGGGAGAGCCGCCTGAGGTGGGGTTCTCACTCTCCCTGTGTTCTCGTCATCAGACTTGGGCCAAGTCCAGTGCCAGCTCAGAACCAGTGCTTCTGGGCAGACTGAAGAGGGTTTCATCTGGGACGGCCTGAAGGGCTCAGGGCTAGTTTGATCAGCTCGGGCTTATCCACACAGCTACTTAGGTCCTCCTAGTGCTGGAGAGGAGGGCCTCGCTTGATGTCCTGAGCACTGGTTCCTTTAGAGGTGCTTTGTTCTTGCTCTAGCTGTGGGGAAAGATACCAACCTGTCTCTTTGGTTCTCCATGCTGGCTCCCTCTTAGGAGAAACCAGCTAAAGAGGGATCCAGCTGGGTCCTAGGATAAGAGATATACATACATAGGTTCAAATTCTGCCTTGGCCACTAAACAGTCATGCAGCCTTGGGCAGCAAGATGATTCACCTTTCAGAGCCTCAGTTTCTGCAGCTACAATATGGGATGGTTTTACCCATTTGCCAGTGTTGTAAGCCTGGGAATAATCTGTGTAAAGTGCCTAGCAGAGCACCTGGCACGTAGTGGCACCTGTCACAGTCACACTGGTCTGGTCCCCCTGGGGACCTCCTGGGAACCCATCCATGTCCAAGCTCTTTCCCCTGATTGGGAGGGGCTCCACCCACCTCCCCTCCTAACTGCCCTTCTGTTCCCGAGTTAACCAGAGGCCCAGACTCAGGGCGAGAGGGGAGGAGTTGGTGGTATTTCTCCCACTGCTACCCACCATACTTGCTGCAGAGCAAGCACGGATGAGGCCTCACTCTGGGCTGTCTCTGAAACAGATGTGGAGTCTTTAATACCTTTTAATCAGACTATTAGCGATGGAAGCACAGCCTCTCAGTGGCAGCTTTCCCCCACTTAGGAGCTGTTTGTTAAGACTTTACATGAAGGGAAAACAAATGATACTGTGGTAATGTGGTGAATTTCAGCATGTTCCCTTAATGCTCTGCTCTGGGCTCTCCCTGGCTTCCCCTTCTCAAGACGCTCCCCTGAGATGCAGAGCAGTGGAAGGAGGGCAGGGCTAAAACTGCCCCACCCTTCCAAGCCTAGCACCCCACCCACACACACTGGAGCCCTGTCATGAGGAGGACGGTCCCAGAAGGGATGAGAGTGGGAATGAAAAGAAGAAGAGAAGGCAATCCAGACCCCAGAGCCAGGATGACCAAGTCCTGGTGGGCCCGTAGCTTCCCAGATGGGTCTTTAGTGTCCACCTCATGTAGACGGCCACACAGAGGCAGGATTGGGTGGAGGCTTGGTCTTAGCACTGTGGCCAGCTCAGTCAGCACAGTGAACAGAGAAGGCATGGAACTGGAAGGAGGGGCAGCAGCACAGCAGTTCTCACAGGCTTTCTCCTGGCAGCAGGCTGCCAGCCTTACTGCCTACTGGCTTCCAGAGCTAGGCTCTGATATCAGCCATCGCTCCTAGGGAAGAAAGAAACCAAAGGTCTCTTGAGCCCTAGCTCCGTGACAGCCAGGGTAGTAAGTGCTTTATATGTGTGTTGTTTAACTTTGCCGTACCCATCTACTAATCTTAAACCAGTGTATTTCAAACAAGCCATTAGGTCATGAAATGAATTTTGTGAGTCATGACCAGGATTTTTTAAAAAATAAAATGGAACAGAGCAAAGAATATCAGAATGCATTACACTAAGTATTGTTTTATGAAACTTCCTTTTCACTGTGTGTGTGTGTGTGGTAATATTCGGTAACTATAATTCCTAAAGACTGTAGAGCAGAAAACAGTCTCAATGACTACATTTATTATATTAAATTGAAGCTTGGAGAAATAAAGTAACTTGTTCAGGGACACACTGCCTCAGAAGTGACTGAGGCCATGGCTCCTTCCCAGCCCCCGCTGTGGACCTGTAGTTCCACCTGGGACACGGGCCTAGGGGAGTCTGAGGCTAGAAGGGGGCAGGTGGTCCCCAGCCCAGGAACAGAACCCAGGAGTCCTAATTCCAAGCTCAGTGTGCCCCCTGCCTGACATGGCCACACCTGCCTTTCAGGTGTTGCCTGAGCCTCACCTAGCCTGGCACAGGAAGCCTTCCTCAGGACCTGGACGGGAGGCTCCCAGAAGGCAGTGTCCATCTCTAATGCAGCTCAGAGATGAGCGCTCACAAGATGAAGTCCTCAGAGCTCCAAGGGGATGATGATGAATCCTCTCCCAGCCTCCTCACTGCCAGCTCATTCTCTGTCCACCCTACCCTCACCTCACCACCCCCCTTCGCCCCAGCCTAGCAGCTGCATGGTGACAGAAGCCGTGCCAGCTTGGGGCATTAGAAGCAAAGTTGCATTTACTGGGCGGCTCTGGGCTTAGAGAAGTGCACTAATCCCTTAAGAGATGTGTGGCAGGAGATGAGAGGCAGGAAAAGCTAGGGAGGAAATCCCCACGGGGGTGCAGGCCTGGCCCTCAGCTCTAATTCTCTCCAAAGATCAGGTTCAGGTCCTGCAGGAAATGCAGAGGCTCCAGAGCTTCAGAGGCAGAGAAGTGGTAATTAGGGGAGGATGCTTTTGACGGCAGCAACAGTTCTGAAAGCAAAGGGGAAGGGGATCAGCAGAGGCAGATAGGGAGGAAGCAGAGCTGTCCTCGGCTATCAAAGGAGGGAATGGGCCAGAGTGGGCTCTGCAAAGAGAATGCTGGGGCCGCTCTGAATTTCCATCCCTGCCAGACTCCCTGAGTGATGTCACATCCCTCTTTCCCAGAGAAACTAAGATCCCGTGGATCTGGATCCGTGCAGACTCCTCAGTAGGCACCTTCTCCCATCTGGAGCAGACTGCTGCCATCTCAGGGTAGCCAGACCCTAGGCCCTGGGCCTTCCTCCCACTCCCTGGGCGATGGCAGGGAGGGCAAGGGAGTTCTCTAGCCTAGTACTAGCCCTGGGGGCACCTCGGTGCATTCCTGAAACAACAAATGTCATCAAATCCTCTGCCTAAATGAGGTCTTGAAGCCTATGCTTAGCATCCTTTTTGAGAGTTAGAAATAGTGGAATGGAGCATGATGAGGGGTGAGTTCAGGCTGGGAACCTCCCTTGAGCTATCTATGTGGCAGTAACTGGGGCCCCAGCAGAGCCTACTCTTCCTGGAGTGCTTGCTTTCCCAGGCCCCAGGGAGGGGCAGGGACCCCATCCTGCAGATGCTACAGACACTAAGGCCTCCAGCAGACCTGGCACACTGTTCAGCTCTGCAGATGACAAGGCAAGGTCCTCAGCCCACAGCACTTGGGGAGGCCCAGCCTCCCAGTCTGGGGAAGGTCAGGCTTTGGGGTTGCTCATGGGTCGTTCTTTCCATGTCAGACTTTCAGGACCTGAGACCCTTCTGGCTTGCTATGCCAGATCTTCTCTTTTTTTCTTCCCACTACAGGATGCTCGCTCTATGGCAGCAGCTGCTGCATCCCTCGGGGGACCCCGAGCAAACACAGTCCTGGAGCGCGTGGAAGGTGCCCAGCAGCGGTGGAAGCTGCAGGTGCAGGAGCAGCGGAAGACAGTCTTCGATCGGCACAAGATGCTCAGCTAGATGGGCTCATATGGTTGGGTCAAGGCCTCAACACCATGGCTGCCAGCTTCCAGGCTGGACACGGGGGGCTGCTTCTCCCTTCCCTCGGTGCCAGTTTTCCCTTTAAGAGCCCGTGGCATTTTTCCTCCTCCTCCCTAACTTTAGAAATATTGTACTTGACTATTTTGATTAGGGAAGAGGGATGCTGTCTCCGATCTCTGTTGTCTCCTTGGGTCTTTGGGGTGGAAGGGAGGGGAAAGGCAGGCCCGAAGGGAATGCAGACATTTGAGGCGGCCTCAGGAGTGGATGCAGTCTGTCTCTCCTGGCTCCACTCTTGCCGCCTTCTAGCTCCGAGTCTTGGGAATGTTGTTACCCTTGGAAGATAAAGCTGGGTCTTCAGGAACTCAGTGTCTGGGAGGAAAGCATGGCCCAGCATTCAGCATGTGCTCCTTTCTGCAGTGGTTCTTATCACCACCTCCCTCTCAGCCCCAGCTCCAACCCTGAGGACAGCTCTGATGGGAGAGCTGGGCCCCCTGAGCCCACTGTGGTCTTCAGGACGCACCTGGAAGCTGGTGTTCCCTGTCCCCTGTGCACTTCTCCCACTGGGACATGGAGTGCCCTTGCATACTCTGCTGCCGGTCCCCTCACCCGCGCTTGAGGGGGCTGGGCAGTCCCTCCTCTCCCCAGTGTCCACAGTTGCTGAGCCAGATGGTTGGTTGGAACACGAGACTCGAGGCTGACCGTGGATCTGAACACCGCAGCCCCTGTCCTTGGGTCGCCTCTTGTCGCTGAACTTCGTTGTACCAGTGCATGGAGAGAAAATTTTGCCCTTCTCTTGTCTTAGAGTTGTGTGTAAATCAAGAAGCCATCATTAAATTGTTTTACTTCTCTCACTTGCTGGATTTTAAGAGATTTAGGGAACTAGGAATTTTTCACAAGTGACCTGGTAAATGTATCCCAGAGGGGACAGAGAGCATTGCGCTTGCTAGGTCCAGACAGGCAGAGCCTTGGGAAGTCCAGGTGGCCGTGGCAGAGCCAACCATAGTGCACTCAGGCCAAGGCCACGGCTTGCTGGAAGTCCTCCTCACCTGATGAGGAAAGAGGTGGGTAGGCTGGGGCAAGGAGCATGGTGAACCGGCCCTTGGGAGTTATCCTGAGATTTTACTTGCTTCATGTTTGTGGGCGATTCCTCTGAAACTGAACAGTGCCTGATTCATCCTAATATCCTACAGACACAGTAAATAGTGCTCCCTGCAAAACCCTGAAGTATCCCCAAATGAAAACCAATAGGTATCAGGAGAAGGGTGGGTGGGGGAAACCAGAAAACGAGCTGCCCTGTAGAAGAAAGTGCCAGCAGCTTCAACAGGGACATCCAGAGGAGCCTGGCACTGCGCCAGCTCCAGTCTGGATGTGTGGTGCAGGGCACGGCCAAGACCCAGGCAAGGCATCTAGAGGGACCGAGCTGATCTGGTGTCCCCAGGGTTGTCCAAATAAACATGGATTAAGAACCTTTGTGTGGGCCCCCATGCTGGGTTTTTGGAGAGGGGTAGGAGGCAAGAGAACAACGTGGGGTGGGGGGTCAGTTTGCAGTAGTTTGTTGAAGTTCAGGGACAGAAGCGTAAAGGGGATGGGACTAGGGTGACCTGCAGATGGGGCTCCCAGGAGGAGCAGAGACTGGTTGGCATTGGAAACAAGAGACCCAGGTGAGAGAGGACCAAGTGGATTGTGGGGTCCTGAGCAAGTCCACTTAAGAAGTTTGTGGTAGGGCTAGCAAAAGATAGATGTGCCCCCAAATGCAAGGCTGGGACGGGAGTTGGTACTGACAACATTTCTACTGGTTCATTTAGTTGGCAGCTACTCAGCGCCTACCAGGGCCAAGTACTGCTGTGGAAGCTGCAGTGGGCTTTTTTATTCTTTCAGGATGGGGATGCCCTTATTTCAAGAGGCACACAAAAGCAGTGCTTTCCAAAGGTGGGCAGGTGGGTGTATTAACTTACCAAGGATAACCAGGCCAGAAATTGGTGCCTAACATTGCCAGGTCTCCCCTGTAAAACCACATGCCCTGGGGGAAACCTTGAGTGCCACATTTCTCTGAGGCTTGGGTAAGTCCTGCAGATGGTCCAACCTGGCTTTGGTAGTTTTCAGGACAACTGCTGTTAACTATAAATAAACCGAACTATAAGTCCAGTATATGAACATTTATAAAAGATTAGGAGTGACTGTTCACTTTACTAAGGATTCAGCCAGTAACCAGACATCTCAATATGTCTCAACTTCACACACAAAACCCAATTTTCAGACGATGGCAGAGTACGCTTCATCTCTCTGTGAATATGAAAGGACGGAGGTCCCCAGCAAGGGGCGAGTGCACTGCTTGACTGGTATCTGGAACGGAGATGAAGACCCCTGCAGCCAATGACGGAAAAGATCAGAAATGACATTCTTCACCCCGTCTCATATGATGTAAAAGGAACAGAACTTGGCCGGGTGCGTTGCCTCACACCTATAATCCCAGCACTTTGGGAGGTCAAGATGGGCAGATCACAAGCTCAAGAGATCGAGACCATCCTGGCCAACATGGCGAAACCCCGTCTCTACAAAAAATACAGAAATTAGCTGGGTGCAGTGGCGCGTGTCTGTAGTCCCAGCTACTTGGGAGGCTGGGGCAGGAGACTCGCTTGAACCAGGGAGGTGGAGGTTGCAGTGAGCTGAGATTGTGCCACTGTACTCCAGCCTGGTGACAGAGCAAGACTCCGTCTCAAAAAAAAAAAAAAAAAAAAAAAAGGAACAGAACTTGGTGCTGTGTTCAGAAATCCTGTCTTCCCTCAAACCCAACAACCATGCTGTTCTGTAATAGATTGGTCCCACCTGGAAAAACAACTGGTTGGAGTTGGCCCTGGGAACCTGAGCCTTAGAATTGGTCTCCACAGTTAGAGGCCAGCACTCATCCCTCGTGTGGCTCAAAGGGAGGCTGATGGAGAGGCCAGCCTGCTTCCTCGTGGCCTTTCCTTCATTCCTCACCTAGCCCGACTCAGTCCTCCTCCTTCTCCTCTCATTTCCTGGCATCGCTGTTACGCATCTGCCAGCAAAACCCCAACCCCACCCAGCCTGACTTCCCTGCTCCTCCCTGGGCAGCCCAGTGCTGCCACAGAGGCTGAGGGTGCCCCGGCAGGTGCATGGCCTCCACCCCCTCCCTTCCCCCATGAGGGCCAATAATGCTCCCGTGAGGCTCACTCTTGAGGCCACTAGGCAACCTTCCTGTCTCCTCATCTCCCTCCCCTAGAAAATCTTGCCTATGACTTCAAGAAAATGGAGTGATCTCTTAACTCAGCCCCATTGTTAAATCATTCTTCATTCATACTCATCCTGACTGCCTTTGCTACAGTCTTGGGGATAGCGTGTTCCTGTTCAAAGCCAACCGCCCACCCCATACTGCATGGGATTCCCATCATTTCTCCAACCCCCAATACTGTCAGGGACCTCCATTTCTCCAATCCCCCCCTGCCCAGTACTGCCTGGGACCTCCATCATTTCTCCAACCTTACCCTATTTACTGGCCCTTCTCCTCAGCCTAGTTACATGCTGAAGTCTTTGTCCTAAGAACCCTCCAAGGGCTCCAGGTCCACCCCTGGCTACAGTGGAGTCTCCTCCCTGTCTCTGTGCACTCAGTCATTCACCCCCTGCCCCTGCCAGCTGACCTCGCCCTCCATGCTCCGCTGAAACTGCGCTCAGCAAGGTCACAGCGGGCTCTGGGAGCACCAGGCCCAGGGGGTGTCTTTGGTTCTTCTGGCCCTCTCTGCTATTTTGGTGGTGTTGATCCTCCCTCCATAACACTCGTCACTTGGCTTCTGGGACCTGGCCTCTTGGGATTTTCTGACTGTCCCTTCCTGTCCCCATGAATGTTGGCTCCCCAGGCTTCCATGCTCAGCCTACTTGGCTCAATCTAAAATTTGATTTCTAAGTACTCTCTTTGGAAGTTTATTCTGTTTTGCAGTTTCATGGTGTTTATTCAAACATCTCTATCTCTAGCCCAGCCCTAACCAGCCCCGGAGCTGCAGACTTACGTATCTGGCTCCCAGTTGGACTGTGCCCCTGAGCACCCCAGAGCCAAGATTAAACTCATCTTTGTCCTGAAATTGGCTTATTTTATATGTAATATATAAAAATATGATATATATTTATATATAATATATAAATTATAATTTTATTATATATAATAGTGTTTAATATATATTTAATATATAAATTTATATATAAAAATATATTTATATATTATATATAAATGTATATTTTATACATTTATATAATATATTACATGTAATATTTATATATAATTTATATATATTTGTATATATTTATATACAAATATATAATACGTATAAAATAAACCAGTTATATAGTATATAACAAAATATATATAATACATTATGTTACATATAATATTTATAATATACATTATATATAATATAAACTATATATATTTTTATATATATATATTTTTGAGACGGAATCTTGCTCTGTTGCCCTGGCTGGAGTGCAATGACATGATCTTGGTTCACTGCAACCTCCACCTCTCAGGTTCAAGCGATTCTCCTGCCTCAGCCTCCCAAGTAACTGGGACTACAGGCACGTGTCACCACACCTGGCTAATTTTTGTAGTTTTAGTAGAGACAGGGTCTCACCATGTTGGTCGGGCTGGTCTTGAACTCCTGATCTCAAGTGATCTGCCTGCCTTAGCCTCCCAAAGTGCTGGGATTACAAGTGTGAGCCACAGTGCCTGGCAGCTTCTTTTATATTCTTAACTGGTGGTACCACCACCCAACAAGTTGTTTAGGCCAGAAACCTGAAGGTCATCAATTCCTGATTCTTCTCTTGTACAATCACTCACAACATCCCACCAATTTTACCTCCAAATAGTCTTTAGATCTGTCCCCTCCCCGCAGCCCCTGTTACCACTGCCCCAGTCCATGCCTCCCCATTTCTCACCAGATACTGCAGTTCTTGTCAGGAGTGCCAGAGAGTATGTTTTTAATCAGACCAGGTCACTTCTCTCCTTCAGAGCCATCGGGGCTCCCCATTTCCTAAGGCATGAGTTATTTATTGAGACCTGTAGGGCCTCGAGGCCTCGGTCTGTCTGCTCCTCTGGCCTTTAGCCCCAGAACCAATTGGCAGGAGTCTTGGAAGTGAGGGAGTTGGAAAGACCCTCCAGGTGTCTACTCACCTAGGTGGGTGTCAGGTCTTGAGTACGAGGAAGGCAGCGAATCCCAGACTGCCCCATGAGGCTCTGTGTCCTGGGTAGGAGCTGCCTCATCTCCCCACTGGCTCCCACAGCTCAGACCCTGCCCTAGGGGATGAGGCGGGAGCTGAGCTTGAAGAAGGGATGGAAAGGGTAGAGGGGGGATGCCCCAAGCCTACATTTACTGTCTAACACTGGAGCATGTATTTCCCAGTGCAC